>NW_020449086.1:855941-999106 GCF_003343035.1 Apteryx rowi
CCAATCACGTTAATAGAAAGACTTCCATTACTTCTCAATGCATTTTGGAATCAGTTCCAAAACCAAGATACAATAATGTTGCCAAGACATGGAGGTCTTGCTCAAATATAACACTTTACTACATGATTTGCATTCAGGTTTATGCCAGAACCATCTTACGCAGATATTCGTCCACTAGCCAAACTTTTACAAGCATACAGTTTACTTACAGGAATTCAAGTAATAAATAGCATAAGCAAAAAGGGACCAGGGATTTATAAAGAACATTTGAAGGTATTCAATGCCCACTGAATTAGAATGGAAATTCATTACCCAACTCCCTCATGCACCTTTGAAAATTCCAGCTTCTGTGTGTGCCTATTTATCATCTTCTGTGGTTATCACTAGTGTAGACATGCATAGTCCAAACCCCTTAAATGAGGTCTGGAGACCAACATACTTCCCCTTACCGTAATCACACAATATCAGATAAATTTGTCCTGGCATGAATCTGCCCATGGCCTAGGGTCGCTGATGGGCATTACTTATACACACCTTTTAGGAAATAGGCAACACAGACACCCCTAAGTCTCTCCCAAAACTTCTGCCCTGTTATATTCAGGACAGTACTCAGTCCAGGCTGCTGAATGGAAAGTTGAAGAAATGTGTCAAATTACTCCACAATGGTTATTGAATTAGCAGTGAAATAGCCATGCTTCAGTATTCATGTGGTCTTTGGTACAAAACACTGGTAGATGGGGGGGGCTGGAGCATCAGAACCTCTCCCCTTCTTTGCCCTTTCAAGCACTCACCACTGAACTGAGCTCGGAGTCACTCATAAACGCACGATTTCTCTACTTGCCAAATCTCACTTCTTTCTCCAGCAAGAAACAAAATCATATTGGCTTCCTTTGCCGAGAGCATAATGAAGTAACTTAATAATGAATTTTTAAATGTCCCCATTGTCAGTCAGCTCTTGCTATGCAAAGCAAAGGAACCGCAGCAGTTCTATGACTGCAACATCATGTGTCTGATTAATATTTTGGGTAATTGTCCTAGGTTATCTTTTGCTGCCATTAGGTCCTGTTCTGTTTATATTCAAACAGACACACACACCCCTTTTTTTTGTTTAAACTTCCAGCACCGTTGTGGCTGCAGCAGGCATAATGAAGTTGCATTTTGTCCATTACAGACACTGACAACTAGAAGTGACACCTTCTCTTCTGTCCATTGCCTGCTAATCCCACTGCCTTTTCCTGAGTCAAGATGGACTCCGCCTTTGGATGTCCTGAGAAACCAATGAACACTTGCACCCAATCCATCTGGCTATCTTTTCTCAAGTGCAGATGGCCTGAAATGTGCCATCTGACTTAGCAGTTATTACAAAAAGTCACACCACAAACAAAAGGAGGGGTACTGAAGCCCTGAAGAGCAACTTAAAAGGATAACATTGCCTCTGTTCTGCTTTACAAGTTACTTGTTGCTCATGATACCTCATATCCTCATTTTCCTCACTTTGTAGCACAAAGTAGCACAAGGTTGCTGCTGCCAGTGTGACCACACACAAGGGAAGGCATGACTAAGGCAGGGTGATCCCTCATCTTCCAGGTTTCTGCCTGGGCTTCCACCCCTGTTTTCTCATTCTGCAAGAGTGACAATGCTACAGAGAAATACATACAGCAGAATATCAGCTGTAATAATTTGCAGGAGCATCCAAGTTTACAAGCAGCATGTAGAAGAGAAACTGGTATTTGAAGGGTCAAGTGATGAGACAGAAACACAGAACAGTTGGCAAGTCTCAAGCTGAAACACTAAGCAGTGAAAAGGTCAGGGAGCAAGTCAAAGGCAGCATCTGGAAGAGCAAAAAGATATTCTTATTCCCAGATGTCAGTCCCAACCAATGGGCTACACTGCCTCTGAGTATCTGACACTGAAAAACCCCAAATCCTGTTTATGGCCTCATACTTTACATGGAGAAAGTGATCACAAGGACAGCTTAATTCACACAAACAAGCAATGAATACTTCAGCATTTACTGACTTCACTTGCAAAAGAATTGATCAGAGCTGTGTCCAAGCATGATCTCAGCAGATAAACTCTCAAAGTATAAAAATAATCTCTGGCACAATTCTTTGTTCTCAAAGACTGATGACAAAAAGCATCCGAGTATGGATGTCACCAGCATTCTGACAGTACATTACTGGTAACAGAGTTAGGCTGTAGACCCTTTTAGAAAATCCAAGACAACAGAACCTTCTGTGTTATGCTTTTATTCACAGCAGTTCAGGCTTTGCACATTTTCTGTAAAATAGACCAAAAGAATTAAGATGTTATGAATTATATTAACTATGCATGCTGACAGAAAGGAAAAAAAAATAAATTTTAGTTTGGAAACAGCAGCCTCCTCCTCCCAAACCTGCTGCAATTAAGCGCTCTCTTATTGCATTTAATTCCAAGTGCTCCTTAGCAGAAAGCCTGAGGATGAGGAAACATGCAATGTACTTTATTCAAAATAAGAATAACAACCTATAAAAAAAGATGGAGTGAGAGATGAAAGATCTCCTAAAGTGAAGGAGCACATGGGCTCTGCAAAAAAGGTTTGTGGTTGCGGGAGAGTGGGAGGAAGGAAGAAAAGAGGTACATTTGATGCCTACACTGTATGTCATATTCGTCTCCTGCTCATAGGTAATACAGCCCAACCAAGTCTCAACTCTGGGAACGGGAGACTAGCACAGCAAATACTGCCTGGCCAGAGCAGAGACACCTTTCAGAGACTAGACCTGCAGTTCTACCGATAAAGAGCAAGCTCAACAGCTCAGCTAATACACAGATGTTTGGCAGCAAGAAACTTCTTTTCTGGATGCTTCTGTAGAAGCCAGAGTGGAAACAAAGGAATATTCAACCTACTTCAATCCACAAAGTTACATTTTAAGACTTAAGTTAGCTCACATCTGATTAACAAAAGTCAGTGGACTTCTTTTTTGACATATTTACTATAACAGCATTTCATGTGAAATGACTTCCTTCTGGTCTGTTAAWTAAAAAGTAATGTTTCCTTTCCAGCTGAAAGAAGTTCAAGTACCAGCAACATTTGGGATTCTACTAAGAGACCCTCTGAAGCCGACATGTCTCAGGCTTGGAAATGTGTTCCCCGGAAGGCCCACAGAACCTCCGAAATGGGTATTTGGGAGCATCGCAGCCAGCAGCTCAAAAGAACTGGCCATACTGCAGCACCTGCCTACACTGAAACTCAGGGCTGCTATGGCCATTTCACAGCCGCTGCATGAGGCACCTACAGCACAGTCCCCAAGCACAACTCCAATGGCATGCGTATGTACGTATGCATTATATACATATTTCTACACATACAAGAGACCACACTGACAGGAAATGGGTAGACACACACCATACACAGGTAGTGAGCACTCGCTCTTCTTTCTGTGAGCATCTTGGCATGGTGCATATCCCCTCCAATTCCTACTTAAACTACCTGGCAGAGCAAAGGTTTGTCTCCTCTGTGCACGTCAACCCCTAACAGGGCCTTGACGTAAGAGATTTACTTCTGAACAAAAATCAGTATAGTTTTAATGCTCTTCTGAAATGTTTTATATAAATAGTAATTGCCTCTGTCATTTTAAAAAAATTAACCATGCTGATATAAGCCTCCAGGCTAGTATACAATAGACAATATGGTCAACATGTTTAGGAGCAGATTTGTGTCTCCACAGAGACACTCCACTTTGTGTGTGGCCAGCACAAATAAGTGCCATTGCTTTGTAGTTGACATTTCCATTTCTGCCCAGGAAAGCAATAATTGGTACTTATGGAATTAACATTTGTTAAAACAAAGTCTGCATTAAAATACAGAGACTCCAAAATCCTTCCTGTATGTTTCAGAAAGCAGTAGTGAGTCTGTCATGCCATCTAAATTAAGTGAAACATTAAAACAATCTCAAGTTACACTAATTAAGCCATTGTTGCATTGCCCTTTTCAGGGCAGCTCCATGCCAGTATTCCCTATTACGCTGCCTTCTCCACACATTCCTAAGCCAACATCAACACACATCCCCTTGACTCTGGAAAAAGTGTCATTCACATTGAGGTACTGTCCATATTCATACAGTCCTTGTCCTTCAAAAGGTCAATCTGTGCATGGATGGTAGTATCTACTCCTCAAGTTTGTACCTAAGGAACTCTTAAATCCCAAGACTGATTATTTGAGGTATGTCACCGAACTGTGGCAACCACCCAGATCTGGTTAGCTTTGCTACCCAATGGGCTTATGCTACTGTTTTGTCCATTGACACAACAGGCAGCCTTCTGATCAGTGGAGGAGAGGCAGTTAGAGACGCTTTCCGTTGAGCTAAAAGATGCAGCTCTCCACTGTATTGTGCCCGCATTCTTAAGGCTCTGATACTGTAATCCACAGTTAAAAGATGAACATATCCTATTTAAAAGCATTCACACATGCTCACACGTTCTCCTGGTTATTATATAAAACATGTAAACTGCGCAGAATGAAGAGCCTAACTGCACTTTGCTAGGGTACCACAGCCTTCCATCAAACTGCTGTGGCAGGCAGCACTCCTTCTCACTTGTCTGCCATGTGGATTGAAGGAGGAGGAGAACTGAAGGTGAGAACGTTTTATCAATGAATTGGTCATCTGCAGTGACCTGATATCTAGCAAAACCATACAGACCACCTTTTCTGACCTTCCCCCCCCCCCCCCAAAAAAAGAATTGGTAAAAATCAAGTTATGTTCTCCCACCTAACAGATGATTTAGAAACACGAAACGCGCTCATTCTACTTACCTCTAACTTGTAAGGCAAACTTACAAACTTACTAAGCACATTCACATCAACACCGTTCAGTATGTTCAGCACTTCCTCTGAGGAAGGGAAGGTATCCTGAGAACATACATTTCACCTGCTATCAAGGACAGAGCTATCCTTAACTGCACAAAGTAATGGTAAGAATAAAATAGCAACATCCACCTTCTCCTGTTAGCTCCTCTTACAGTAAGAGGAGTCTGTTTTAGGGAAGTAATGAGCTGCAGAGCAGAATCCCAGCGTGCCCAAGGGAAAGGAGGGTGTCACCTTCATTGAAAGGGCCTTACTACTATTTCAGGTTACTTTAGTCAATGCAAAAGAGAAGCCTTTTTTTCTCCTTCTCTATTCCAACCAACAAGTAGCCCACCTCTCTGTATGGAGATCATTGCTCTGCAACATTTCTGTCCTGATCTTTCGTTTGCTACAATTTCACAACCCTGCACCTGTTGCCTTGGACAAGTATACTTCTAAACATAAATCCTATGATCAGATTTGGTCTTTCTCTAGTTGCTGCAAGAAATGGGAAAAAATCTCATGGCAGGGACTTTTTTTTTTTTTCTTACAAACCTGAACATAAAGATTTTAATTCAGTGTTTGGGGGAAGACCTTTGACCCGACTGCCCATTTTAACTGAGCTCCTACCCTGAAGTGAAAAGTGGCAAGAAATACATCGACATAGATCTGGCTCATGGCTGCAGCAAGTTACAGCACCACATTAATAAAGCATCCTTCTTCTAACACAAGCCTTGCTCCAGCTCTACACTTAGAATGCAGTGCTTAATTCTGAAATGTTTGCAGAACCTGGTGTGAAAACAATGCCAGTATATCTGATATATACATTTGCTTTATGTAAAGATGCACGTACCCGTCACTTTAGCATTTTTTAGCTTTCAAAAAATGCCCTAGCTATGACAAATGAACAGGTAAGCAAACAGGTTAGGATTATGTAGACTCTTTGGATGCTTCTATTTCCTCTGGGAGTTGCCGAAAGCCCGCAGTCGGTATGGTTAGGCATCAAGAGTCTACTGGACCGCGTCATATAATTTTATGCTCCTAATGTAAAGCCAGTCTTTAAGTGACATACTAGTTTACTCAACTAGCTAATATAGTTGTTCCCCACATACATACACAAATGATATCCTCAATTGTGACCGGATACAACTCACTGTCATTTGCAGCATGGCATCGGAAGCATTAAATTGTAGGACAGTAGAAAGTAACTAGCCTCAGAGAGACATTGCTGACGGAAGCAAGCTAACAGCAGACAAGAATTATCAACTTGTCAAGAGAAGATGGTTTCAGGACTAGATCACTGCTCTGATGCAGCTCATCTTGCTGTGCCAATGGCACTAGCAACGCTGTAGGCTGAGGTCCTTGTCTCTGTGGTAACACGGGCTCAGCTTGTTCTTGACCGGCAGGAAAGGATGTCCTTGACCTTGCTGAGTGTTCCTGCTTCTGCCCCTTGAGTGGGAAAGCAGTTTCATGCAACGCAGCAAACAGCAATTCCTCTCCTGTTTGCCCTCCCCTGGTCTCTTCAAGCCTCTCCCCCACTGCTGCTCACTGACACTGAGCTCATGGAAATCATGTGACCAGTTCTTTAAAAATTGCCATCGTGAGATGCGATGCCACAACAGTTCTGTGATATGTAAAACCGGACAGCCAGTGACCAATGCAGAATAGGGTAAAGACAGAAATGCAACAGAGAGGCCTTTCTAAATGTAGAGCAACACTTGAACATCAAAATGGAAGAGGCCTTCCCAGCCTAATAAACATATCGTAAAGCAGGGAGAGATCTACTTGTTATGCAGAGCTCATAAAACATAATAAAAATCAAGGAAGCTGCATTACAACCAAATGGTATGAACAGGGGTACATGTTTTGAAAAGGGAAGGAAATACACTTTTGTTGATCTAGGAACCTGATAAGCCATACTCAAACCCAAGAATGGAATAGACAAAAAGAGCGAGAATGATAATGTAAGAATATAACAAGGTTGCTCCTTGCACCTAAATACCCAGTATAACTTCAGAACACTGTGGTCCTCATGAAAAGAGGTGTCAGTATTTGAAAGTGCTATTTTACAAGAACTCTTCTCCATATTATTGATCTCTCACGTTATCAAGCTGAACTATGCATTTCCTTTCTTGCATTTCATGCCACTTGCACAGTGTGGTTACCATATCCAGTTTCAACCTCTTTCAGGGACAGATTCACCCTCATGCCTCCATGCAGTTTTGCTCTTCCAGGATTTCCCACAGCCCTGAGATATGCGCATATAGTCTTGTTTCTATCCTTTCCCTCTTTTTTGGAGGCTACAGCTGAGGAAAACAGGACTAAATCAGATGCCTTTGACAGATAGTTCATAACCATGGATCTTCTTCTAACACCGTCATCTACACACTACAGCAGGTGTCAACATTACCATTTCAAAATATTTATTCTAGAAAGGAGAAGAGAACATCTTTTTTCCACACTCGTAACCTTCAGGTTATCTATAACCTGTACGAACACCAGACTACAATTCAACAGCAGCATGTTTTATCAGTGCAGGATACAAATAGAAGTCGAATCCAGGCCTCACAAATTCAAAAAGCTCCCTTACTTGCCTAAGAACACAGATTGACATTTTATTTTTGCAGGATAAGACGCGTTTTGAAAGGTATGAGTCACATGAGGTGACTGCTAAGCACATAAACAATGCAGCAGTCAGTACCTTAATTTATTCCACACACAAGCCCAGAGCAGTATAGCGGGGTAAAAACTTCAACTGAGATTCTACAATTTTTTTAAACCTATCAGTTACGCACGTTTTTACCCAATCCATTACCCAAGAAGAACTTGCTATTTCTGAGAGTTTGCATTACAAGTTCACTATTATTCTGTCTTGTGATTTTAGTTCTCTTTTCCACATTAGCTCTGGAAAGGCTCTTCTAACTCTACATTTTTGCTTTCATTATTCCTATGGCCTTTTCCATTTAGAAATGACAAACTACTGGTGCTACTTCAGCACTGTTAAAGTGAACAAAACTTCACAAAAACATCTCTTTGACCTTGTACTTCCTTACAGAACAGCCCAATGCCAAGGTAGTTTAGAAGAGGTATCAGCAGTAACTTTATACATAAAATTCTCAGACTTGACAGGGAGAGAAAGAATGAGCCAAGGTTGACGCATGTCAGACATACCTTGTTTCTAAATGGCATTCAGCTTCCCCAATGATAATTTGGTAAAGCCATCTGGATGGAATAAACCCACAAAACACAATGCTGACAATTACCAACTCGCTTTGGAACTCTTAAAAGCACTTTTAGAGAAATTTGCCTCTTTTAACGATGAAATTTGACAAATGCCTCAATGAAGCATTAAAAGAAAGTTAACTCAGTTGCTATTTGTGACGAAGGCTTCGTAATAGCGCAGTATCATCTACCAACCTGCTACATCAAAGCCAGCTGAAGGGTTCAAACAACATATTAAAATATGAAACACCACTGCGAGTCTTTTGTTAGTACATGTGAGAAACCCACAGGAACAGCCAGCTAGTTACAGACTTTAGATCATAATGTAAATACACACAGGAGTGGAGCAGCAGCCAGGTTCCTCCACCCTACACAAAAAAAGTCCAAGTTGAACTGCAGGTGACCTGATGGTTTAGGAATCATCTCATCGTAACCCTCCAGGCTCAGGCAGCAAGGATGTCAGCCAAACTGAAGAGATATGGGCCATAACCAAAAAACAGATAAAAGCAGCTACAACTTGGAGATCCTCTCTGCCTTATACAAATAGAGCAACAATTCAAAGAGTAAATAAGTTAATGCTTCCCCTCATAACGTACTTGCAGTTGTATTTCATCGGAAGCAAAAATCTTTAAGGCATTCCAGCTCTCAAATAAGATGCAGATGATTCAGGTTTTTTTCAAACACATACGGAGAAGAATGCAGCCAAAATCTCAGCTAGGCCTTGAAAGATGTTGTATATACAGCGTTAAGCTTTCTACTGCACAAAGGGCATCTAGGAAGGCAACTACTGTGATTTCATTTCACAGTGTGATTTAAGATATTACAAAACAGAAATGTTAAAAGAAAAAAGTAGTAAAAGCCTTTCATGTATTCTCAAATTGAGTCAGATGTTCACGTGTCATGTATCTGGACAACCTCCGCTTTCAATGGAAGGCTGATCTCTACTTCAAAGGGAGGAAATTAGACAAAAGGGGAAAGCATGTAGACTTCTAAGCACAGGCAGCCCCAGGAAAGCCAAGACCAAAGGACTAAAGCCATCAGTTTCCTAACACCCCCAAGACAGACCAAAGCCTGCAAGATGTTTAACTGAGGCAGAAATTGAAAGCACGAGCGCTTGCACTCCTCCACCTCCACCAGCGCTTATAAACCTGTCATATTATTTGACTAGTCACAGCACTGGGACATATTTTCGGTATTTCCATCGTCCATGTAACTTCTGATGACTGAAGCGAAAAGAACACAATCCTTCTCTCATTCTCAAAGCCATCAGCTATGGGTGGCTTTTGTTTTTTAATTGGTTTGGTGGACCAAACATGAGTTTCAGGTAGATGGTTAGCTTCCTGAATGTTTAGTTTGTCCTCAATCATAATGTAACATTGACTGAATCCAAAACATGCAAAGCGCACTGAAATACCAACTTCTTTGTTGCCATTTTGAAAAATATTTCTACACAAGTTACTTATCTGTGAATGAATTATTTCTCTCTTTCTATACCTCCATCCTTTGGTACATAATTTGATAGGAATTAGTCTGATCTGCAAGCTTGGCACTAAGTAGTTTTGACACTCGGGAGCTTCTAAACTAGGCTGTAAAGTTTGCATGCCATATCCTTCTCTAGTACTTCCAGAGAATTTGGAAAATTGTCTGTATACTGTACAACCTGATGTTCTAGTCCTTAGGCAGAAAGTGTTCTGAAGTATCTCCAAAAGAAGAGTTATTTCTAGCTCAAGTGCCACAAAAGTTTTGTCCATAGCCTGAAAGTTTAACCATTAGCACTGCATTTCCAAGTAATCAAATACTTTACTGTTCTCAAGTGGCGTCAAGAATTTCTATTTGGACATACACACACTTCACAAGGACTAGTCACATGAGTAAAAACAAACAGAATTAGGACCAAAGAGTTACTGATCTAACCACCTCTATGTCCGTTCACATTGATAAGAATTCTGTACAACAACCGAAGAAGCTGAACAACAGCTGTTTCTAAATCCTTCAATTTAATATTGCTGGAAACTTATCTGCACATTGTGAAATTCTTCTCCTCCTCCTTATGCAACTGTAATAGCAAGGAAGACGTGAATAAAGTCAGCTCAAATCTTTAGTAAAACTCAATTTCCACTAGACTTTTTGGAGATTTTGTCTATGCAGGGAATCCAAATTTGTGTCTCTATTTGGAAAGTGTTCTGAAAAAATTTGCTATGAAGAAGGGCAGTACAGGTAGTATTGTTTGACAGTGGCTTCAGAAAATGAAGACTGCTAATCTCTTAGGGTCTTAGGTGCATCTGTCCTGCTTTTACACAAGCTACATGACTGAACACAACTATAGCACCATCCTATCGATAGTGTATCTTATCTTAATGGTCAGTATTTGCTGCTCCAAATGACAGCACTCCAAACCGCCACGATGCTGTTACCTCATGCACATGTTGTAATCATGCTACATGTATGTGAAGCATGTTCACACATGCTTTTATGTTTGTGCATGTACTGGCAAAATACCAACTCTAAGACGACCAGACCTCAATCTACTTTGAGGACTTAAATTCAATTTAAGCACAGATAAGTTTTAGCCTTTTGAGGTGGAGGGAGAGAGTTGGTCTAACATGAGATTTACAGAAGGCTTTCAACTGTGCCCCTCATGGTAGCATGAATTTTTACTACAGGCGGAATTTTCACTTGTGAGCAAAAGCTATCGCTTTAGATCTGTTACTGGCATAACTTGTTCCTAAAGAGATGCTGAACTTAAACATTCCTTGGCCTGCGCAGCAAGTGCAAACTACAACTTACAGATGCATTAATAGGCAATGCTCAGCCCTACCTACCTTTGAATGGATCAAATAAAATAGTAGGAAAAAAAGAACAGATCAAGGATGACTCCAATGGTGTCACAAACCGGCCTTTATAATGGTATGTCTATGATGCAACATCTTCAGGTTGTGCAGATCTGGATGCATCCAGAAAATAGATTAGTTAAAGGGTCTGGTACAATGTTAGTGTTAACATAGGGAATACAGTTAATTTATTAATTTTTTCCCTTATACAGTTTAGATAAATTCATTTTCCTAAAGAATTTGTACGAATCAATATACGGCCAAACATTTCACTTCCTCAGATTTGCCCCTCTATCAAACTCATGGCCCAGACAGTTAAATACAAATAGGCATCTGTAGCTAATATAGCCTTAAACAGCAGAAGTTGCTTTATTTGTTGGCAAGACAGGAAAATACAGGCATCCATTCCTGGCAAAGACTTAAAAGAAAAAAGTTCCCGAGAAACAATACCTCTTCTTTCTTGGATTTTTCCCTCCCACAATAATAGGGCAAAAAGGATCTTGCTAATCTGCTTTAATCAAAACAGAACAGATGAGATTCTTTTTCAGGGTTGAGCATCCAAAATCCTGTACAGCCCATATTTTAAATTTATTCGATTCTCTGACTGGCTGAGGAGTAGATAGAGTCGATTTTGAAGTTAAAAGCAGGGAATGTAGAGCAAAATGACCAAGAGAACTTGTACTTATTCAGGTCACTATAGATCGCCCTGAAGGATCCCTAAGGATGACACTAAGTGATGCTTCCCTTTGGCAGGAGGGACAAGACTTAAGAAGTGGCTTTGATTTTAAAAAAAATGAATATCTTCACTGTTCCTCACGAAGTGAAATACTGAAAATTTTCACTTGGAACAAGCCAAATTTTACACGAAGCTTCTCATTTTCACTAACTAGCACTAACAGGTGAAAAAAGGCCTGGGTTCATCTTCTGGATCCCCAAAACTGCTAGAGGAAGAAGAGTAATGTACATGTTAAAACCCTTTCTATCTTCCCTTTAAACTGTCTCTTCTTCTTTCTCCCCTTACTACACAACCTTTTTGTGAATCTAGCCTCTGACTTGCTGCTCTCTTCCACACAAAATGGGCAAATTCGCATTCGCTTCAAAAACATTTTGGGCATGATCAAAATGCTTTTCCAGTCATTTACTAGGCAATGATTTAGTCACTTGCTATTCTTTGATCCAGCTTAATCGCATTGCTTGTGCTGCACAAACACCATTGCAGGTGATCCAAACACAACACTGGCACAGGCGCGCAGCTGTCACTGTTCAGTCTAACAGGGATGCACCTGGTTCAACGCAAGAACAGCTGAAAAATATAAAAGGTTGGGGGGAGGAAGGGAGGCATGAAAAAACCCACTTGCCATTCATGCAGGCTGAGATAATAAAACTTTTCTACCTTCTGTTCTTCCCCTTCCTAAATGAAACCGAACACAGCACAGAACAAAGAAAATGCTCCTGTCCATATCATATGATTCATTTTTCTCCAAGAAAAAGGTACTTAATGAGCAAACAGACTTGTCCACTGTACCCAGGGGACATTTTGATTTACTGGTCCTGTAACAAGACTGACATTTACCACCATGCACGCTACATACATCTTTGCAGAAGATGCTGCAATAGATACACATATCAAAGTATTTTTCTGACACAGACCTTTTCAATGAAAAAGGAACCACTGAAAGAGGAGAAAAGACCACACAAAAGTAACAGCCACAGACTGTTCATTCTAATGTTTTGCAATTCTGAAATATTTAAGAACTCTTTTGTAGGAGGTCTGAAAAACGCATTCAAGGGAAGCATTTAACTTTCCTAGTGACGCTCACTCCAGACAACTAAGTCTGCAAGACGCAACAAGAGTCAGAGCAGAGAAAAACTGGAAGCCAAAACACAACTGGTAATTCTAGGACATGACTATTGCCTCTCCAAAGCTGAGTCCATCATACAGCAAGGATAAGAGCCTCTCTAAAGAGAGATCTATTTGTGTCAAGGGGATGAACAAACCTAATGGTAAACTTAATACATATGCCATCAACACGCATCCAGGGCCCAACGCTATTATGTCACTGCACAGAAATTACAAGAGATGACTCAAAGTCTGAAAAAGAAATCACAGCCCACTTTCTCTCCAGAAGATAATGAGAGAGTGATAGGAAAAAAGTGAACCTTGTCAGACAGCAGCTTTCCTACAGTACTGATGCCAAGACTTATATAGGATTGTAAATGAGCAACAAGATAAACAAAGCAGCAGGCATTTATCATGGTTATCACTTTAAGCTGATATCTAGCAATAAATCTCTGTATCTGATTTACTGCCAAATTCACGTACAAGCTCAGCTATGCATAACAGCTCCTGAGAAGATGAATAGCATAATTTTAGGATTGTTAAAGTGAAATTATGATCACATACCTACTTGGCCTATCTGAAGCTTGGACTTGACATTCCAAACAAAATCCCCACCATTCTAAATACCTTCTAATCCCAAATTTGAATTGTTTTCCTTTTTGAAGATACTTGCATCCTAGTATCTTCAAAGCTAATACACAGAATATTATATGGTAATTCACAATATATGCTCAAAATCAAGCAGTGCAGTATTCTAATAGAAAAGATTTCAAGGAATTGATAAATTCCCAATAATGGTTAGTTACATGAATCAGTCCACCTGTGACATCCTGAAACCAGAAGAAAGAAATAGCAGAGAGGAAGTTCAGATCGCATTCAAAACTCTTTTTGAAGTTCATGGAAGTTGACATGAAATCTAATATAAAAACACAGATTCTTCTCCTGGTTATATCAGAGGAAACTTGGATGCTCCGAACTGATGCCACTGTAAATGGGAAACTAATGCACTTGTAAGATGAGGATTAGTTACGTTTTTAGTTATCTTCTTGCAAGTTTCTTCAATTTATTAGTGTTATTTAGCCATAAATTGAGTTTCCATAGCCAATTCAACCCCAAGTGGACCAAACCGGAGCTTCTTCTATGAGCAGTTTTACTCTGCTTAGAACAAAATGGCTTTCCCAGTTCTGCACACAAGAAGCATCTTGTAATGAAAAAAAAAAGTCATACCTCGAAAGACAAGAGCATCACAGTTGATAGACAAAAGCCAATTTAGACACACCAGGATATTATCAAAGTAAAATATTTCAGATATCACTTAGAATTCTTTCTCTGGCAAACACACATGATACACACTATAATCTAGCCCCCCGGTTATTAGAAATAAAGGTGGGGGGGAAGAAGGGAAAGAATGGGCAAATTTATGGAGGCAAAATATAAAAAGAACCCGAAATAGACAGCATTGCACACAACGGCATGAAAAATAAAAAGCAGCTTTAAAAGGAACAGATTTCAAGCCATTAGTCCACCATAAGCCTGCCTTATCTTTATCAAGGTTCGCTGTGCAATTTTACTTCAGGTTTGCCCTGAAGAAAGGAAGGATGAGAGGGGGTCTCACAGCAGTGTGACACTTTCTGAGCAACCACTAAGAAATCTGGGATACCCTATAAGAGACACTTCATACCTGGGACTTTGGGAGCATTCACCTCACGGTCCAGATTTCCACAGGCGTCTACCACTGGAGCAACCCTGCAGCAAACTTCTCCCCATGGAAACATTTACATTTTGAATCTTCAAAGCAAATCTTTAGCAAGCCGTCCTGGCATCCCAAAAGAAAAGGCTTTTGGGGTTATTTGCAAGCGACTGAAAAATTGACATAACTCAAACTTTGCCAAAGCTATTCTGGATTTTTCTCCTTTGTGTCCTAAAGAAGTGGTTGCTCTTGCATAGCAGGATACCTTTAAGATTAAAAAGATGATGTGACCCTCAAGAGAACTGTAAGAATCACATAAGATGGACAGAGAACAAACACAAAAGGTATAAGAAATAAGCCATGGTAAGAGAATAAAGGTTCACATCTGAAAAATACAATTTGTCTTCTCCGATAAGAATAGCCTGAAAGAAATACAGAGTATAGGTCTCCTTCTGCATTACTGTTTCTTAACGGTGGTAATATACATAACGAATTATTCACAAACTTGCTTTCCCATTCAGTATGGAAAACAATACATCATAACAACATATCATCAGCTTGTTTTCCGAGTGTGACTTTTCTCCCCTGGAAAAAAAACAAAGACAACTTGGAAGGCATTCAGCACAGAGAAATGAAGATGAGCACTTGGCTGGACTGATGCCGTGGCAGCTGAGAAAAGAATACAAAACCTTCCACAGATGTTTGGGAGGTGCAAACACAGAAGAACAACAACAACTTAAGAGGGAAGATGATAAACACAGGTTCATTAAGGTAAGCAAAGCAGGGGCTCAGGAAGTCCATCAAGAACGTCTGTTGGCAGTGAACTACACCAGCAAAGCAACCATCCCATAGGGTGAGTAAGTAGTAAATACTCCTTTGATTGGAGAACAAAAAGAAGACACACGCGCGCACACACACACACACACACGCGCCACTGCCCAGTAGCAGCCCTTAAGTCTTCAGGAGGGACCCCTCCTGCATTAAACCATTTCTTCAGAGCAGGAAACACAGGAGCAGCATTTGGCATTAGTTCAGTTAGTTTCTCCGCGCTCTACCTTCATACAAATATGCAATAAGTAAAAAGATGACAGTCCGATTGGATTCACACATCTTCAGTCATCCTGATAACTATCATTCCATAAACCCAAGGCTTTTCATGATCACCATATATATAAATATGGATCGCATGCTCCGAAAACATGTTTATTTTACTGTTTAGCCAGATGTCTCAGTATTGCAACACTGAAAGCCAAAATTCTTCAACCAACTGTTCCAAATTTCCAGTGCTTTGAGGTTTGCAGGATTTCATGTCAGACTTAAATGTGGTTTTGTTTATGTAATTACAACAGTTCAGGACAACACATCTTAGTATCCCTTACTGTTAATTATTTTTACTGTATTTGCAGAAAATATCCCAGAAGTAAAAGATATTAGTACAGTGTTTTGTACAACTACACCATCTACTCTTCACAGGTCAAAAAACAAAATTTAGGCATTCTAACAAACATGAACACGTGACAGACAAATTAGCAAGAACTGAGACATTTGCACCTTTGAACAGTTAATTTTTGTTCTATAAACCACATGACTAATTGGCATAAAATTCCCCTCTTTCAGTTTCTGAAGGCAGTAGATTAATACAATCAACTGGAATAACAGTTTCAAAGGTATCAAAATATATTCTATTCTGTTTTTCAGTCTCGCTATTGCCTGTGGATTTTGGTTCCATTTCCCTGATTCTTGTTTTATATACCACATTTTCTCAGCAATATTTTTTCTGTATTTTTAAGTGGATTTCAGGACACTTTGAACACAATATAAATAAAATTTTTCCCCAAACAAAAGTTTTCATCAGTTGCAAAGAGCCCATAGTAGATACACTCTGAGGTCACGAACCTGATCCCTCATGCGAGCAGACTGCTTTACATTACCAGCAACGCTAAGGGCAATAATGACAGTACACTAAGTCCAACGGTAAAAGCTTTATTTGAGAGAAAGGTGTGTTAAACTGTATCGGTAAAACTGTACAGGTTGTGAAGCTGCCGACAACAATTTCTACAGTAGTTCAACATACCAAGCGACAGTAAGTCCAAAAAGCAAGACACATTCATTAATAATCATACCTAACTAACCCCACCCAGCACAGCAGTTTCCCCGCACAGCAGTTGCTGTGTTTTCTAAGGTCTCTGATAGCGAACATAGCACACGCCAAAACGTATTGCTACGTAGAGAGGATAGGATATACTGAGTGGGAACAACCCACAGCTTTGACACACAGGAATAATGTGTGCACCCCAAACCTGTCTATGAAATGTTCCTGGCACGCTCTCCTGTGTAAAACACGTGCCATGGACACTATCTGACTGAATGCACCGAAAGAAGTATTACTGCTTCCGGTCCACTGTCCGCAGCAGCTGTGATGACCACCAGCTCTCAGGTAGCTTATAGCCACGCAGAGGCTTGGAAGCTTCTTTGCCTTCTGTTGTCTCCAAAAGAAGATAGATTTTTTAATTTGCCAGCTCTGCACACCCACAAAAGGGCCAGTCAAAATTTGGCTCTCTGAAAGAATGGTAAAAACAAGCTCCTATTACAGCATATTTGTATTCAGTTGTCACCAAATCTTACAAGAGTTCATTATACTTTGATAACAAATAAACCATTTCTGATGAACAGCTTCTCTATTTTAGCTGCAGAAAGCTACAGCAAAATTAGCATAACTATGCAAAAAAGCATGAATTATCCAAAAGCCCTTTGCTCTGAATTAATTTATACTGAAAAATGACTGAATCATTCATGACATACACTGCAATTCACCAATGCTTAAGCCTGTTACGTGGCTTTTAGAACGTGGCAATATGAAGCGAGGACATGGAATTATGGACAGCCGACTGAAATGATGAGGGACTCGTCTTTAACACCACTCAAAAACAGCTGGTAGCTTCCAAGTTCAGCAGCTCACCACTGGACAATTTACCAGCCACTGCAACACCTGAGATCATTTGTGATAACTCATTTAACTTTTCTGCACGTCCTCCTCCAACTACTCAAATTAATGCAGTATTTTTGTAAACTGTCGGCCAACATTCAACAAAATACTCTATTCAACGAAATATTCTCGAACTCTATAGCCAGGTGAAGGCTAGACTTTTGCTTACCTGTGTTTGATGGTTGTGATCAATAACACGAGACCATGTCTGTTTCCCAATTGACTTTTTCTTGCAAGTGTTTCTTGCACACTGTTCACGTTTAACATTTCCTTTCCAAAAGGCCTTAGAAAGTTGAACAGCTGTGCAAAGGCACGCATTTGTGCTAGCAAATGACATAAAGCATGACTAGTAACAGGAAGCGAACCCACTGAAAAAATGCCAGCTTGGGTAAACTGAAAGCCTGGAGAGCCATGCAATTATTGATTTTCCACCACGGAGATCTTTTTCAGCTCTGCAAATTACATCATTCCATCTAAATTACTCATCTGTATGGACAAGGAGAATAAATGTTGTGTTTTAAAACACAGTTTAGCAGTACTTCACGAGGAGGCACAGCTTCAGTGCAGGCTAGAAGTGTCTTCAATTTTTCCTGTCATGCACTTTCCACATTACACAGTCCTTTTTCAGCAGAGAAGTCTGCAGATGCTCAGGTGATAGATGATTTTTGCAAGCACGTTCACCTACCTCACTGCAAATCAGGGTTATTCCACAAAATTCTGTGGGACTACAGTAGCATAATATAAAACAGAGTAGCGAGGGACAACAGGAAAAGCTCCACAAAAGAAACTCAAAATCTACTCACCAAACACTGGAAGACGGTAGAACTAGAAAGTTACGCAATATTGGGTACTCTATAATGAAATATCTAATAATAAAAAAAAATAAAGCAGCATGAATCAATCACATATACATCTCAAAGTTTTGCTTGTTAGCTATCAAAATGTTGTCAAGATAAACAAAGAAAATAACTAACTCATCAGGCCAAAGTTAAGCCAGGCCTCCCTGGATGCCATTAACAGGTACTGGCAGCAACGGGTCTGAGGCTACGCTTTCAGGATTGCTAAGACAAAGTAGTTCCAATTTTCCATAAAGAAAAGAACAAACATGGGAAGAAAATCACTGCCTCCTTGTCCAAGCAACACCTGCTTACCAAACAACTTCAACCCTACCCTATTTAAATGCATCAGCGTTAAGACCAGGGTCCTCCCCCATTCCACACCACTTCCTGGAGTTGACTCCACAGCATCGTTAAATTAGCATGCCTGACAGCTAATAGTCATATTGCAAGCACGAACAGCCAAAGGGGCAAACTACCTGCCTGCTACGCTGCCATGAGTCTGAAACAGAACTTCATTATCAGTAAACCTACTGATTCTCACCCAGCAAATACTCATTTTGAGGCCTCCTAATTACAATATTGATTACATGGTGGGGAGCTCCTATTTTTTAAACCTACAGATTATTATATTCATTTTCTTGATTAAAAACAAAGTACAGTGCTCTGCAGTGTAGACAGAGGCTTAGTGCCTTCTTACATAAGTAAAAGGAAAGCAAAGCCGCTGCCATTTTTATCTGTTTTCCTAAGGTAATTAAACACTGCTCCATTGCCTCTTACCTTTCAGCACAGGTGACTATTATTTTGTCTAGGTGACTGAATTACCACCAGGATTTGGAATACTGAGCATCAAAACCATCTCTGAATGTAACACTAAACACTTGATTCCTTTTATACATCATGAAATCCAGAGATGGCCAGGTATATGGCGTTTCAGGAGGCAGCTGGGATGCTCAGCAGGCAAATGTCTATATTAAATTAATTTAGATATCAAAGGCCAAATGATCCATGACTCTCCCTAACTCTTCTTTTCAAGTTTTATGGCACATTTGTCTCCATTTAAGCAAGTCTTCAACCTGGATTTCTGCAGGACTGTACATCTAATAATCTATTTTGCATTGAATTCACCAGCTTGCCGTGCTCAGAGTGAGAATCTTCACCTTCAGTAACTTTCCAATGAAAACTTTGTCAGAATCAGTACATTTCACATAACCTTTCAGCAAAATCCCCCATTTTGTTCTTGAAGAGGTTTTTCAGCACCACCACCAAAATTCTAGACGTTCCAGTTTAAAGAAACTCTCTAAAGAGCTCTGTAAAATGTTAATAGACCAGTTAAGAGGAAGAAATTACAGGATCATGTCACCATTACCACAGCACTTACTTCTGCCTAACTTATTAGCTTTGAGAATTCTGCAAATGACAGACGAGCCAAGACACACACAAATAACAAGAGCTTCTTTTTGTGCCCCTTTCAGTCATTAAGTCTCAGATAAAACTATTTGCTCAAACCAGTTTCCAAGCAATGTGTCTAAGCACCCAAGTTCAAAACTAGAAGAGCCATTCAAGCCTCCTTACTTTTAAACATATTCCAACTCAGAAGCTTGTTTAACTGGCCTGCTTGGTTCTGTGATTTATTTCTTGACATTTCCAATAGCTCATATTTTCCTTGCAGACATAGGTCTTGAACCCCTTCATTGCTAGTCATCTGCGCCGAGGACCTGTGCTTCTATGTACTTTTATAAACACAACAAAACATCTAGGTTTTCCAGACCTCCAGTCGCTCTTGCAGCTTGTGTGTGTTCTTAAGTTTACATCCTAGTTTAACCATGGGCATTTAAACTTTACACTAATCCAAAAATGGCCTTGCTACCACCAGTTCCACATTTTTAATATTTTTCTAGTCAGCATCCCAAAGCCTCCACACATCCTTTCAGCTGCACTGTTATACCACAGCCAGTATACAATAAATGACTATCATCATCATGCTCTTCTCTGTTTCAGAAGTACCCGTAGCAGAAGAGGTGCCAGCACCATTCTACGGAGATGTTACCCACATTAATTCACTTCAGATGGGAAAGAAAAGTTGTTTTGTTATCCTGTGTAGCACAGGCACACGGCTACCACAGGAATTAAGAAAATACTTTCATCTTCAAAGTGGGCCCACCACTACTACTCACTTTGCTATTTTTGACATTTCATAGTATTCTGCATTTCTGCATTGTTTTTCCCCAGTTTCAGAAGCAGATGTTCTTTCCCTATGGTATTACTGCAGTTGCTCTTGGCCATCCTCAACATCTTTGATTAATGACATGCAACAGTACTGGCTCCATCATTTATTAATACAACTTTTCCTGTATCAATTGCCCAGGCAATGCTTCTGCCAAAAAAAAGAGGGCCAGCAAGAAAGAAGTGGAAGTGAACCGAACATAGTAGCTTGAGAAGGCCGAGTAATGTCCTTAGTAATTCCACCAACATACAGGAGCACCAAATGGAAACATAAAAGAACCAGGGGCTGAAGCAGCCAGTAATCTCCCTGTATAGAGAGATTTTTGACATGCCTACTATTTGGCTTCTATCATTCTAGGCACTTCCATAATACCTTTTGTTATTCTCAAGGAAAGAGTTGTCTTTTGCTGCTTAAAATCATGAAAAGGCAGATCACAGACAAGGATACTTAAATAAACTTAAATGATGATATAACAGAATACCTATCTTACACATTTATCTAGGCTCAGAAGCACTGGAGTGGATAAATCCAAGACTTGCAGCAGTAGTCACTACAGCTCAGTTTCTAAATACCCTAACTTCTACGTAGGTGAAAGAGGAACAGCTGACAGGACAACTTCACCTACAATCTCCCAAGATTATGCTTAAATCTGATCAGGAAGTTTCTCTATAGATGGCGCAAGAGATAAGAAGCAGATGAACAGGGCTTTCTGGAAAGCCCAGACTACCTCATTCATCATCTGACTAGTTCAAGTCTTCCTTCAGCAGGAGGTTTGGATAATGGTCTGTGTTTTCTCTAAGCATGCCATAGGTCTAAAAATGGGAAGAAAGTGACCATCGTTTAAGCAAAACCAGTTTCTTTATTCATCTTATCTGCCTTTCCATCCCAGAATTTTATCACTTAAAGAACTGAAATGAAACTAGAAAACAAAAATTGTCTTTCAGTACATCAAAGATAGAGGAGCTGTGCACCACGTTTATTAAAGACCAGGACTTGGTAAAGCTCTGTAACATGCAATGAAAAGCTTTCCATGACAGAAAAGTACAGATTTTACAGAAAGCTACAACAGGCTTTGAGTATTTCAAGACTACATTGACTAAGATGCATACAAACCATATCCCACAGCAGAGCTTTGATCCCCAGCTAGGGATTAAAGGAGCAATGAGGCTATGAATCAATAAGGCATCTGACAGCACATTCAAGTTACACCTCTGTATTTAACAGAACATGGCAAAGGAAACTGAATGGCCCAATAATCTGTCACACACAGTAGTTCATCGTGTGGCTCCTCCAAGGTTCAGAAATGAATGCAGAACCAAAAGGGTAGCTCCAAAAGGAGAAGCAGCATTCCTACGGGGTGGGGGTGGGGAATCAAACCATCACATTCAGCAAGAGCTAAGAAAAAACGCATCACAGCTACCACGCTTTTTTTCTCCAAAAAGCCATGGTGTATAAAGTTGCCTTAAACACTTTATGGCATTAGGAAAAAAAAAAAAAAAATCTATCACCTGACTTTAAAGATCTTCATAACTGAGTGATATCAAAGGCCTCAGACATGAAATTTTGGCCTCATCTGTACATATCCAGACAATCACCCCATCCTGACTAGAACACTGCAACTATAAAACTGAGAAGGGAGTTCAGCTCCTTAACGACGTACCACATAGCGGTACAAAGACGACCACAGTTACTAGAGAAAGTTACTTTTCCCTCACAAGTTTAAGCTCACGAGACACGAAGGGCTTGCAGTCCAGCTGCGTGTTTTGAGCAGTGTCACCAACTGCTACAAAAGCTTCCACACCGACTCCTCCTTTCACTTACTACAAAGCTGGTAGCTCGTTGCAAAGCCCAGCAGCACAAAGCTGCCCTTGTCAGAAGGGGAACAAACAGGTCCATTTTCAAGGCAGAAGCCCAAGGATCCTTCTGTCAGAAGATAATAATGAGGTCTAAGGGAGAGCTAAATAACAGGTGAAAGCTTTCAATGAACTCCAGCCCAAAAAGCAAAAAATCCAACTAGCCATCTGAGAAATAATTAGCTCCTCATGCCTCTTTTCCACATCCATCATCACAACCCAATTGCTCTGTCTACAATTTACCAGTTTAAGTGGAAAAGGATCTATTCCCCGACATCCCTACCTGACCACGCAGCACAAATACTTGTTTTTCAGATCCTCAGAAAAAAACCTAAAATAGCACAAATGGATGTCCTATGAAACCCATCAGTAGCACTGTTTGTAGCTCACTATTTCCATTTCTCCCTTACCACTGTAGTAGCATGACCTTTTCTTTATTGTTTTCTTGTCCTGGGCTCATTCAGCATTCAGTGTAATAGCACAGAGCAGAAATGAATTCCTTTACTGGGATTCCCCCCAGGTGTTATACAGTAAATTACCATTACTTACTGAACACTTAAGATATGAAATACTTACTGCATAGTCATAAATAGAGTAATAACAACTACTACATCCCTCTGGTAAGATGCCACTTTCTGTTACTCCCTATGAAAATAAAGAATGGTAAAACTCATGTTTCACAGCCTTCCTGTTCATGCTGGGAGATCAAGATCTCCGAAGCAGTGTCCCAGGAGTGACACCATCGAGTAACACGCAGATGTCCGAAGGGAGTCTCAGCATTTAGGATTTTCTTTCTAGCAGAGGACCACCCCTATGTCGAACTCCTGTTCCACACTTTTCCAGTTGACAAGGAAAGGTATCAGGAGCTGCATGAGCCTGCATTGCATGGCACTGCTGCACAAAGGCTTAATCTCGTTATGTGATAAGTAGTCTCGACACTGACTGTGCCATGCAGTATGCACTCAACTAGCTGCTTTAGTCCTTTCCTGGGGTCAGCGGAGAGCACCGCAACAGGAGCGCAAGAGGTACACGTGGGGATTCAGCACATGTTAAACAGGAGAGGACTCCACAGCCAACCGCAAGACGCTCCAAGTGCTGTGCTTAAGGAGCCATGCCAGGCTCCTCGATTATGCAGCTGTCGGCACACCTGCCCACTGCTCCTTCCCAGAAACTTCCCTTTCCCCTTATACCTGGCAGAAGGCAAGAGTCTGAAGTAAATAACATGGTTACTCCTGTACAGAGTCTCATGGACTAGTACAACAGGCACCATTAAGAATTGTTACTGTATGTGATAAAGCCTACCAGTAACAGTTAGATCGAATAGAAACGATCATGGGATTTGAGCAGATTTTTTTTTTTAAATAACACCAACGCTAGCACCTAGTAAGTTCATCAGAATTAGTGAAGTTACCAGAAATACCAAAGTAGTTATTGAACAGTTGACTCACTAAACCACAGAATTGTAGTTAAAAAAATAAATAAATAAAAAGAGGTACTAGCAAGCACAAGATGTAAATTTGCTGTGGATTATATTCTCACCCTGGCACATCATTTATATTAGTATGGTTAGGGACTAGTCTGCCTTGTACATCTGTCTACAGCACACATGCTGAACAGGCAGGCTAGGAAAGGACCTCGTGGTTCACAAAACCCAGCTTCTGAAACCACAGTGGAGCCTGCCACAGAGTCACGTTCAGAACCTGAACAAGCACCACCCGAACAACAATTTAATATTTCCCCTCCGTCCTTGCCCCAGCAGTTCAAGGCTACCCAGGTATTCTCCTTCTCTGTTAGTAACACTTCTTGTTTCATTCCAACATATTCACGGCCAGTCTAAACTGACTTACTCACGCAGTATCACCTAAAATAGTTCTGCTCCCTCCCTGATGTTTACCCACCTGATATATTTATGTACACAGTTTATGGCTGCTCTCCTATTTTCGCTAGATTACACAAATGAAGCCAGATCTGATCTTGTTTTACAGAAGATAACTACAACATGTCAGAGTAGTCTAGACAACAGCCATCACATGTATACCAGCTTATAAGGATAAAGTAACAATCGAAAAGCACCAGTTGTCTTTTACCTACAAACACATATAAATATTATTTTTGTACATTTTCATTATTCAGAAACACTGCTTATAACAGTTCCTTCTCAGCTTCTTGCTGCTCACATAGTTGTGTCCCCTGAGAGCGAAACCTAACAAAGTACACTGGCGCACCATCGTAGATCTCTGTTTATACAAATGTATGGGTTTCAAATACCATTTATCATACATTTCTGAAGGATGAAGTTACGTGACTCCATGGCAAGTGCTGTACTCCCCCGGGAGAAGGAGGAATTTCAGCTACATGCTGGTTGAAATGACAGTTAATGACTCTCCTCTATCTCCAATAATTGAACCATTATTTAACATATAAAGTCTTAATTGCTTCATGTTTTATAGGTGCCTTCTCCGATTTGTGCTGCTGCTCAGAGGGTAAGAATACAAACCATTCAACTAGCTGAGAATCACAATCCCTTTTCCTTTGCCTTAGGGTTTTTTTGGTTTTAGACCTTCAGGGCTCAAAATTGCTAGTTTTGGGGTTTTTTTTCTTAATCTAAATCCATAATTGCTAGAAACAAAATGGAGTTGAAATTCTTGCATTCCACTACTTCAAGAGCTGGGGCTTAAAGCTACTCAAATCCTACAATCCTGGAGAGAGATACCATAAAAGCTGTCAGATTTCCCCTATAGGACGCACAAACTTAAGTGTTATTGCATCACAGGGGTAACTTTCCGCTGTCCCCATTTTGTAGTGTTAAGGAACACCTCAGACTCCATTACATAATGCAGTAATCTGTGAGTATGCATCAAATGTTAATAATTACATCTAAATTAATCCATTGACCTTTTAAGTACATTTACCTCACTCCCCAGAAAACAGCACCTTCAAGGCTTCAGATCATCATATGTTGTAACCCTCCCCACCCTCCCCCCAAAAAAAACCCAGCAAGTAGCACTGCAAATAAACCTGTCTTGCACTGGACGCAGAACTAGATTTTGCTATACATACGAACAAAACTAGTCCCCAATCTTGCAACCAGTCACTGATGTATTTAGAAGAATGGGGATTTTGCTACTATGTTTTGATCCTGAAACTTTTTTGGCCACTCTGCAAACAGAACTCCTCACCTGTCACAGTAAGCTTTTTGACCCAGTTTTTTTCCCCATTAACTTCTAAACTCAGCACATTTTACATGGCAGCGACTGAAGAGATAAAGCAATCCCATTGATTAAGATCCCAAACAACTGTAATGACATTTTGAAGCGCAAAGCCCATTTGCAAAGCATCCTACAAAGCATATCCTAGGAGATTCTCATTTACCTCTGCTAAATAAAAAGCCTAAACATGCTTTGAAACTGCAAATATAAATAAGAATTCAGTCCTTTAAAAACAAGGTCCTTCACTATCTTTAAGTTACAGGACATAGCATGTTTGCTCTTTCGCCAGTCAGGTCCCCTAGCATTTCTCCCTCAGTTAGCTTGCTTCTTACAAGAAATTGAAAAAAAGAAGAAAAAAAATCTGTGAGAACAGCTGCACAAATATTTTAACTGCCAGGGACAAAGTTTCTCTCCAGTGTCCAGAATTTTTTGTTGTGTTTTGCAAAACCACTCTACAGTAGATAACCACGGTGACTATCCATGCGTGTGACACACGATTTTGATCTCATTCCCAGAAGAAAGGTAAAAGCTTAACTCAAGCCCACCAAAAAGACACACACACACAGAAAACAACAAGGCACACAAACACTTGAAGGAAGTGTCTAGAGGCTCCTACATGTAGAAGCTTATACAGCAAATAGGCTGTTTGTTCTGCCTTCTTGTGGACAACCAAAATACTGGGGTAGGTAGCTTACTATTACAAGCAGACGCACAGCCATTTTTTCCTTCCTGTATCATCATCATCTCACGTTTAACAACAACACTAAGACCACAAATTACACAGCATGCTTTCCAAGACAATACAAAGATAATTAGGCAATGATATCATTAAAAAAATATTTCCAGAAGCCTTTATTTATCCCCGAGATACATCTGCATTCACACACTTGTCTGAGCATTGCAGGTTTCTAGCTTCCAACAGGAAGCTTTAGGAGCGAGTTTTATCCTGCTCTGTGCTATACATGGATAACTGCAATTTTTATTTCTTGGTCCCAGCTCAAGGAGGTCAGGTGAATATGATTAGCACTCCATTACGATAATAAACTGAATAGCCAGCCCTAAATACACACAGTAACAGTGATAAGTGTTAAGTAATAAGATCTTGAAGCTATTGTAGCACACAAAGTTATTTAAAAGTTTGGAGAGCATTAAACTCCCCCCCCATGCCCCCAAATACTGAAACAATGTAAAACCACTGTGGCTGAGGAGGCCAGTCTCCAGATCCAGCTGATCCTTAGAGTAAGATTTGAAAAGTGAGAAGCAAAGCTGATAGAAAAATATTGCAGAGACAGCAGATGAGACTTTCTCAAGCAACTCAATAGGGGCTGTAAGCATACTTTAAATTTCCCTTGACCACAGTGCTCTCCCATCTGCTAAACACTAATCTAGCACGTTGGGATTACTGGAGCACAGCAGCACTTCAGCATAATCATTTTCCATCTCTGCACCCCACTATGGCGCTTGCTGTCAAGTAGGATATTCAGGAAAAGAATCCCTGCTTTAGGTACGCTCCAGCATGCTGACAACTGTCTCAGATGATCTGTATTTGTGTGACCAACTCATGTGATTCATTTTTTAAGAGACTCATTCTGTAAGGCTGTGCCCACTCATCCCAACAGCACCACTTGAAAATGAGATGGTGATCTTGAAAAATCAAAGGCAAAAATATGCATCACGGCATGCTCTAAGTCACCAGCTTTTATCCTTCGTAATGCCCACCCCTTTCTGAATGAAGAAAAGCAAGCCTTCAAAAATAGCATAGGTCTATGCCAAACTGCACGTCTGCTATGGTCATTCAGTTCCTCACCGGTAGGCCAGAAAGAGGCAGATGATCAGGTTATTCTGTTTTTCCCAAGTGACTTCCAAACAAACGGACAGCTACAACAGGCCACAGTTCACCCAGCCTAGGATCCTAGGTCTCGAACTGTGGCCAAAGTTAAACCCTCCAGGGATGAGCACAAGAACCAGGACAAGCACATAACGATACTTGCAGCCAGCCACCCCTTAAACCTGGGTTTTCCTTTTAGTAACCACAACATTTTGCTGCAAGCATTTCCGCATCTCTAATTACAATGAAGGTGTAAAGAAGGTGTGCAGTCCTACCTCCCTTCCACCGTTTTGAACCAACCACCATCACCTTTCGATACACCCTAGTTAGCGTACTAGAGAGGAAAGGGAACAAATGGCCTCTGTTCACACTTTCCATGCCACTCATTAATGCAGCCTTCCCTGCTCTGCTTCCCCCTCAGTCATGTCACATTCAGGCTGAGTCTTTTCCTGCTTGGCTGTTGCTTGCACAAAAGCTGCTCTATATCCTTGACCATTCTGGTCACCTTTTTCTAAACCTTTTCCAGCTCAACTAAGCTGCAAATCACTTGCATTTTAGGGTAGCAAGAGATTCCTCTGGTGTCACCTCTACCCCCTTCACATTTTTCTTCTCACAACAGAGGATGCGGTAGCTGAGGGAGGTAAGAGAAACAGCAAGAGAGACAACTTGGTGAAAAACCAAAATGCTCCTGTTGAGCCCTAGGTCCAGTCATTCTGCAAAGGATGAACTGGAAGGCTCTATTCTCTCTGTTAATGGAGCACTCTAGATCCTCGTAAAAGAGGCAAATAGCTCAAGCAATGTCCTGTAGCCAACACATTTTGGCCCGGACTACACAAATGCACGAAAAGGCATGTTTGGTTCTCAATTAGCAAGATCTGCGGGGATCTTCTCCCCTTTTCAGTGCTTGCCTGCCTCCTGGACTCTGGAAAAAATATGCTCTTTTCTTCTCTTTTACCTTTCATAACACTTTTTGTGGTTGTTCAATTTGGCAGGCCAAGAACACCAGTCCAGTTAAACTTTAAGCTGCTCTAAAAGCACAGGCAAAAGTGGGAAAAAGGAGAACAGGAATAAAACATTTCTTTAGAAGCAACAGACATGAAAGAGATTCAGCCACCTTCTTCACAAGGGAGCTATTATCCATAATTGCTATTATACATAATTGCACAAGACTGAACAACAAGGATACGAAAGGTATTTCGTGACAAGAAAACATATAAACATTACCAAGGATTTCAACATGTGTTGCTGAAGTTTGTTTCACTGAGCCGCAGAGCACAAAAAAACAAACAAAAAACAACTAACCAGTACTACAGTAAGCAATAGAGGTTGCTTAAAAAACGCTGAGCTAACCTGCTCCTTCAAGGCCTTTGGCCTGGTGTAGCGCCACATTTTGACTAGGAAGGCCCAGCAAAGCAAGAGCTGAGACAGGCAGACAATAAAATGAATTGAAACGGTTAACGAATAAGTCACAAACCATAACTAACTGATCAAGCCTCATAATGCAGGTGGTTTTTAGTCTCAGAGGAACTACCTTATTTTGCAGTTTAACCAATGACCTGGAAGAAAAAAAACAGCACCACAGCTGAAGAACGGTGCAGGTGATACCAGTAGTGGGGAAATGATAATTACAGAGGATGACTGACAGCCAGACAGCCGTCTGTGCACCAATCTGGGTGCTCCAGCTCAGCAGATGCACAAGTTGTGAAGCAGTGACAGTATCCGAGAGCATCCTTCTGCCAAAAAAACTCAGATCCCTGTTCAACCAAAGAGACACATCTCTGGCACCTTCACAAGAAGAGTAGTAAGGAGAAAGCAAATTATGGTATAAAGGTCATTATGTCTCTGGATTTGACAGGACCTCACCTAAAGCATCGACTTCAGTGTTGGTACTCAGAAGTCCAGAAGCATTTTGGAAAACTGGAAACAGTTTAAACATGATTGGAATAAACAAACAACTGGAGATCATAAGGAAGGAATTCAATCTTCTGGCTTTATAGAGACGAGGTAAAGAATAAGGCAGTAACTCTAGAGAGAGCAGATGTCTGGATAGTGAAGGCTGTGAAGACCTAATGAGAATCAGAGCTATCAAAGCCAGTAGCTAAAGACAGTCAAATTAAACAAGAAGTAAAACACATACTGAGAAACTGATGATAATTATATAGGGGATACCTCACAGTGCACTGGGATGAGAGTCTATAAATTGACTTTCTGTATACAAAAAATAATATTTTCCTAAAAGAAATGGTCTAGCTTATAACAGGAATTAAGTCAAGGATGCTTATGGTCCATTTTGGCTTCATAATCAATTAAACAAATACAAAATTTCTTTACCATCCTTTCTCTACCTATCTTTACCATCCACACTGTCACAGCCCCACAGTAATTGGCAAAGCTGAGAAGAAGGAAAGAGTTGGGGAACATACAAGACACTGCAGAATAGGAAGGAGGTTCTCAGCATGAAGGTCCTTTCACCAGGATCAGCCACCTATAGCCTGGGTACCACAGTTGGCCTGCGGACAGAGCATGGCATGTACCTACTGAAAGCAAGAGCACAAAACCACAACCCTGGGGAGGCACCAGCTACTGGTGCCTGCTCTGGACAGAGCAGGGCCCAAAGCAGCTTCCTCACACCATCAGGTTGCTTCTGGGAGTCCAGTAGTAGCGCCACTACGAGGCAGCATCTCCTGGCTCCCACAGTAACACTTCCACCACCTAATGCCACTCTCTCTTCCCACCTCTCTAAAAGTTTGGGAGTTCAGCCTCATTTGAATACCTCTCTGCAGATGAATGAGTCCGTTTAGCTGTCTCAAAGCAGGGCTTGTTGACATCTGCTATGCTACTGAAGTCTAAGAACACTAATCTTTGAGACACCTGGTATTTTCGTGCCCTTTTGGAGCACTACAAAAGCAAGCCACTTGTTTTCCAATTCAAAAAGAAACCTAATCAATATTTTCTCCTAAACACAATCAACAATTCTAAATAGTTTGAAAACCTTGCATTTCTTTAACATTTTAATACAAATACAATCACTAGCAGTTTTTGCAGGCTTCCTTGTAGAAAGGGAGAGCGACCTGGAAATTCAGTCTCTGTTGTCATTTCCAGCTTCTGTCACTCCAAGGACAGACAGTGAAGTAACACAAGTTTCATACAAAGCTGTGCATTTCCTTGGAGTCCAGCAGTATCGGCCACCTGCCCAACCTGGAGTCTTCAACATTGCAGGAAGCAAACTACCATACAATGGATGAAAAAAAAAAAAAAAATACACGAGATTTTCCATCCATTTTGTTGTTGTTGTTGTTTTGGTATTTGAAGAAAAGGCATCATTCCTTTGCTTCCTACCTGAGAACTAACATAGTTCATTCACCTGTAGAAGAGTTTACAACAAATGCCATCTTGGTACTACACTGAAAATGCCAGTCTTCACCAGCATTTTCTTCTTATTCATGTCTCAGAAAAACTCAAAACAAATAAAGCAGATCACTAACAGCTCCAAGAACAAAACATACTTCTAAAGGCCATCAGGTTGCAATAAACACCAAACAGCCTGCAGTGAAGACAGCTAAAGGTAGTAGGATGCAAATCACTTAAAGCTAACCACCATGAATTACAACTCCCACTTTTTTCTGGACTTGTTTAAAAATTACATATTGACTCAAGCAGCAGGAGATGAAAAGGTCCTGAAAGCTGCCTGTGCTCTATAGCTGGGCAAGTAACTTGCAGGGGATTTCTGTTCCAGCTACTTCTGAAGACATGGCCCTATCAGGAGTTCAGCCTATTATTGTGAAGCAATTGCCCTTAAGGGAGCTTAATTTCTAACTTTCTAAACTCTGTCTTCAGAAAACTGACCCTAGCTATAAGGAGTGATCTTCATGCACCAGCCTGCCACTACAGGAGAGGCACATGTCTTAAAGGAGTAACTTGCTGCCTCCCTCTCACTTAAGCCCAGAAATGCATTGCAGCACAGCATGAAGAACAGAAACTCCTTCTCTGCAGAAGGACGTCTGTGAGCTGAGTCCTCTTCACTATTTCCTTTGGGTTATTTACTATGGGGCTTTTTGTGTGCAGGCACACCACTTACTGCAATCTATTCCTATGTAATTTCATAACAGGATGAAAGCCAAAAATACAAGAAAAGAAAAAAGCAGCAGAGGGACAAGGCAACAATCAAAAGAGGCAGACAAATAAAGTTGAGACATCAAGCACAAAAAAAATGGAGTTCTAAGAATATTTATTTTTAACTTGCGACTCACTCTACTGTGTGCCATAAAATGCCTTTTGTAGTAACAAAACCTGCATAGTAACAAAATCTGTGTTTCATAGGGACTGGAGATCAGCACTTCACTGTCAATCTTTCCTTCTGTCTACGTATTTGTAACTATGAGTACCCAGATGCTGCCTTCTGTAAGTACTAGCTGCAAATAAACTGATTGTAGTGAGGAAAGAGTGCTCTGTTCCTTGTCTTGATAAATCTCCATCCCTTAATTCTTACCTCAAGGGGAATCCTTTGCCCAAGTGCATGGGAAGATACTGCTGCCTTACAGGTACAGAAGAACTCCCCAACAGAACAACTTACTCTCCTCATGTCCTACTACCTGCTGATCTAATAAGAGTTATTGCCTTCTCACAGCAACCACACTACTTACTACAGACAAACAGAATTCAGATTAATATCCAACAAATTCAGAAGAATGAAGTCACTACAGTTACACAAAGAATGAATTTGGTTTCTTATTTCTACCTCTACAGGACAAGGGCTAACTTTAAGAGGACCACGCAGTTTATTTCCACTCATTTGTTGTACAACGTTTCTAACAACATCAAATAAGAATCACTCAGTACTCACCACTCTAAAACCCATAAACTGGCAACATATATCCACTTTAGTAGGAAGACAGATAGATAAATATTTTGTACAAACTCAAAGGAGGAAAAAAAAGACAACTACTATCTAATCGTAAAAAGAAATCCACTCAGTAGCTTTAAAATCCACTCAAGATTCCCTAATCCTTTGGTAATTACAATCAAAGTGCTTATTCTGAAGTCTGTCCCATGGAGCCTGTTATTTCTGAATGCCCCACATTTGTGTAAAAGGAGGTTAAGAGAACCACCACAAATCCAAAGATGAATATTATCATGCAGACTGCAGAAATCATAAAGGGCTTTTTATTTATATTTAAGCCAACAAGTAGTCAGACGACAGCATATTCAGCTTGTATCCCTGAAACCAGCCCAAAAGAATGCTGCTATAAAGTATTTAGCACCGTTAAGAAATAATAGTGTGTAACTGAACACTTAGAGCTGCCTCCCTCAGGCAGACAAGAACAGCCGTCACAGACAGCTGCTGCCACTGCTTCCTGGTCTGCAGTAATTATCTGTCCTGTAAAGAACATACAGTTTTGTCACCAAGATAAAAAACAACTTAATGCCACCTACCCTGTTTGCAGCCGCAGTGCTGACCCGAGCCAGTGAAAGCTCCAAAACCACTCCAGATGAGCAGTCCTATCTTCCACAAATGGAGCTGATATTCTCACCCATAAACGTGGTGGCTTAAGACAAATTCGGAAACTGTCGAGCTAAAACACGCTGTCACTGCGGTGAGAAGTTTCTTTTACTCCTCCCTCTCTCAAACGGTGAAATCATCCGTGCACACACAGACCCTGAGGACTGCTACCACCGCACAGGAGCCCTGCACTCGCACTGTATGCCCTCAAGAAATCCCAGCCACCGCGTGAAGAACAGCCTAAGAAGTTAGAAAGAGTGACTGCGTGTGTATGAATGTGTAAATATACGGTACGAGAGGCTGGAACAGCGTCTCAGGGCCAGCCCTCAGACGCAGCCCCAGGTTTCAGATTTCATTGGCAGCTGGCAGCACTGGAGCACACTCACAGCATTGCTGTTGCGCCGGGGAGGAATCCAGCTCGCTTCCCAGACATCTCTGGAAATCCCAGCAACACAGCATCCGTGACCATGCCAGTGCCTCACGGACCCTCTGTTAACTGTTTCACCATGCTTGCTGTTGCTATAGAGCAGGGGTCCACACTCTTGCACGGTTAAGAAATGCAATCTCTGCTACGCCTTGTGATTCTCAAAGCCCTAACCTGCAATTCTATAGGAGACCTTGCCCATTGCACACACAGCAACTTGAGCATGCCCTCGGGAAAAGGGACTTCTCTCCTGTTGCACACACAGGCAACAGCAACCGACTGACAAAAACACTGTGACTCTAAGTAGATTATCCCCCCTCCCTTTTTTTTTCTTTTCTTTTTTTTTTTTTTTTGCCTGTCATGCCTCTTTATTCAACTAAGCACACTGTAAGTGGCCTTGACTCATCTACAGCCTGCAATTTAGTACAACTGCCCATTTAACAGGGAACAGAAATTTTACCCTGTGCGTGTCTGACGGGGGTCTCCCTGGGACACGTACAGAGGGCTGCGTGCCTTCTCCGCAGGCCCAGCTCTGACTCAGCGGCACAGTAGAAACTGTAATGGGAATTATGATGGAAGCTGGAGCTGTAATTGGGTTTCAGGAGCTGCTGCTCCCTCTCTGAATGACACGATTCTCTATTCTGCTTTCAAGTGACTCAGTCTGAGCACGAGACTGCACCGCTCTTTTCCCCATATTCAGAAAGGGCAATAGTGAATAGTCTCAGCCTTCCCTCCCGCCACCCCATTCCAACACGTCAGACCCCCACGGTACTGTGTTTGGGTGGAAACACGACTTCTCTTGGAAAATTCTCATACTCTGTATTACTGTTCTACGTGAGGTGGCTGTGGCGGTCTGGTAATAGGTCTCTTCTTTCAGATTCTGATGGAGAGACCATTTCCAATGCTGCACTGCAATGAGGTCATAAGAAGAATTTACTAATAATAATATTTGAAAAAGCACATTACACTTTCAAGCCCAAGCAGGGCTCTGYGTGCTGTACACACCAATGACAAGGCCCTGCCCATTTTCAGCTACACATACTAGGCCCATGGGAATGTTCCCCTGCTGACTTGAGTTGGCACATGTGCAGAAGTTGGAAAAGTGTTTTGGGTGACCTAGAATCTCAGCATCTAATGAGTGTGTAGCCTGGGCAGATCCAGTCACACTTGCGCATCGACTTCCCTCCCACAGCCCATTTCTCACGATTCTGTATTTGCTAGTGCCAGCTCCACCCAACACAGCAGCACTAAATAATCCTGACTACTACGAGACCTAGTCACAGAATTTCGAAGACAAACAATTCTCCAAGAAATTCTTCAGGACTACGAAGTTTTTAATAAACAAGGTCTGAAAAACACTTGCATACTGTAATTTACAATATACCATAGGTTGCAGCAGGGACAGCGGGTTACTACCGTACTGGAGCAGCTTGTGTTTGTAACAGAGCGACAGTAATGAGGATGTCTGGTCAACCATGCATACTGAATCAAGTCTCTGAGATCTGCCTCTGACTAACACTGCAAGAGAGGCCAAGACCATACCACACAGCAGTCAGCCCTGATATTAGACTATGAATGAAGGGGAATACCTAAGAAACTTTCCTCACCTCCTATCCTGTTTCAAGATAATGAGCCAGAAGAGAGAACTAAGTCATCTTCTAAGCATGAGGGCTGGTCCCAGCTCCTGGCCCTGGGAAGAAAGCCACTACAGATGAAACAAGGAGGAGGCAGAGCAAAGGCATTCCCACCATCTCTCCTCCAAACACGGAGTTGAGGCCAAGAGAGATCCCCAGCCTTGGAAACTACACGCTGCACCCCAGCAAAAGGCATCTTCTCTTGACAAGCACACAAGCTTTAAGAAACCACTCAACCTTGCCGAGACTAAGCCAGTGTCATTTTGGGAGGTATACAGTTATCTGGCAGCTGAGGAAGAGAAAGTAAACATGCATAAACTTTAGATGGGGAGGAAAAGGACAGAACTAAACACATGCACAGCAGGATACCTGTGCTGGCTTTTAGTTTGGTTAGCAGCCAAATGCAGGCTCACAGGGACAACAGCCAGAATGACATACTAGAAAAAGCATTTTTTAATAGGCTGGGAAGCCTTCCACCATCAAGGAACATGCCTGCTCTGATGAGGTGTCTGTACATATGGGAGCCTCACTTTATGCATCACAAAAATCAACATTATAGAAAAACTTAACTCGGGCACTTCTGTAACTTACATCTCCACAGCTCTCTGCTTTTCCTTCATTTGAACAACAGCCATATTAACACACAAGATCTCTTGTTTAAATTACAGGAAGTTACTGTTCTGGTACTGCACTGTTCTCTTAAAAGAGAAGTAACCCCAGGGAAATTTCCAGCTACCAGGGAGAAAGGAGAGTGGCACAATGTACTTTCTAAACGTAGGGAGAAGCAGGAAACAAGCTGGAGGGCAGACTGGAACTGCTGGCTGCAGCCATGGGTACATGCAGACCTTCTGGTCGGGCGCCAGCCCAGCTCACTTGCAGCGGAGAGTTCACAGCCCCATGTTCACAACACAGGTGCTTCCAGAAACTGAGCTCCAAAGCTGCTCGTCCTTAAAGAGCTGCACACAAGTCTGGGTATTAGAACATAATTACAATAAAAACCAATGTCAAGACCTTCTGTAGTCAGATTTCCTTCTTTATTCTCTTGGCTTACTGATGGCCCTTTGCTACTGTTGCTTCTCTCTGCAGCAGTTACTCTTTGTTAATTCATACCCTTCCAATGCCGAGTTTCAGAGTGTAAAACAACTCATATTCACAGCTTAATGAGCTGGTTTGTAAATTGCTTTGAAAACCTTCAACCCGAGATACCTTTTCTAGATGTACATCATCAGTAGCCAGTCGCTCATCAGCTAAAATAAGGAAAGGCCAGTAGGATCGCATCTATGATGGGCAGCAGCTTATCCATCTCCAAGCAATACACAACGAAGGCTAAGAAAAGCCTGTTTTGGAGCTGACAGGTACCCGGACAGTTTTCCATGCCAAGACGTCTCCTACCTACTTCCTCGTATAGAAGACCTAAGCAGACTGAGAATCTAACAGCCTCAGCCTTTGCAGGGCAGAAAGTCAGATTTTGACCTTTTCCCACTGGAGAAAAACAGTACACTTTTTCCAAATAGTCTAATAGAACGAAACAGAAACACTTATCTGAGCATTCAAGAGAAGGGTAGCCTGAAATCTTCATTTTCATGGGACAGCTTGGGCCTGCTCAGTCCTCAGCACATCTATGAATAGGCAATTCTAAAGGCTGTTCTGGCTGCCTGGGCAAACTGGCTCCTTTGGCAAGCATGGTCAGTTGGGGGCGGGGAGGAGGGGGTCACAGAATACCTCTCCTTAGTCCCCTCTGGCTTGTTCATCCAGTGGAGAAAGCAGTCAGTAATTATTAATACCACTACAGCACTATGCTTCACCAAGCCTTCTTGCCCTTCAAGTCTTTTATGGCCACAGGGTGGCACATGGAGTGGCCTCCTGTTTCACTGTATGGAGCCTTACCATCTCACCTGGACAATGCAGAAGGCCTAACAGTTTATTTTAAATGGACTGCTGAAGGTAACTGAGCAGCTGTCAACACCCAAGAGAGATACACTGAGGAGTTCCAACCCACAGAAACCCAGAGAGCAAAGTAAAAGTATTTCATTTGACAAGTGAAATTCTCATTTTGCTGCTGTTTTCTTGTCTAGTAAGAGTAGGTTTGCACAGCTTGTGGATGACATAGCTTAGAGCATAGGAGACGTCTCCTCTCTAGGGAGATATGTATGCACACAGACACAGACTGTGTGTGTTGGCAAGAAAGTGAGCAAACGTAAAAATAAGCAGGAGAAACTACCACATTTTTTGTTTTGTGACTAACACCCAGAAAGCATCTGCTGCCCCTACAGTTTGTTGGCTAACACTGATGGAGAAGAAGGTATCAAATTCATTACACATTTTGGGAAATGTCTCTTTATCCTATTCTCACCTAGTTTGCTGTACTATGTAACATGCTAGACAGGCATTTTCCATTCTCTGTGTCATGAAAATCAGTTCATCTTATCCTAAATTCACTTCTAAATGAAATATTATCTCTCCAGTGCCTACTACATCTTGGGAAATGAAGGATTTTCCAACTACTGTTTTGACTTTCTTCGGACTTTGCGTATTGGCTCACCACTATTTCCTTTACTCATCCATTCTTACAGCTGTGAATAAGGAAAGAACCAGAATTCAGGATAACAGGTTAAAAAACATTTAAAGGAAACAAGGCTGGAGAACATGCGACTACAGCTCACTGAATATTCTCACATAACAAATCACTAGTCTCCCCAGCATGAAAAGGGCAAGTCACACTCAGAATTGATGGATGACACTTGGAAAAGTAACTTACATCTTTATTGTTTCGATAAGAAGAGAACCTGCAAGATGTTTCACAAATGAGTAAAGCTGTTTATACGCATAGCCCTAAAGCACAGACATGTAAGTGCTCAGAAACAGGGCCACAAACTGACACATCTAAAAATGGATCGAGAAGTGAGAGATGTTTCCTACACATGCAGGAAACTTCTAGTAATCACCACCTGTGATCACTCAGGTGGCATCAGGAACATTTGGAGAACTTTGTGCATCTTTAAATCATCTCAAAATCTAGCTGTCCAGCTGGAATTCATTCCACCTTGCAGAACCCATGGCCATCCAGTCACTTTCACCTCTGCCCCCTGAACTGCAACAGAATATTCCTCATCAGTTTCTAGATTCTTTCTCACTCTGCCCTACAAGTTTTTCCAGCCCCTTTGCTTTGCAACTGAAGCTCTGGTGCAATCTTTAGTTGTACTTAATGATCCAGTAATTGCAAACTACATGTTTGGTTTTTCCAGCCCAGATAAGTGGGATTAATGTAGGACTCAGGAGATGCTCATGTTACATGGCAAGTCAGATTACAGATCTGAAATATTCTATTTAATAAAAACTTTTGCATCACTTCCCTCTTCCCTTCTGTGCGAGTGTTCAGAGCAACGTAGTGTTTAGGTCGGATGTCAGTATTCTGCAGAGAATTTCTGCTCCTTTTATAAGAGCCCAAACAATTTTATCTGCTCTACTTCTTTTGAGTTCAGATTGTTGAGTCTGGAGTTGTACTAAAAACACTATGAATAACAAATGAGGTTATACTGGACAGACAGAAGGAAGCTTATTCAGCTGTGATCTGACTGAGAAAACATCTCCATTCTAAGACATGCTTCAAATTATACTAATGCGTCCCTTCACAGAACTCAAAAATTGTCAGTAGCCACAGAACAGAGCTTCAACAGAAACAGTGACGGCATATGACATGACAGATCAGTGCAGAAGTGTAGAACCAGAAAGACTGAAATCAGATACACAAAGCTTTAAAATTAACATTTCTGCTTAAGCTCTCCATAACTACAAGATTTGACTCTCTTTTATAAGGCTGTTGCCAGGATCTTAGATTAGATCTGATTTTAAGCTACTTGGCTTTCATTTCCTAAACATCTTCCAGCATTGCTCTAAGATTAATTTGGAATTAGCCCTTACTAGCATAAACATACTATCCTTTCCCAGACATAAAGCAAATTTAATTTGGACTTGCAGGACAGGCAGAAGTGTAACAGATCTTGAGTCCTTGGGTCAGAAGCACAAAATACAAGCACGCGTATTCCTACAAGGCATTACAAGAGGTGGGAAGGAAGAAAGAAAGGAAAAAAAAAGGAAAAAAAAAAAGCTTTCCTGTGAAGCCATTACAGAAGTAAATCTTGAATTACTAATATCAGTCAAAGCTCAAACTAACATAAAAGAAATTCTGGATCCTGTTTGCACAGAACATTTTAGAATTAAATAAGAACATTTCATTTCATTTCCTTTCTAAACATAATAAAACCTTTCCAACCTACAGATTTCATCGCTTTCTTCTCAATTCGTTCAATAAAATTTTGCAAAGTCCTTGACCTTATGCAAAATACACATATATTTTCAAGTGCATAAAAACAACAAAAATAAGGACAACTCTGTAGAAGCTGAAATCCACGTTAAAAAGGCTTTTATGTCTGTCCCATAGGGAATACTGACACTGGGAAAATATTTTTTCCCTTTACAAAATACAATCTACCTTTTAACACCTCTATTCTGCCATACATTACATAAAGCTACTCAGTTGTCCATTTTGCAGCTGCAGCAGTCTGGCTGAAATTAGTGTTAAAACAGAAAAGGCTTGATACACAATCTTTCTACAGTTCCTTTTACAGGGACCAGGATCGACCAAGTTAAACCAAAAAAAGTGCTTTGGTTTAAACAAATCCTTGATAAAAGTTATTTAAGTTCAAGCAGTACAACTTTTCTACGTCAACAAGGCCTAAAATATTAGCTAGCCAGAGCAGTTGCCCATTTATCCATTTTTATTTCAAGCCATGAGCCCCACCAGGCTGCAGAGTCCCCTCCGTGGAGTTCCAGAAGACAGGGCTTCTGCCAACGTTTCTGAACCCAGCTCACTTCACAAGTGTTGTTAGCATGTTTTGCCCCTTTTTTTTTCCCCCCTTCTGTGAACACTTGAAGCAGGGATTGTTCATTAACGACAAAGACGACCAGTTTCCCTGCAAACAGCCCGCACAGCAAGGACTACTTCCAGGTACTGGTATCAAAGGTACTGGTATCAAAGGTACTGGTATCAAAGGTACTGGTATCAAAGGTACTGGTATCAAAGGTACTGGTATGGTTTGCATACAGAAACTAACTCGCAGCTTTCCACTTTGCTCAAGTTCATTACAAGAGTCTCCAGTCTGCGTTTGCTGTTCTCCAGGCCTTAAACACCTCCAGACACTACACGCCTTGAACAGATGTAGTTAGAATTATACTGACGGCTTAAAAATCAGATTTGCTGTTAGTTCACATAGAGAAATCAAGGAAGAATTTAACAACATAGAAGTCTAACTTTCTTAATTAATTCAGCTTGTTCATAGTGAAAGCTATATTGTCAACAATGATTTTACTATGGATTTGAAAATATCTGGTCTTTTCCTTAAAGGTTAAAATCTTGGAGTCCTGTGATGTTAGTTATGCCTTCAGTTAAAATATGCATCTAACACTTATTATAGGAAAAAAGTTTGAAATGTAAATTGCAAAGTGTCCCAAAAGCAGAAGACCAATTAAAATTACTTGATATGTTTATTACTGGGTTTGGTTGTTTAGTATAACATCATGATTTTTTTCCTTTTTGGTGAGGGAGTTAATATTGCCTCTAATTTTTTAACAGTTGGGGCTTACCAGTAGCAGAAAAGATAACATCCTGCTTGCAGAATCACTTCAAATATAAAGACTTTAATACACTGTGGCTGTGGAGCAGGCACAATCGCACACTATACCTATTGCACCAAAAAGCATTCTGTTACTATTTCCAGTGATTCAAAAAACATACCACAGGTATGCAAGACAGAACACCTCCAGGAGAAAAGCAGTACGTGTCTGGATTTCTTTTGCCAACACTCTTAAAATCTGTATATACACACAAGCAAAACTTAATACTATAGTTATGTTCCTACTAACTGCTGTTTAACTGCATAGTCTCCCCTTGCTCTCCTAGGTGCAAACTCTGAGCAATTCCACTTTCATATGCAATGCACAGGCTTAAGAGGAAGAAAAATCAAGTCAGGAGCCCTTCAAATATCCCACCACTGGCCCAGCGAGCTTCTCCAGCCACTTAGAAGCAAAGAAATGTTCTTATACACCAACAGGAAACAGAGATCCAAGTTATATCGCCTCTAAATAGGTTGACTGGAAAGACAGAAACATCCACCCTGTGAAGTAGCAATAAATTTAAAAGGTAAAAACAGCACTCCAGCCAACCTGACTGCAAGGAATAAACGCATGTGACATGATAAATTTTTAACACAGTTATGTTGACAGGTAAAGAATTCAGAAAAACCCCAACAATGAAGTTAAAGTGTCACTGCGCCTGTATTTCACAATCCCCATGGCTTCTACTCAGCTGACTGCAGACCCCACCCAGAGGGCACTCGTTCATCTGTCAGTTCATCTCTGTAGGAGTGAAAACACTAGAGAGAGCACCTCTTTTCTGGGGTGATACAGCACCTGCTCTTATGCTTTCTTGTAACAGAAGGCTTTTATAGCAAACTCTTAAGTACAGATATCGCATGATGCACAATTTAGCATCCGTTTCACAATCCTCAAATCCAAACCCATCACGGCAATGACTTGGAGATCTCCATCTGCAGCAAAACACCTTCCCCAGAGTCCATCACTGACTATTATGTTACTTGATATAAAACAAGCACAGAGGGGTAGGAAGCCAGTTTCTCAAATACTGCTTTCGAAATGCAATTCCCTGATTTTTAGGGTGGAAGAGTTGAGAATATTAATACAGCCATTACACTGTAATTTTACCCTGATGGCACATTAAAAGGAGGAATCTGACAGAACCAGACAATGTTTAACACAGAGACATTCCCAAGGGTGTTCCTGACATGTTGGATTGCTCTCTGGAGTGACAAGTCTCATCATATGAGCTACAGCATTTAAGAGGAAAAGGGAAACACTGAAAAGACAAGCCTGGTCAGATCCCAATAATAACAAGGGAGAAAAATAAAGGAAATATAAATGCTACACAATTTGTCCACAAAAAGCTCTCCTGCATAAGACAGCAGGCTAAGCCACCGAGAACAAATTAGACATTTTGTTTTAAAAGACTCGTATGAGGCAGTGAAAAATACCAAGTATGCGTTTCTTGGTCAGCTTTCATTAGCTAGCAAGCAAGCGAGACTAGTGAGTGAAAGTAGGTAAGCATGATGGAAGTAACTCAGTTTCATATTACCAAAGGGTTATTTTAAGGAATGAGTCACCAAAAATATATATATAAATACTGCTAAAATGCCTTGAATTCATCCAAGTAAGTTACTGTGTCAAGATTGCTGCTACCAAGACATGCACGGTGCCTTAAATCGTGCATAGAATTTCCCGTGCCATACATACCTAGTCCTTTCATAGATGTTCCTCCAGGCACAAGCATCTTTTCTAGTAATATCTTATCATGTAATTTGGTAGCAATTGCCATATTTTAGGTGCTTTGAATTCATGATTCTTTCACTAAGTTGATATCTGGACCTACCATCACCAATGCACTGTATGCCTTGGGAACTTTATTCATTTTCAAAGAGCTTTGGTAACCCTAGAGGACAAGATTAGTCTGCAAAATTTATACTACAATCATTTAACTGCATTCCTGGAACATCCCTCACCACTCCCTCCAAGGAGGGACAGCTGTAGGCTACATTATAGGCCAATAACATCCACTGTCTTATGCTTCAACAAATATTTGTAGCTACATTATCATATTCTATGCTTCTGAATAGCTTACCCTGTCAGTTTGCCATTCACCAGTACATCAAGGTGTATTAATATTACTGATTTGCATGCATAGTGGAAAATATTGGTTCATTTTCTTAAGATCCTTCTAGGAGGCCCACCCATGTAAATGCATTCTAATTACCGTAGCGCTAATGATGCATTTCAGGCTGCTGTTGCTTTTTTCTTCCCTTTTTTTGGACTGGTGACATTACTAAAAGCCTATGTTTTTTCCTCCATTTACTTAGATCTAAGTACAAATATTCTGTCTCTGCAGTTAGTCAACTTCTACACCTAGCTCAGAAATGGCTAAGAAATATTTAGTTCCTCAAAATTATGACTCACTCAGACTTAGTTATCTGTCATTTCCCTCAATTTGAACTGTGGTCCTCATTTCATGAAACTCAAAAGTTTAGACCATGAAAGCACAGATGGCTTTCAGTAAGGGACAGTTTGCCTTTTATCAAGTCTTATTAATAGTTCTTGCTGCACTCCAGCTTTAAGGCAGGATACATTATTTCTCAGTACTGTAAATCAGGTACTGTCTCCATTATCTGATGTAGAAGTAAGCTAGAAGATCAAAGCCAAAAAAAAAAAATCAGAAAAGATGAGATTAGATCCCGCTCATATTTGTTGACTGCCACTCCTGGCTGCCCTAGCTCTGCTCAGATACACCATCTGGGGAGCTGGAAGTCACTACTGACTTGTCTCAAGAGTTACAGCTTGTAAATTCTTAACTCAAATCGCACTTTAAGTTTCCTGTTTAAACTGAAGGAAGGTCATATCTAGTATTACATTAAAGGTTTGCATGGACAAAGAATTCAAGCAGTTGTTGCTTTAATGTATTAGCTAAAACATTCTGCAAGTGTAGCACATTGCAGACACTAAACACACTGTAAGCCTGTTCATGGGGAAGACTCCGGAGTGCTTCTTGAGTCCACGAATGGCATGGTGCAGGTCACTTGATGGCTCACTGTAATGGTCTGCCAAACCCAGAGGGGAAAACCTTTAACTATTCCATCCCCTCTTCACCATTTTTCCTCTTGAATGGCTACTTCATTCAGCCACTGTGTCACACTTTTGGACTCTATGAAGGGGGACAGTTAAATAATATGATACCCATCGCTTCCAAACACATTAGCATAGCCTCTTTCTAAAAAAACTCACCCAGGCTATGTATGCTCTACTATATTTGTCTCTTTCTGTGTGGAAAACAGTGTTCAGAAAGGCAGCAAGAGAAGTAAAACCATACGCTTTTAAAGACAGACTGCATATGCTCCTTGCTATCACTCTGCCGTAGGTCAGCTACAAGCTATACGTGTCACCAGAGATTTTGGGGATGAGCGCATATTATTTATTCCACTGTAAGACAGATTGAGGGCTAGAAAAAATAGTGCCAGGACTCCCTGCCTTAGCCAGAGAGCCAGTGGAGCTTCTAGCATTTACTGACAGGTGCTTCACATTTACTCTATTACACTATTTATTTTGAGACCTTTCAGGATCTCCCAAATAAGTTTTTCAAACCTGAATAATGGATTCAAGTGCCAGATAGTTCTAGCAACAGATTCAGTATTAGAAAATATATACCCATCAGTTCAGCATCATGCCTTATACATATCAGTCTAGAATAACTGACAACCCTCTCAAACATTCACTCGCACTTAGTCCAAAATACTGAAGGATGGACAGGCATTCCTAGTATCCAGGCTACTCCTGTACTTTTAAAGTAGTACCAAGAGCAGAAAGAGCAGAACCCCTAACGCTGTGTGGCCATCACTGCCCTTTCTACCTGTAGCACAGAGTAACCCAAAGACAACCCTCATCCTGCTCTCCTTCTCCAAGCCAGGGCCTACTGACCCTGCAGCACACAACGTCTGTTGCAGAGGTGTCTTGCCCAAACAGAAAATTAAAACTACTGTCGTTCTTCCCTTGGCAAAAAGGGATAAGACTGTTCTGCCCCCAACAAACCCTGACTTTTACCAGCGAGATCTGAGCTCACTATTCTGGCTGGAAGTTGGCATCCTGACAAAAAAAAAAAAAATCTAATGCTCAAACTACATGTTTTGCCTTATGCAAAGACAAAAAATTCTTGATACATTTAGGTTAAGTAAAGCAAAATAAGGCTTAGATATTGATAGACCAAAACCCCAGATTTGTCACTCCGCATACTTCCCTTTGATCAAATACAAATACAGACCTCCTTCTGCTATCCCTTACATGAATGTCACTTCAGCATCTGTTCATTCTTTTCCCACATAAATACTGTTTTTGTTAAGACCATTCAGTTCACCCATATCAGAACACTTCCAGAATATATTTTATGCCTTCCAGGTGCTTAGTAATGTCTTTTACACAGGAGAGACTAGAACTACCTCTGCAGCTTCTCTCTTGCAACATCCGCTGTTTGAGAGCTCTCTACTGCATTTTCTCCTCTCCATCATGACCCTGTGGGCAGGGTTTTCCTTGGGCAAAAGAATTATATTTTTACATCTGAGAAGCACCTCAATGCATCTGTGTTGTGTTTGGCACAAGCATCTATCTTAAATCCCTGTCACAGTTTCCCCAACATCAGGGCCAACGGATGCAGTGAGCAGAGGTTGCATGAGATCACATATTCAAATGAAGCCACCTAATTGGACATCCAGTCATGGAAATAAGGACTGCTGCATTGATCTTCATGTGCCTCATTTAGTTTTATGAGCACCTTTCAGAACTTCATGTATGTCTGATGACCTGCAGACTCAGTTTTTAATTCCAGAAATTTTATGAACTTAAGTGTCACAGCAAATCATCTCCTTCTCTAGGTATGCAGCCACAGAAATAAAAAGGGCCACTTCTTAGGACAGTGAGATAGTTAGGGCCATTACTTCACGAAGAATAAAATGCCTCCCCTTCTTAGGTATTCAGAGCAACACTTAAGTCATAAAGCCAAAATCGCATGGGGATTACTACTTTATGAAGTACAAACCAGGATGGATTACACACAGACTTCTCATATTTGGATCCCAGTATTTCATCAAGTAATTTAACCAGAGCCAGTCACATTTGTATTAAATACATATAAAGGACCTAGCATACACATCCTGGATTTTCTGGAATTTAATCATATCATTTGCAGACATACTGCAAGTACAGGGATTAGCTGTGCCTCCGCCATGCATAGAAGTGAACAGCCACTGCTCTCCAGCTTCTCCAGGGCTGTGGAAGCAACTTCGTGTGACTGACCTCCAGATCCAAAAATGGAGAAATCGAGACTGACCTGGTATTTCCCGAGTTCAGCATCTCACCAGCTGCTCCTGGAACGGCCTGGGTTATATTGCTTTCCTCATCAAGAGAGGAGTTGCTACCTTTCATCCCTGGGGAGTAAGACCATTTCTAAGTCAGTACACAATTCTGGAGTTCGGTCTCTACAACCACTGCTGAAAAACAAGTGGGTGGTCTGATAGAGTCTACCAGTGACTCATGAATACGCCTCACAAAAGTGAGAAGAGCTCAGTTGACCCTACATGTTGTCAAATCTGTGATGCATGAGCAGGAAAACAGGTATCAAGGAACTGACTAAAATATAACCTAGTAAATAAAAATGCAGTACATCCCAAAAGCTAGCAAGTGAGACTAATTTAATTCAAACTGCAAATTAGTCACAGTATTTACCTTTGTGGGTAACTGATCATTGGGATAACTTTCCAGCGGTTGTGCTGGACTCTCCATTATGAGAAGTCTTTAAAGCACTAAGGTGGTATAACAAACAAATTACAGGCTTCCTCAAATTTCACCCAGTATTTCCTCTAGGGTCTTCTACACATCTGACCATCTCTGCAATCTCGAATGAGTATTCTAACCCTATGCCTTTGATTCCAGAGATCTGCACATCTCCAGTTATGGAAGAGCGGTTCAAAAGGACTTCAAGGCAGCACCAAATATCTAGAAATTTTTTGCTTGCAAGTAAACCAGCAAAGAGCATTTGCAGTGCAAACTATGGCTGGTAGAAGGAGGAAACAGGCATCATTTGCCTTATCGCCACCAAGCTTTTCACAGGAACTTCAAAGCCCTACAAATGAAAGCTTCTTTCCTTTTTCATTTTAACTCTTTTCCCTGATAATTTTGTTCTCACAGGCTCTGAAGGACAATGCCTGACTGTTTGAGTGTTCTCCAAGCTCACCCTTCCAGGAAAGCTAAAACACCAAGCAGGTAATCTGCAAAAAAGTGCTTATCAAGCACATGCTTATTAAGGAGACTGTTGAAATGTATATACAGCTGCAGTCTTTAAAGCAATAGTTATGTAAGCCACCTACTAGGAAAAGCCTGTGGCATCAATATAGTGAAAAAATCCATAAAGACTTTGAAGAGATATTATAACAAAAAAGGGCAACCATGATATGTTAAGGTCACATACTGATGTCGAAATTTACAGTTCATTTGATGAGTTTCTGTGGGTTTTTGAGGCAAAATGTTTGGTATCAAACAGGAAAAGACAACCCTCTTCCTATAATAGACAGAGGATCTGGGTTACTGTAATATTTATTGAGGTTTGCTTTATTCCATTACACTTCATCCAAGAATTGCTCACCCATCCAAATGGGACCAAACAAGACAAACAATAAAGCAGTAGGAAAATACAGCCAGCTACACGAAAGAAAATGAAACTTTCTGTGAAACCAGATCACACTGCATCCTATCACCAATTGCACAAGCAGGATTCAACTCCCTTTCAGGGAAGCTGCCAGAAACATTTACAGTTCCCAGCCAGCAAACAGCTGCCAAATACAGACCAGGGCTGTTTAGCAACCTGAGCCTTCCTGCTCACCAGCCAGTGGGGGACCAGATACAGGAAGGGATGCAATGTTGCTGCTGTGATTAGCTAAACATAATTAAAAAAATAAAATAAAATAAAAACCCACAACACAAACACACCACTCTGCTGACCTATCTATAAAATTATAATGGGATGAGGCTTTGGCATAGCCATCCTGTTTTCCCAGAAAGCAGTAAGGTGCTGCAGTGCTAACATGACAAAGGAGCTCCAAAATTAAGAGTAAGAAAATGTGCCCCAGAATATAAAGCCATCTCCACTGATCCTTGCAAATAAGTCACGCAAAAGTTAATCATTTCTACAACTAGAATATTTCAGCAAATCTGGATGGTTAAAAAAAAAAAAAAAAAAAAACACAAACATTACTCTTCCCCTTCCAAGAAGCGTAATTGTAGTTTTGGGAACTTCTGAACAGCCATACTGCAATTGTAATGTCCCATTACCGTCTTCTTCTGCACCCACCAAGCAAGTCTCAGAAATGAGACAGATGTCAGGAGTGATACAAACAGAGAACAGGATCCAACCCCAAGAAAGCAATGAGTTTGGGGCCATGGGATTTGAGATCTAGTCCAAGTTTCTGCCAGCCCAGCAAATCTGGGCAACCCATGCTGCTATTACATGCCTTTCTTCTTTCTCCCCCACTTCTAACACATCTGTTTCAACTTAAGTTCTCCAGGACAATGACTTGCTGTTGCTACAATGCCCAACATGATGTGCTTCCATTAGGAAGTGACAAAAACCTTATACACATAAGGTGAGTGTTGAGTACACAGATTTAGTTATCAAAGACCCTGGCACGGCATTTTCTCTTCTGTCACAGAGGAGCAAGATGAAGTCACCCCCTTACCGCACTGAAGTTAAACTGAAGTGCACCCACTTATGGAATTGAAGTAGAGAAGAATTTGGACTGAGAAACCCATCTTGCCAGAGGAGGAAATACACCTAATAAAACTTCCAGCAACTGTATAAAGCACATATAAACAACACCTTGCTGATTTTTACGGGCACTACCACCATAAATACTGGAGAACTCGCACATTCAAGGACTTCTCCCAGCATAGGAAATTTTTGGGCCCATCTTTCATTTTCTCCTGCATTAAGTGGCATGTAGGTGCCATTCAGTGCAGAGGGCAGGGAAAACAGGAGGAAGTACCAGCCTAATAATGGCCCAGCTACCTGGGGTAAAAGGACTATCTCATGGGACCAAGTGAGCACTGGACATCATTTTGCCCTTATGAAAACAAACCTTGGCCTGGCAAAGTGTTTCAGTAAAATAAGCCACCTTTGAACATGTTTCTTCTCCTTTTGAGATTGGCCTTAATATGATGAACTGGATTCGGTAACTTAGCTTCTCTAAAGCTCAGAAAACAAAGGGTCAGCTATATACTGGGTGTGAGCCTAGAACTCCTAAGCAGACACCCTGCTGCCTCACCGAGCTACCTGTAGGCAGCTATTTCCAGCAGGATTCCAATCACTAAAATGTCATTGACAACCGGGAAATGGGAAGGGGCTCTCAAAGGAGAAATGAAGATGCACAGCACAGCTCATGTTTTAGAAAAAAAAACAGGACCCTTAAAAAAAAAAAAAAAAAAAAAAAAAAAAAAAAAAAAAAAACCACTGCTCGATCACATGCATTAAACACTTCTCAGAGTCTAGCAAGTGACAGAAACATGTTCCATTTCACAGACGCTTTGGCAGTAACATCCCAATTCTGATACTTGTGCCAAATTCCACACTCTTTTCACCAAAGCAATTTGTATTGTACTTCTGAACAGTATTCATGAAATCTTGTCCTCTTGCCAGCTGACCACCCACTACACCCCACTGTTACTGGGAGAGACAAGGAAGAAAAACACATTTCTAAGTGTTTATGATGCCTAATATAACACATGTAAGTTACTCAATCCAAACAACATCCAAAAATTTTAGAACTATGTAATGTTCATTCAAGATTATGTTCCATGTTCCAGCTGTCACTTCCATAATTCTATTGATGCCTTAGCTACTGACTTACTATGTGGCCAGAGCACCCCCAAGAAATACAAGAATGAAAAAATCAGTAAGGAGATTGGGAAGTTAAGGATCCAAGTTAACTATGTACAAAATTGTGCCTAACACATGAGCAGATGGGCCCGCGATAAATCTGTCTATTGGGCAAAAAAAGATTTAAGATACATGAAACAGGAAACGAAAGCACGTTAGCCTGTAAAATGGTTCAAATCCACAACATGAAATGAAGGTGCCTGTTAAACCCTATGGCCAGAAAGGGCCTCAGCTTTTAAAAATCACCAGCCCTCCACTGCCACCACTGATGAGTCTCACTTAGCATTTGGGAAGGACTCACTCTACAGGTTGTTGTCTCTCATCTATACCTTTGGGATGTTTGGATCATTTTCAAGACAGAGAATGACCTAACTGACTAAATTGCCTTTTCTGATTATTCTTGAAGCTTAAACACACCGTCACCACATACCGTCATCACATACTGTCTTTCCTACCTGTTCGCTTCTTTATTGCTGTACCTTGATGCCTGCATCTGTTCTATAACAGATCTCAGTAGGTATTTACAAAGTCCACAGGAGTGCAGATGAGAAACAGCCAAGGTTTTCTTCTGGCATGTGATTCAAGTCCTGTCCGCCTGCAGCACACATAATAGTAAGCACAGTTCCTTATACTTGTTACGCTTATTATTTGCATAACTTATTACCATGGAATGGTACCATAGCGAGAGGCATGGTGCTGGACAGGACTGGCGTGCCTCCTATCAAACTGCACTTCACTGTTGCCAGTTCAATACTATTTTGTTTTAAATGATCTTATCCATCATTACAGCTTCAGTGAAGCCAAAAGAGAAAATGCTCATGTCCACCAGCTGAAAACCTTGCTCTGTACCAGGAAACACTTCTATGAATTACAGTGTTAACATGTGTCATCACCAGGATTTAAGAGATACAGGACTTGCAAAGAGGGAGTAATGGTGGGGGAAAAAAATGACAAGCCTTGCCTTCATACGACATGAAGTAGCCAAGCAAAATCTGTTACAGGTGAATCAGTTTTTTAGTAAAATATAATTACACTGATCAATAGGACCTTTTCAGGGAAATAAATTGTATCATCTGCATGGTGGAAAATAGAGTTAGCAGAAAGAGGGCGAGTAGTTTTTTCTGCTTGTCAAAGGTGAAGAAAGAGTCATTAGCATTCAAGCTACTAGGAGCAGTCAACAGGAAAACGGGAACAGACCATAAAATAAGCTATGTCTTTGCTTTTTAGTATCCAGTTATGAGTTCTAATCCCCAGTCTCATTTCACAAGTATTTTGTGAGTGCCCCTTGAGGACCCAGGCCGAGAAGTCAGTAACTTGGTGTGGTTGATCCTGTGAATATTACTTTCAAATGGCAGATGCTTTTCTCCTTTAAAAATTGAACATAAGCATTCATCCTGGTTTATAGTAGCTGTTCAATTTTACCCCAAAATCTTTCCTAACAACAGTTGGTGTACAAGATGAAGCACATCATGTCTTGGGACAAGCATGGGGTGGATGAGGTGGAACCAGTCACAGCTGAACATAATGCGAGTGAGAGGAAAGAGATGACCTGGATAGACAAGTAAACAACTTCATCTAACTTACTTTTAAATACAGTGGCTCCTGAAAAGCTGCAATTCATTTTATAATATGTGCAAGATGGACATAATTCAATAGTAAGGAACATCTTTATATCTGATTCCAATTTGTTTTCATAATTTTTATAGAGAACTGATTTGCCTTGGCTACTTTCACTTAACCGCATTTCCGTCAAATACATGGATTTCATTTTACTGACAAGGTACAGGAGTGAGACCCCCTGGTGGTTTGGGGGGGGGGGTTGTTTTTTGTTTTGGGGGTGGCTTTTTTGGACATGGTTGTCAAGCCTAGGAAAACAACCTTACTTTAACAATGGTCAAGATTTCCTGAGATACTTTCAAAAATAATTCAAAGTTGAATTTGTTTTCATTTCCATTCTACACATAAACAGTAACCAATAAAGAGGAGTTTTTGAGACATGATAAAGCACTCAGACTGCACTCCCCTGGGTTAGTGTCTCTCTGCAGACCTGTTCCTTATTCTCTCTATGTACTATTATTCTCCCCTGAAACTACTAGCTGGCTGCATTGAAACAGCAGCAGTTGTAGGAAACAATACAATTCATTGACACAACTTATGTACCTGCAGTCTCTCTTGGTACATGTAAACTGCCCAGGCCCCTCAGTCGGTCCAGAACTAGTAAGTCAGCATTTCTTAAGCTAGTATTAGCTTCAAATGTAAAGGGGCTAACTCCTTCAGCACTGAATACACTCAGTCCACACACGAATGCATGAAGTGTGCCACTGGCACTTTCTTGAGAACAAAGAAACAGAGTTTTCCCTACCTCCCACCCTGAAAAATAAACATACTTCACAAAATGCTATTAAAGGGTGACTAACATTTCTCTGCATGCAACACTGAACAAACTGTTCCTGCGATGGATAATAAGGGGGCACACCAGAGCAGCATTACACACTGATCTAGGCTTACGCCAGCCATTTTAGAGAGAGGGAAAGTGATGGCCACATGTTAGGGTGATGTTATACTCAAAATATGGGAAGAAAAGCTGGTGTAGCTCGCTGCTGCAGAAATCTTAATGACATAGAAATTCCATTGACACTGCTTCTCCAAAGGTTTGAGAGACTGTCCAAATCTTACCAGCCTTGTTCCACCAAGCCAAACATATTTGCACGCTGATCTAGAATAATCAGGACAATAAGCTCCCGCCTTTATTCAGACAATTCCTGCTTCCACTCAGGCCCATAATTCTTGTAACATCACTTCCTAGAAGTGTTTTAGCATTTTTGCCTCCAGAACTTGAAAGCAATTTAGTGGTCAAACCAAGAGAACAAGCATGGAAGATGGACCTCAACCAAAACCCGTGCCCAACACTCAGGTACACTGCAGAAAGCATAACTGTGACCTGCAACACAAGTATTTTCTATTGGGCTATCCACAGCAGTGGACAGACCAAACTTCAAGATTTTAACAAGTCCAAACTCCAAGGAATCTTGAATCAAAATGACCATTCCACAGCCTCAAGCACATTTCCACAGTTAGCTGAATATTTCTGAACCTGTAAAAAATATTTTGTTCCAGAATCTTGATAAAAGCCAGCTGTTAACTTGATCTAGATAGGTCATCACTAGTTATCATTCAGCTGCCAAGCACAAACATGTTCAACAATTACTCAAATCATGCACATGATGAGTCTTCCATTTTTGTGATAAAGTACTGACGGCATCATTAACTGAGAATACATACTGGTGACAGTTAAAGCCTGAGGTACTAAAAAAAGAAAAAAAAAAAAAAAAAAAAAAAAAACTGTAAGGGAGTTTCCCTTACTATTGCAAACCTAAATAGGTTGCACCAAGCTGCACACACAACAGTGTATTTCCCAGAAAGAGCCACAAATTGCGCAAATTCTGTGTTAAAGGGCATTTAAATTAAGTCATGTATGAAAGTGCAGATCACATTTAACTTTTAATCAAATAGCAATGTACGCCACACTCAGTTTCATCTCAGATCCTGTTCTTCTTTTAATATTTCTCCATACAATTGCAAGGATCTACCTTGCACATAGGAATTTTTCCGTCCCCAAAGATCTACACTTCTTCAGCATTGCTTTGGGTACCTTAACTTCACTGCAAGATATTAATAACACGTAACTGGATCACCTCCTCCAGTTTATGTTGCCAAAAGTGAACTAACTGAAGCAGAACACTAAAGTTTGATGGTATGGACTGAAGATGACTGGCACTACTGTGAGCCTATACAGTCCTCCACAGGTTCTGGGATGGTGAAATTAAGTAGACAGTGACTTCCCTCTGTACTGTCCTATTTTTCCCATTATGCTCTGGAGTAGTCCTCTCTGTTTTATTCCTCTCCACCTTCCTCAGGGTATGCAGGAAGGACATAGTACAGATTTAAATAGCTGCCATAGTTATCTCACTACCAGGAGAATGAAAAACTAACAGCAAGGCTGCATCCGTTCTCCTGAACTTCTCTGGAGAGCGTTCTTCTCCCTTTTTCCAAAGGGCTCAACAGGCATCTGTGTTTCAATTGCCACACTCAGCTTCCCAAAGGCAGGCCAAACCTCGGAAGTTTTTCTAAGGGAATAAAATAGTCCAATGCAAGCACTAACACAAAGATGTGTTCCTCAGAAAAACTAAATGTGATTAAAAAAAATGCTGAAGTGTCTTCCATGCTATACCCCTGGAAGAGATTCTGTCTTATCTAGAGCAATTTCATGGATGTTCAAAATAAGATTTGGCCTTGCTTTCTGGACACCATCTCCTCAGCAAGTCTTGAGCACGCTTTGGTTGGCTTCACTAAGTTCAACTCTTTTCGACGAAGTTCCCTGTTCCCCTGCCCTCTGAAAGGCTACTGATACTTCGATACTTCCATACAAAGACAAAACACTGGTGACCTAGCAAAAAGCATCCCTGCTCTGATGCTAAAAAGATCTCTCACTGTGGACTGGTCATTACCACCTTCCACTCATTTTCCTCAACATATTCTTTTGCTTCTTCATTATAATCTCCATTCTCAACTCAAATATTCACAATATTCTCATTTAAACTTTTGTGGGGCATATCAGTCCAGCCATGGCTCGCTCTCACCCCTCTGAAACTCGCTCTAGAATCAGGGTGGAATTCATATCTTTGTACATTCTGAGGTTTTTCTTGCAACCACTTAGAAAAACAGCTTCAATACAGTAAAAGGGGAAAAAAGGGGGGGGGGGGNATGATTGTCCATTCCTATCCCAAACCATTTAAATTCCAAAGCCAGGCTTTAAGAAGTTGGTAAATGCCTCCATGAATTTTTCATGAAGCTTTTTTGGGGGGGGGGGGGGGGGGAGGGAGGGGGTGAGAAAGAGAGAATATCTCTGAATGGCTACTTTCAAGAGATGCCATAACACAAGCCCCCTTTCTAAATTACACGTAGTTGTTTGAAACTTGGCCTTCTGAAATAATGACAGAATCAGCATTGTCATTTATTTCCCATAAATCCTAAAATACATGAAGTCTATGATATCAAAATAAAAAGAAAATTCACCTGATCAGATATGGCAAAGATTTTCTTGCACATTTTCTATGAACCACAGTATTTAGCTATTAAAATGCAAAGAAAGAGGTCTCCTTAGAGGAAAAAAAGAAATGTAGTTGAGGTCTGCACATTTTGATTAACAGCTTTATTAAAGAACTTGAGTGGAAAAAAAAAATACTGGTTACAGTACCAATGTAGAAACACCGTGTTTCTAGCCTTCTCATAGCTAAAGCCAGATGCTACAGGGACAACCATCTCTAGAAGCATAGGCACTAAGTAAAATACACATAAAATATTCTTTCATGGAAGAGAGTGCAAAGTGAAACTATTGCAGCTAGAAACATTTAGCCTTTGAACATACAAACATCAAGTATGAGCCCAACTAATTCACATCTGGTAACATGTCCTCAATTCCCGCTTCCAAATACTGTGGATTTTGAGCTAGTCACCCTATATATTTAACTCTAAGCCTTTCTGTAGAACAGAAATCCTTCATCACTGGGTTGTTCTGAGGTGAACACAGCTGAAAGAACAGATGAAAATTACTATTCAGTAGCATAAGTCACCTATATGCTCCTGTTGAAATGGCACTGAGATATTTTGATAGAAGTAATTTGTTAGAAAGATCTTCTTTTATCTCATCATCTGTTCTCCCAACTCTTCACCTATGTAATGAACTGATCTAATTCATTCTTCAAAAAAGTAATCCTAGCCCTTCTACTTGTCAAATCTCTAATACATTATTATTTTGTAGACTGATTCGTTCTGCAAATAGAATGAAAATTATGTGCATAATATATGAACACGTTTTGGTAAAACATTTATCCTAATACCCCCTCCACCCTGATTCCTCATCCTAGGTCTGCTTAGGATCTAAACTTTTGCTGAAAAACTTGCAGCCAGGTTTTTTGTCAGCTGATTAGATTTAGAAAATACATATTGCAAAAGAAAAGAAGATGGAAAACAAGAATAACAATTAAGCTTTGTATGTAAGGACTTGAACATACAGCAGGGAGTAAGTGTGAGTTAACAAAGAACAAGGACAAAAGTGATTGTAACTAATTCAGTATCAAGTAAAGTACAATAAATGGTATGGTTATTCTTATGGAGCCAACTCCATTACCATAGCGTGAAAAGTTTTCAGATGTTCTGTCTAGATTATAATTCACACATAATTATAACTTCCTGTGAAAAAATTACAAAATTCTACATAGTAACAGGACCTTAAGAGATTTCCAGATTTGTTGATGTAAATGCTTTTAGTGAAACCTCTACCCTAAAACATACCAGTACTGATAACATGCACTTGAACTTTAGTCACAGTTCAACAGAAATATCAGCAAGGGAACGCATATAACGTAGTATAATGCATAATGACTGGAACAAAAGCTCTGTATTTTCTAAATCCTGCAATCCTTTGCTCACAGCAATAGCCTGAGCGTAACAAATCTAGTAGGCAAGCTTCAGTCATTACTGAGCTACCAGTGGTTCTTGAATACTAGCATATCCTCGCCAAGTAAAGCCAGTATGTCCAACCAAACCTGTACCAACTGTGTTCGTCTTTGTAGCAACCAAAGCACTAATTCTCCCAAGAGTTCCCATACCAATCACAGAGTCATGTTTTCCTCTGTTACCTAGAAATATAACAGCTCTTATATGATTCCTGTCAATTGTTTTTCACTAACAACTTTTTCAGAAACATTTAACCATTTATTTCTTCAGACAAGTGAACTTAGCCACAAAGGCTGAAGTGTTTAAGTCCATAAAATAAGATTGTATGATTAAAAGAAACCAGACTTCATGCTTCATTATAGCTCCTCGTCGTTAGAATGCATCATCCCCGTAACTTTAATTATTTGGTATTTCATTATCTAAGACTCTTAAAGCTAAGGTAGATATAGCACACTTAACTAAGACAGAGCTTCAGCATTCAGCTCTTTTACATCTGGAAATTGTTATAATAAGACTCACATTGGGCAGACAAGTGCAAATGTACTCATGTGACAGATGCAATGATGAACTAAGGAATTCTCCTCTCATTAAAGCTGCAACCATCTCACTTGGCATTTCAGGAGGAGATTGATAATACATTTGTGGGAAAACTGTCTGCATAGTGAATAGAGGCCACCTCCTGAAAGAGCAGCCACAGACGCACAGAGGCAAAACAGAAGCTCATGTTGTAAGAGCCGAAAGGAGGTGAGCAAACATTGGATGATTATAAATCCACTTGAGACACAAAGCTAAGACTGTCAAGGCAAACTGTTACAAGACACAACTCACTTCTAAAACCATACTGGTTCAGCATTCCTCCTTAATACTATAACCACCTCCTCTAAAGGAAAAAAACTATTTTTTCCATAGAGACATATGGAAAAGGTCATCTTGACAAAATATAAATGTGACCACAACTTTTAAGTAAAGATCATTTCAACTTTCTGCTTTTCAAGCTTTTGGAAGTAGGAAATGGCTATTTCCTAACAGTGTGTATTGCCCTCTTTCCCAAATGCTGCCCTACAACAACATACAAACAAGTGAAATGCTTATGACAGAGGTGTCCTGACATGAAAATCACAATACAGATCCTCTGTGCAACATGTTAAAATACCTGTCTATGGAACAATTCTGCCCTTGCTCTAAAATGAACTAGATAGTTCAGTGCATTGTACCCTGGCCTTACTTTCCAGATAAAGTTTTCTGCTGCTTGTGCCATGGCAAGAAGACAGCAAGTAAAAGACCACTCTTGAAATACAAGCATATGTGATACTGTAATTATATTCTGCACTTGATTGAATAGGTGGGCAAGAAAATAAGTCTTTATCACTCTTTTCACTCTACAGAGGCAACGCTGCTCGAAGGAAAAGCAAACCGGATCTAACTCCTTCTCCAGAGCCCAGGGCTGCTGTGCAGCTGAGGGGGAGTATGCTAGCTCTTTGCTCTGCCAAGTGCCAAAACATGGCTGTGATGGTCAAGAGAAGCATTTGTAATAGCTTTTCACTTAAAGGTCAAAATTCACAGTCCTGGTAATATCAAAAGCAATTTAGGTATTGGTCTTCTATCTAATTTACAATTAAGATAAAAGGTCAACACTGCAAATTATAAGCACTGACATATAAATCAGCTCGTATTTGTTTGCAGCCTCACTGAGCTAGGATACATGATGCATAAAAGGTTTCTTCAACATTTTTATAGAGCTATGACCTAGTATTTCAGACATCCTGCCAAAAACCTCTGGAAGTTTGTTTCCACCTCTTCTTTAACAGCATAATACTTCTAGAACCATCAGGATCATCTTTCTTGCAGTTCTAAGCCATCTCTAATCCACCACATTTAATCTTCCTTCCAAATGTACAGCACGCTACAGAACTCCTTTCACTTTTAATTAACATTAATTCCCACAAGTGGAAAATATCATATTAGTGGTATCACATTAGTAGCCTGTTCCAACAGCTGAGGTATAGATTCTACCTAGAACATATATTTATATAATTATAATAACCCTTCTAATCCCTGAATTAGGTTTATACTTTTCTTAGGAATGACTTTTTAACTCAACTAAGCCATAAAAAAAAAAAAAAAAAMCTCATATGCTTTTGTCAAGCAGAGTAATGTTCAGATGAACCAACCAGTCTTTCTGACACTTGTCAGAAATGATTCAAAACATAGCAACTTGGTGAAATAGAATAGTAAATTGTTTGGTTCTTCAATAACAAGTGTTTGCATGAAACCAAAACACTGCAGTGTGATGGAGAACACAGTCTCCTGTATTTAACTATCTGCGTGATATGAGCTAGGCATTCCTTGATGTTAGGATTCCCCATTTTCTCTGTTCAAGGAATATTCCACTTCAAAGTATATTTGACGGAAAATATTAGCTAATATTCCCCCACCCTCAAACTTAAAAGCAGAGTTCCCGAGCAAACAAGGAAACATACTGCCTCCTCCTCCTTTCCCAAAATGCAAAAACCGTTGGCAAGATTATCCCAAAACATTATTATGTGTTTTGCCATAGCTTTCACAGGTATTGTTTTTTTCTCCAAAATCTGCCTCCCCAGTTAGCCACAGAGCTGCTCTCTCCATTCAGGATACTGACTTGACAGCATCATCACTTAGATTTGCATTATTCAGGCAACAAATTAAGTGGCAAAAGGGTAAGAGACAAACTTATTGCTGACAAAGCTCATGATATGGCCCACTGTTCCATCAGGTAAAATTCCAAGATTGTTGGCCACAGCTTCATTTACACGCAACTAACACGCTACATGGTGCATTTGCTAAATGAATCGACTAACTCAATGCATACATACATGAGGACCATGCTCCTGGGCCACTTGGTTTGGGGCTCTCCTAGCTACATTTGGAGTTATTCCTGTTAATAAATGCTCTTTCAAATGAGAAACACTATACAGACAAATATCTGCAAGACCAGCCTCCAGGCCTCCTGTTTTTATCAGCAGTAATATTTCACCAATGTTATTTAGCATTACTCACCCCAGTAGCTGCAGTAGCTGACTGTTTCCCTGCTAGCTGTCACGTTTAATTTTTTATGATCCACTATTTCTACAAGAACACCTCCCTCCATCACCACCATCTTTTAAGGGCTATCAGTAATGCCTCCTATTTCAGCTGAGCTGGTGGCATTTATATTAACGTGATACTGCCATTCACCTGCTTTACAATGACTTAAATGGAAGCAATCATCAGCTTTGCAATCAGGCCAACCATTTTATGTTGAGTAACACCAAAGCAGACAGATTTAGAAAGGAAACTCGGGCCAAGACAGAGCAGAACAATGAAACATCTTCAGCTGTATAGCAACAGTGACCTGCAAAGCCAGTATTCAACCATCTTCCATGTAAAATTCAGGAGGTTTTCTTTTTAGAAGATGCATTATTACAGTGAAAACTGTAGCACAGATAAACTGATACAACACCACTGTTAAAGTCACAAATACTTTGCAGTTCAAAAGCTTGTAGCTTTTGTACTCACAAAAACCCATAGTTCAGCAGTACTTCCAAAGCCTCACTAGCCCACGGTGCAAGATGAACAGCATCACAGAAACACATTAATGCTTATTCTCCTTAATTACCAGTAGTATATTTGTGCAAATACATCAGCAAGCTAATTAGAAGCCAGACTGTCCAGAAATCTGAAAGGCAAGAGTAAATCAGGTATTAGTATTGGCTGCTGAATGTGATTTTTTTTTCCTTTCAATTTCTCATTTATAAAATGATATACTAAGGCTGGTATTCACACAAGTGAATAGATTTTTTAAAACTTGCATTTTTGATATCTCCACTGTTCACTTCAAACAGTTTTAAAAATTACAAGTGGCTTGTCCCATCTCTGTGGCAGAAGTCTCTAGCTGCTCTTCCATTCAAGGGCATCTTTGGACTAATTCTATATAATGAAGCAAGTGCAAGCAACTAGTGGGGAGATAAAGTTTGAAGTTGTAGAAAATGATTCAAAACTGGGCTGAAAATTAGCAGTTCTGTCTGTGGAAGCTCCCAAAGAACTAGTCCATGCTATGCTAAACTGTACTTAGGAATTGCCTGCAAGCTGCAAAGCCCAGCCTATGAGAGAAATAAATCCAGAGAACGACGAGATGGAAAAAGATGGAACAACCCTCTGGGAAAAATGTTGTCTCCCACAAGAATAACATTGGTTCCATATCTTGCAGCTGAAACATCTTGTTTGGTACAGCATGCTGAGCAGAAAGACTAAGCAAGAAGAAAATACAGCAGTTTGTAATATTTAGTGAAGAAGAGCCAGTGACTATTACAAGCACAACTAGAAGAACTAGTCCACCTGTCAGATGATGGAAGTTTAAATTTTTAAAACTGCATTTTAACAGTGGTTTTGTTCAATCACACACAGCTTAACCCTGGCCAAGTGTATCCTGCCTACCCAACAGCGATCAATCCAGTTTAAAAGGCAACTGGATTTCAGTGGAACCATCACATCCAGAAAAGAAGGGCTGGTTGTCAGCAATTGGCATTTCATTGGGGAAAGGATGGTCGACAACTGAGAGGTTTCTTTGCAAGCTTGCTACAGCAGTCCCGTAAAGTGCACCAGCTTATTATAGGTCTCATCTGGTCCTACTGAACACTTTGTCCTTCAGCCCAAATGGCACAAAAGCACACAGTAACTTCAGTAGGTAAAGTATTTTCAAATGATTCAGTCTCAACCTTTTCTAGATTACTAGTCAGACTTTCTTAATCTTACATGAACATGTACAAAGGTGCTGACAGCTACTTTAGAGTTAACAAGGGCTACAGTCACAGCCTCCCACAGTGCCAAAGCCTGAGGACAGAACACAAGACAACATCTAAAAACCACTGCTGCTTTGGACAGGTAAAGTGTGCGTTTCCAGCACAGGCTCTTCTGATCTTTCACTGATGCTTAGTACCTGCAGCTTTAATGGATTTCACAAGATGGCAGAGGTGTCCAGTATTCCTGGAAGAACAGCTGGAAAGCAAACGTCCTAACGGAGACATCTATGCGGCTTACAGCTCTATTTAGGCAACTTGCTCCGTCCTGAATGAACTATTACAAGACCAGCTGTTGCCAAAGTAAGAAAAGGGATTGCAGCAGGTGCTTCATCCAGCAGGACAAGTGGGAACACACCATCGCCCATGCTCCCGCCAACACAATTCTCTGCTCTGCTGTGCAGGAGAGGGAATACTGTCAGAGCACTCAGCCTAGGAATGATGAATGGTTTGGGGGCCATGAGTTCAAGTGCTGCAACTATTGTGCTGCAGAGAGTTTAACTGTTTCACTCTCCTACTATCCTTAGAGAGTCTCTCTCTCTCTCTCCTGCTTTGCTAGGAAGCATTAGGTCAAGCCCATAGGTTTATGCAGTAGTGCTGCCTACCCCCATCTTGGCATCTTGCTGTCACCCCACTCCAACAAATCAGGTTCTACTCTGTCAGCACAAACTGTACACAGGATACTGTTTGCCACTTCACTGTTGCAAAGCCTGTGCCATTTGTTTCTTCTTCCGCCCAAAAGAAAGCCGGAGGATAGTCATGTGAGCAAGGCCAAATCCTAGGAACTGGAAAGCCCACACCTAGTTCGAGTTTCTGATCAAACTTCTTGAAAAACTTGGAAAGAATAATGCATGTTTATTACCTTCTGCTGTCAAGAGCAGAGTCATCATAGAAATAATAGTGGTTAAATCTATTTAACTGTAGTGTTCTGGCCTGCAAAGGAATTGATGAGTGCAGAACAGTAAACACATATCCTTGGCACAGGGGGAAACAGCAGGCCAAACAGTGAGAGCCTTCTCATTTCCTGCATCAGTGCTCAGCCAAACTCTTCCATTTTTATTGCTCTCCTCTGCCGAGGCTGATTTGCCTGTCCTGTTGTGACTATCACTCGTACTAGAAGATTGGCCTAACTGTCATGTCCCAACTACAATGAATGTAGTAAGCATGTAATAAAATGAGCCTAACTGAATCAGTGTGGTCACCCGCTGGAGTGTTCTGGCAGACATGAGATTGCACTCCAGTAGCTTGATTACCAAACCTCCAGGGCAACAGTAAATCAACTACGATAGTCAGAACATAGTTGAATTAGAGTAGTATTTCATCTCTGAAAGGACTTGTTCATTATTTCACACAATGATCTCATCTCAGGATCCAGCATTTGCTTGTTCAGTTCTTTTACTTTTCACTGCAGTATCTGGAGCTTAGATCATGAGCTGTGATACAAGAGGCAGTGTGACTTAACCAAACTCACAGGGGTCGTATGAATAACATGCAAGAGTAACTGAAGTTCAGTGAGTGCTACTGAAGTCTAATCAGGGTTTGAAGTGAACAGAAAAGACCATTTACTCAGCTGCAGAACAGGCTCCATTTTGCTAGCACTTGTACTCCCAAATCAGTGGTAGACAGCTGAGTAACCTCAGGCATAAATTCAAGCAGCCCCTCCTGAACTCCATTTCTCATTAACCTCTTCTGCAAAGTTGCTTTTCAGACATGAAACATCTGCACCAAATCAGACATCCAGATCAGCACCAGAGAACTGAGAACTCTCCATCAACAGGAACTGGAAAAAGAGTGCAGAAGGCAAAGAATCACAAGTCAAGGTGCTAACAGGCACAAAGGCAGCATTTCTACTTCCAAAAAACTCCTCTGTGCATCTGCACCAATCCACCCATATGTACCAGAGCACCCAACTCTCAAGAACATTCTCTGGGCATGCTGCGATGGGACAACACTCAAGCACTACTTAATTAATGCAGTGAGACATTTAAACTGTATCTTGATGAAATATTAATCTACTCCCCAAGTTACACTTAGATCCCAAAGTCAAATCAGAACCCCATACATGCTGGCAAAACATGGCATCATCAGTTCTCAGTTTTTAAAACCGAACTTCAAAACAGGATAAATATTTCTACAACCTATATATCTTTTCCAAGAGATAAGACCATTACTTTGCAAGCATACCTCACTGTTATAAAATAATGCTACTTAGTTTTTTTAATGTGCGTATTTTTTTCTTTTTTTTTTAATGTTCTACTTTTAGACTCTTATTTCAGTTCAGTTACTAAAGCACTTGCATAAAATCCAGTTTTGATAATGTGTGAAGTTGTAAAATATCTTCTGTGAAATTAACTTGAAGTTCACATAAACAAAAGAAAAGCCCTATAAACACTTCTCAGATAAATTTCCCTTCAGGAAACAAACTGAAGTGTGGCATGATCTACAGGCTGTAGTGTACCTTGGATTAACTGGCTTCTTTAGAAACAAACTAGGTAGAATATTTATTTTCAGTTATTCCAATTACCTGAGTCACTTTACTATTATAAAGGAAATTTATGACTTTTTTCCTTAAAGTTTTTATAGAGTAATTTTTAAAGAGAACCCACTACAGATGCCTGACCAAAACAGCTCAGAGGCATTAAGTCCCCCAAACATATATGCTGCATCTGAATTTTGTGAAATGAGCTTTAGAAGAGACCAAACCAAATCCTCACAAAGTTGGACATGTTCAATTTGAACACCTACATATGAACTTGAAATGCCATTTAAAATTTGAAAACCAGTATTTTGCATCTTAAGCGCCATTTTCAAATTTTAAAATTGCACATTGTTTTGAAGTTTAAAAAAAACAAAACAAAAAACAAAAAAAATACACTTTTCAGGGCAAGCCCAATGCTGACTAATCTATCTGAAATCCCACTGAAAGCTGTACAGGCTATATTCTGGCAAGGTTCACCCAGGAGAATTAATTTGGACTCACCATTTTAATTACAATGCCAATGGAACTGGTTAGCTTTGTTTTTAAATACATATGACTAAGCAGTTGTTCTTTACTAAGTAAAATATTTAGCCCTATTTCAATTACACAGAGAAAGGTTTGTGGTGGTGGAGAATCCAGTACACCAAATAGCTTTCAATTTAATTCTAGATAGTGGACAATATTGCCAAATATTCAATGCCAACTTCATTATCACTTGGAATGAGAAAGTCTGTGTAGCAAAAGATGCTGTATACAGTTACAGTATCTTAATTCAACTGCAATTGTTCAAACTCCTTTTGGACATGTTTAAAAGATCATGTTAGTCATTTCAGGTACAAAGTAAACGGAAGGAAAAGCATGATTACTCTTTCATTTAAAACAACCAGATACTGAAAATAATGGAGAAACTGCTTGCAGAGAAAAATCCATTTGAAAATTAGTTCAGAGAGCAATACTTGCTAAGTATTGTTAACAAGTGCTGTAAGTTCCCTACAGAGTGCTTTGCAGAAGTGCTAAGGTTTAAACATGTTTACTTGATAGAAGACTGTGGCAAAGCCTTTCCTCTCTAGCAGTTAGTTCTGCCCTTCTGCAGCAGTTATTGGCCCACAGCTCTCTTCTGTGGGAAGAGTGAATCCAAGAACTCTTCCCCACTCAAGTACGGAGGACAGCAGCTTCAGCTAAGGCACAGGACTTCAGACTACCATAGCTAAGGAGTACTTCAAGTCCCTTTCATTGACCTAGTAGGAAGGGCAGCAGCAAGTACCAGCTGGTGAAATTTCACACATATCCAAACACTTGCTGGGTCTTTTTCCTTACTATTTAAGCTCTTCTCCTCTGTCCCACCGCTCCAGCAAGGAGGAAGGGCACCCACTCTAGAAGACTCTTTCACCAAGTTGAAATTCTTAACACCCACTTCATCTGGCATTTTCTCCTTCTGGTAAACAAACAATTCAGTGGATTTTCAGAGATGTGGCAATATTTAAAGTCTCAGGTAATTAAAACACTTCAGATTTTCTGAAAGTTCCTACATAGAAGACTCCTGAATAAATACCAAACCAAACTGAACATTCACAGAGGCAGAAGATGACTGAAGGCTACAGGAGTTATATGAACTCTCAACTGCCAAGAAACCACCAGCTGCTCTTGATGTGCCCACAAGAGGTTCAGGCAGAACAGCACCCAAGTTTGCATACATTCTTTGTGGAGCCCATAATTCTTAACCAGGCTAGTACTCCCATTTCCTGTGGGAAAGAGGCTAGAGGAGCAGCCAGGGGATCCCATCCAGGTATTATACGGCACTACATCCTCAGGCAAACGACAGTCTTCAGTGGAAATTCTTTTTACACAATTCTTGTTTTACAAGAATTTATTGTTTTACACAATTCTTGTTTTACAAGAATTTCTCTCCTCTTAACAACCAGATTGCTTAGACTGAACAGTCTTAGAGACAGATTCAGTCAACTTAATTTCAGGGTCAAGGCATTACTTTAAAAAAAAAAAAAGATTCAGAACAGTTCTATGTAAGAAAAACAATAGTGTAGAATGATATATCTCATTTAATGTACGTTCTTAATAGATTTGAGTCAGTTTGTTAAATGTATTGCTGACTTCTTAACCTTTGAAGAATACTTGTGTCTGAATTGTAACATTAAAAACAAATAAAAAAGTAGATAATAGAATTAGTAAGGAATTTATCCTATCAGTTGTTCAAAGAAACAGTTTCCCACAAGAAAAGCTTCTATAAGTTTTTGAATGATGCAATCTTGTAAATCTTTGTATCCACTGTTACTATAAAACAGAAGTTGTTTCATTTATTCTGTCAATCTAGAAGCCTTCCATAGACTTAAAAGAAAAACAAGTTTGAATATTAAACTCAGAAAAAAAACTTTGTTACTACAGTGATGGAAAGGGTAATGGCTGCTTTAACCAGTAAAAAGTTACATTTTCAAGAGTCTCTCCTGCCTCAGTGTCTGATGAATATGTAGCTGTGGAAAAGCACAGATCATTAAGTCCATTTCACAAACGATGTAAAGAGGTATACCCCCTACTTATTCCCAGGGATGACAGTAAGACTTAAGGCTCAGACATAATTTCACTTCCAAGAAAATGGATTTGGTTAGTTCCATTGCTTGTATTCTGAAAGTATCAAGAATTTGGGCAGGGGGGAGGGGGGCTCTCTAATACGTGGTAGATGTTACCCCAAAGTACAGTTCCAGAACACTTTTTTTTTTTCAGTACAAAGACTTTACAAGACTTGGTTTCTGTCTCTGAAAGGAATTTTCAATAAATGATAAAGACTACAAGAGAACAGCACTAGAACTATATCAATTTCCAAAGCTCGTGTGATGTTTAATCCTGCCCCAGCCAGAGCTTCAGGCTGACTCAGCACAAACCTTCTTCTACAGCGAGCTCTTCAATTCCAAAAAAAGTCATATTTTACTCTTTACCTGCTACTGTCCCCTGTCTTTTAGAGGCACTATTTACCTATGCAGGCTCAGCAGTTCACAGCACCTTCCCTGTAGATGGCCCCACATGAACCAGGCTTCTGAACCAATCATAACAGGTATGAACAGAAGAAAAGGTTTGAAAAAAAGTAAGTAAGTAGTAAGTAAAAAGTAAGTAGTAAGTAAATAAAATAAATAAATAAATAAAAATAGGTAAATAAATTAATAGATAAAAAATAAATAAAAAATAAATAAAAAATAAATAAAAAATAAATAAAAAATAAATAAAAAATAAATAAAAAATAAATAAAAAATAAATAAAAAATAAATAAAAAATAAATAAAAAATGGTCACAGCCTGGATACAAGTTCTGTTAAAGTACGAAGCAAGAACAGCTGCAAGTATCATGCTGACAAAACAAGCATCTAGATAAATAGTACTAACCGTAACATAGCAGTTTAACCTTCACTTAAACAAAATCCATGCAGTTTAATCAATGTAAATGCATTTACATGCCAATGGTTTAAAACAGTAATTTTAAACTGGTGCTGCTAAATTGATACATACTTCGGTTGTGTTTTCTTAGTAAACGTCATCTGTTTTGTTTTCAGTTTCTCTCACCTGGTTTACACATGACTTATGCTATTGGAACACAAACTTTCCTTTTAATCCTGACTTGCTACTCTAATCACTTTGTCACCATCTACATTCGTTCAGGGGAAATGAAAAACCTGGCACAATCGTCAGCCACAACAAGGTAAATCACAGTATTGTCTGCAACGCAGCAGAAAGATCAGACCCAGGGGAAGGCATCTTACTAAACACAGTATGATCAACTTGCACACTACAGTGAAAAACAGAATATGCTAATTATGTAAACACAAAGAATTAGTCTATCATAACATACTAACCACCTTACTGTGAAAATAACAGTAGTTTGAGGACTAAGACGAGACTTAGATGAGAAGATAAGAAAAGGAATGTCTAAATATTGCAAATAAAACAGTTACACCCCATGTGTTCAATCCATTTCACCAACAGATTCCCTGAAGTTAAAGAACTGACACGGAGCCATGTTTACTATGTGCTACCAGCCAGTGTCAGTCATGCTGAAGAACATTGTCATCACTTAATTCAGGGCTGCCCACACGAAGCTTAATGCAGGCCCTCCACAGGTTTCCTCTAACACTTACTGGCAGACCACACTTTTTAAACCAGCAGGTTCAGAAGCTGGTTCAAGCTCCCACAGCCCTCCCTGAGCACCACTCAGATTGTTACTTAGTGTTAAATGGCCCCCAAATTCCTCATTTTCACATGAAATGGGTACTCACTTTCCTGGACAAATCCACCTTAAGTTGTCTATCTGAAGACAGATGGACCAAATATTCTCCACCCTTCTTCCACGATTGTTGACAGCCAAAGTACAAACCATAGAGCAGTTTCTAAGATGCTAAAATGAATAAAACAGAAGAGGGAGGACACTGGAGGCTCTGTGCCTCTCCCAGAAGTGATCCAGCCCCATGTGTGGCAGCAACCTCCACCTTGGAAGCTCACCGCCTCAATTGTCAGTGGCCTGTATGCTGGAGGGGGAAGGACAGCAGGAGGCTCAGGTCTGAGCTGCAGCAGCCTTTCAATGGCACAGGGAAAGCAGGTCACAAGAGCCTCTGAAACAGGAGGGCTTCTGAAATAGGGAGTGACAACCTCTTAGTCTAAGCACAAGGCTGGGTGGGATTCCAGCCCCCAGCAGCTCAGCTCCCCTAGCCCCATCAGCTTCGCAGGCAGGGCCACCATCTGTCCTGCAACTTTCTGCTGGAGAGCATTAACTGCATACCCTCGCAGACCAAAGAAGTGCTGTACTACCAGCTCCTTTTTCATGTACGCACTTCTACTGACCTGTAAGTGTCAGCACAATATAATACAGTGTTCATTATGTCCCTCCGCCCACTTCCAAAATGGCAACAGATAGCATGTTTCAGCGTTGGCTGGCTCCATTTGTTCAAGCCTACAGCAAATAAAGCCGAAGAGAAGAGTTCCCTCCCTCTTTCACTAGTGGCCTCAAAACTCTAACGTCAACCTTAACAGCTGCTTTTGCTCTTCTATCTGCCTGCTGTGGACAGGGTACGAAGGAAAAAGTCATGGCAAGTAGGCAAGCAGTGAAGGACCCAGTAAGAAGCATCATTTTGGCCCTGCAAGTATGCAAATATCATGCCTCCTACCTTATGTGCTGGGTGAACCAACTCCACATCATATTTGGCCAGAGTGCCAGATGAACATTGGGATATGTCAATATGCCAGGCAACACGAAAGAACAAGGTAACTGTATCTGGGTGAAGCAGAGCCTGAAGATTACAGGTATGGAAGGCAGTATCTCTCATTTACTATGAAGCTGTCATTAGGTGTGTTAGCTGCTAAGGATTTGGCACTGACTATACCTCACCCTGGCTTCAGGTGAATGCTTTAACTTAGCTTTGTAGAAATATTTGAGAATCATGAGCATCTCGGTTGTAACCCCACAGTAAAGGCATGTGAGCTACGGAGCTACACGTTTCAAATATTTCATTTATTAACATGTAATATTAAGCAGAAGTTCTCCCTCAAGTCCAGGAATAACTGAGATGTCAAACTATGGTGGACAAAACACACTCAAAGTAATTCTAGCAATTTACGAGTCTACTGGACTAATCCCTACACCAGGAAGGAAGAGTTCCGTTCATTTTCTTCACCAACGCATGCTAACATCACTGTGGAGGAGCAGCTTGCCAAACATACATAAAGCTGTAAGTCACATTTCAGCCTTATTTTATGAGCTCCAGATGCCTTTTAAAAACCAAAAACGCCTCCATGTAAACTTGCTCCTTTTAGAAAACAGGCTGGAGGAGAAAAAAGAAATGCAGGAAAGGAGCTAACATCAAACTTAGCCAAAAAAACCCTACGGATCTAGCATACATCAGGAAACAGCAAACAACCTCTGGATCAAATCCATGATGAGAACCACAGAAGGTCAAGAGCCGCAAGTATCTGGCCAACTCCCTGCAGGAGGTTTGATGGGCCTCAGAGAGCATCCTATAAGCCTACAGAACTGAGCAGGCCTTCTGTACATCCAGGGGCCCCAAATTCTCAATCCAGGTCACATCTACAGACTTACAGTTCAAGCCTCAGTCATATCCCGAGATCTTGAGTTCTGAACCAACCCAGGTAGCTTGGCAAAGATGAGTCAGACATGGTACACACAAACCCTGCCTGCAGTTCTATCAACACAGAATAGACATGCCAAATAAAAATAGAAACAATTCCAGGTGTTTTCACTGGGTTTCATAAAATGCTGTCTTTGTATTCACCTCCCAAAAAGGGTGCTTACTGTGTTACCTGTCCTTTTACATACCCTGAGAGCACGAAACAATAGTCACGTCAATCGCCAAACAAAGGTCTGTAATCAGTAAAGCCTTTCAGTGTCTGAAAATACAGCTGTCAGCTGTTTGCAATATTTTGGGTGTGCTCAGGGGATCGTGAAAGGAAAATTACATACATGAAAGAAACCATCTAAGGCTATTGGAGGGGAAAGCACTGCCTTAATATCCTAGCAATTTGGCTCACGCTACCCCTTTAAGACGAGGAGGGATCATGGTTTTCGAAACACAAAATGAAAGGAAAAGTTTATATCAGAAGAATATACTTTAGGTGTTATTATTGAGAAGTGTTTGCCATTCCCGCTCCCCCTCCCTGATAATGCTTCAGAGATGTAACAGTATGGTAAGTGCAAGCAGATAATTGAAAAGGAGCTCACAAAGACTTTGCAAGCCAAGGCACAATAGGTTACACGACTGCTTTTTAAGGCTCTTTTAGCCACAGTACTTGAGCTGTTTACCAAAAAGCGCATAAGCGGCCAACTTAGATATCTGATTTAATGAGAGCAGGCCACCCACAGATGACCCGTAAGTGTGTATGTGCAAATCCCCTCCCCCCCAAAAACCCAGCATAACCTTTTTAAATAATCTGTCCTTCAACAAGCAAAAACCCTCCATTTGCACCACATTCATGAGGAGAAAAATCAAGTAAAACACTTTTAAATCACTTCTAAATCATGCAAGATACAATAGAAAGATTATTGGATCAATAAGCATGTCTATAAGCAAAAATTGAGAGGACATGCCAATATTCCAGCATTTGTTCTAGTTCCAAATTTGGGGAAAATTATCAATACCCAAATGTTTACCTATCACAGAAAAGCAATCACCTAACGGGTCGCAGTTTGGCAAGGGAGCCAGGAGATTCCCCGAGGAAAAAAATGGAAAGCCGGAGAACCCAAACTGCTCATTACAGGAGGTGCTGTGACACCATAAATGGACAATCTTCATGTTTATCTGACCTGAAAATGTGCATTTTGCTTATATTACCCTTATGGGAGAGGCAGGATGAAAAGCCAACAAGAATTATGTTCACCTTTTTTTTTCAAAACCTCCAATTTTCCATCACGAATTTATTCACAGAAGGTTTCAAAGCAGGGGAAGTAGAGAGAAAAACAGAGCCTACAGCTGCAGAAAAGGAAGCAAGGAAGAAAAAAAAAGCAAAAAAAAAAAAAAAAAAAGCAATGAACTTGCATCAACCACCCAGGAATGATCACTGGGGAAGTTAGTTTCAGAAACCACAGCCTGGATTCACTGGGCAATTTGATTTATACCTTCAATTTATTGCTCTTGTGGGGCTCTGATTCCCAGTGTCTAAAGGTCAAGCACAGGTATCTAGGAGAATAAGCTCCCTGCATAAAATGAACATACAACACTTTTACACATAGCATTGAGAAGAACTTATTCTTCTAGAGTTAAAGTCTGCAAAATAAACAGTGCTACCACAAAAAGATTGGCAACACTAAGCTATTCCCACCCTTCATATCCATCAGCACCAATGTCGGAGACACAAGGGAACTGAAGAACAGTGGGTTCTAAGCCATTCCATCACATACAGCAATGCCTCTAGGACAAGTGTAATGAAGAAGGAATTGAGGTCTGCTGTGGCTGCTGTTGTAGTTATGGAACAAGTATAGAAAAAAAAAAAAATCAGTCAATTTCTATAAAAGGTAGTAGACCAATGGCCAGATACTACCTACAGATTAATTATTAGCCAAAATTCATTCTTTTCCCTCAAGCGTCAACATTTCAGACAGCTATCATAAGAGAGTAAACTTATCTAACAATGAAAAATCATATTGCAAGTAAGATCATATTGAATATGGGACTAGAAAAATAGCAGGAACAGCACTCAGAGAGTAAGTTTAAGTAAATTGCAACTTGTTAAAAAAAACTGAAAAAGAAAGTGTAGTTTCTCTATCATATATGCTTTTCTTGCACAAAAGCAACTCAAAATACATGTTTTATTTCCTCAATTTCCTACCTCCATTCCTGCGAAGAGGAAGGGCAATTCAGCTGTGGGCATGAAACCACATATTCAGCCTATTATAACTGTTGAATACGTGAAGGGATTCAAGTTCTGCATGTTCATTTCTTGCTTCAGTTAATATCTACAGTTGTTTCACATAATTAACTGCAATTGTTCTAAACTAACAGCCTCTATCAGCACAGAGCTGAGCCAAGCCTTTTTGCTGCACAAACTAAAAGATGTAGCTTGAACTCTTCCAAAAAGCTTTAGTTACATGGAGGAGGAAAGAGTTCTGTTTCTCTTCCATCTTCCCACTTAGCTGGTGACAAAAAGTGCTAACATCCACGTCATGAAAAAAAGGTACTGAAGGTCATCTTGCCTCAGAAACACTTGAACTCTTTTCCCTTGTAACTATATTGAAACTGCGTCCCAAACCAAATTAGACAATTGAAGATGAGATATAATAAGCACTGATAAAGCCCACCCACCCCATGACAGTGCTGAAAGACTGCATCACCTCCTTCATAAAGTGACTTAGCTTCTGTACACACCTGGATGTTTTCATTTGCTCACCTGTCAGTCATCTAGGGGATTTCCACAGGTTGGGCTTTATAGATTTTACTGGGCTGTTTTGTTTTGCCTTCATGTCAGCTGCCACAATTACATTTTTATGACCTGATGACTTCCCCACACACACTGTCACAAGCCATCTCAGAGGGCTACAAAGTGAGGACATCCATTCCATAAAAAATGATAACTAACAGGCAATCAACAATCAGCTCCAATGTATGTGCAGGGAAGTAAACCATGTTCACACAATGAGTGTATTCCTAAAGTACTTTCAAAATATTTTGAATAAAGGATCGATTTCAAGCTAAGATGTTATAAAGCATAAGATTTTAAGAAGTCAAGTAAAATACTTATTTTCACTCTTCCTTTTTGTATTTCACTTGACTTGCCCAACTATTTCCATAACTTCACATTGCAGGCTTTCAAAAACTGATCCTAAAACCACATTTGAATTGCAGAAGAAGGAGGAAGGTGTAACAGCATGTTAACTAACAAAAGAACCTGGTTTCTCCTATGGATAATACTATCTCCTGCTATTGTCTGATAACAGCGAGTCTGGACTCTTTTGGGAAACAACAAGAAAATCTGATAGAAGGAAAATGCTTTGGTCTACGACTTCTTAGCTGCTAGTCTTCATTGGTGCTATAAATTTTTTGCATGAAGAATGGCAAATATTAACCTCTGTTAGCTGTCTGGAAAGCATGAGAAGGGCAGATGTAAGAATATCTCCTTATATTCTATATAAGGTCATCATTAGGGAAGAATGCCTGGCCATATTGTAATGTCAGCTCTATAAACAGATCATATCATTGCTCAGTTCTGCTCAAATCTTCAGCTTCAAAAACAATCACCCAAGCTTATCAGAACTGTTTGCAGGGTTTGTTGGTGGGGGGTCCTCCCTGCCATGCCCTATGCTATGTAATTCAGACAGATGGTAACCAAGAGACTTAGCCTTAAGGTCAATCACAGTCACATGAGAGAAGGAATTAACATTGAGGAAAAACTGGTTTTTGATGCATACATACTTAACTTTTAACACAGCACGCACTTGGAAGCCACTAGGGAGTTAAACCTGCTCCAAACCTTGCCAGCTGCTCTGCTTCTGAAATAGCTGTAGGGAAGAACTCATAACAACCCATGTCCCAGCTCCCAGAATGTCAAACATTCACATGTTAGAGTAACGGATGCTCGACATGGCATTGTAGCTTTCTGTAGTAGCAACCTTTCATTTGTTTACACCAGTCATCTCCAGTGACGGCCCCCCCACCCCAACACATACTCTGGCTCGAGGTAAAAAACAAATCTGCATTCAGGATCACAGACAAAAATGCAGTTTTACCCAGGTGTAATGGCATTGTCTAATAAATTGAAAACAAAAGCAAAAATGTGAAATGCTAGAAGTGTTCAGATTTAGTCACAGTATTACATTCTTTCCCTATTACTAAAAATGTGCTTACATTAGTAAAGTGAGCAGATTAAAATTTAAATTCACATAACTGTTTCCATCCCAAGGAATCAATACCAAATTTTCAAGTTACTAAACATTCACAATTCAAGTTGTGAAATGCACATGCACAACACTAAAAGTGAAAAGCACAACCTGGTTGCTTAGGCAGGTCATTTGCAGCTACATCTGCAAAAATGTGTCCCTTACCTTTAGCCTCACCTCCAAGAATCACTTGGGAATTGTAGTATTATTTGTCCTTATCAGACAGAGTTGGGTGAAGAGTTTGAATTTCCGCAGCCCTTCTGTGGAAGCAATGATACATTGACTTTTTCAGTAATATGACAGGATTAAAAAAAAAAAAAGGTCTTCCCAAACACACACAACAGTTTGCACATCAGGTTCTGTTTGCATGAATGTTTGCAAAAAAGATCAAACTCACAGGAAGATATTTTAAACGTAGCTAGGAATGTTCAAACAAGTTAATTCCTAGAACCATAAGAAAATTATGAGAGTAAGCACAAGTATGCATGCAAACTAACCTTATCAGTGAGTCCACTGACATTTCAAATCAAGCATACTTAATTGGTATAGAGATCTCAGAAAAAATTAATAAAGGAACAGAAATGCTCGACTGCTGCACAAAAACACGCACAAATTCAGTCTAGAATTGGCTATACATTCATAGGTGTTTGAATCATTTTATGAAAAGTAAGAGGAGACAGGAAACTGAAGGTCACTAAATTCAGTACGTGTTGTTAGTGGGCAACAGCACGGCAGGTAAGAGAGGACGCAGTTCAACACTGCACAATAGGGACTGCACAGTAATTAAATATCCTGAGGCAAATCTTTACACTAAGGTGAACAGGTGAACTAGAGCAAGATCTGATTTAGCCTTCTCAAAGTTCACATACAGGCTCTGTAACTACTACAAACGAGTTGTACACACATGCCTAGATAAAACAATGCGAAGTTGGGAAAATTAACTTTCAATTTGATTTTAGCTGAATTATAATACAAACCAGTTAGGCAACACCCACATCTCCAGCAAAAAGGAAAGAAAAAGACTCATAAAACTTCAAATTACCTATTCTCAACTCTCCTTCCCCACTTCCCTTCTATAACCTGCTCTTACCTACCTCCAAAAGGCATCAATGCCTGAAAGACACCGTGAAGCGTTTCACTCTTACTTAGTTTCGGGATTTGTGTCACTTGCAAACAACCAGTTCTGGAACTCAAGCCAAAAATCAGGTTCCAGGACCAGGTACACAGCAGCTTTCAATACACTCAGCATTACACTGCTCAAGCCATTTTGAGTCAGCATAGTCATAAGAATTCCATCTCTTGCACAAGCTGCTAATAGAAATGAGGTTACACTGACTGCTTGGTACAAATGGTATCTCCATGCTGACATGTTCGGTGACTTCAAGCTGTGATGTACTCAATGAACGTGAAGCATTTTAAAGGTGCTATGGCTAAAGAGGATTTCCCCCCCCCCCCATCAGAAACAGATAAATCTTACAAGGTTTGAAAGGTCAGTTTTGGGTAATACCTAAATTCTAAAGTAAGAGTCTGTTTGGATACAGAAACCCATAGAGAAAGATCTATATAAGCACAAACAACACAGACAAAATTTTAGGAGAAGGTTCCCCCCCCTCCCCAAGAACACCAGCCAATGAAATAGTTTTCTGCTCTGCTTTTCAGTTCAGATTTTTATAAATTTCTTTTTCAAATGTATACATGAGCTCATATATACCATGCAGATGTATTATCAATCACCCAGTACCACATACTCTGCATGTACCTCAAAGTCAGCATCCACATTTGAAAGATGTTACCTCTTCCTGGGGTTTTCTAGGCCTTCTCCCTCTGTGATGAGCATCTTGGCTGCACAACCCTTGCAGGAGCAAGCTTTTGACCCAGATACTACATGTGATCCAGAACTCCTCCAAGGGCACACAGATCATGTACCCAAGCAGAACAGTCATGAAACCAGAATTAATCCATGATTATCCATGTTCATCTGGGTCAAAGCAATGGCTGGCAGTTACAAGTGGGGAGAAAACAAATGCTCTGAACATGTCTCAGAGCTGGGGAGAACTTCCATGTCAGTTTTGAAACAGGAAGATGAAGGACTCAGGGATGTACTAGAGGTGATCAGAGCCAAGTGGGTGACAGTCATTTTCAGTCCTCCAGCTCTTCCTGCACCTGATGAACTCACCATCCTGAACACCCATAAACCCACCTACCATGGGGTTTGCAGAGGTAACTTCTGACTTGTGACTGTAATTCTCAGGGTCTCTCGGTGTCCAGACACCATCTCTAAGATGGCTGTATGGCCTAATCACTCCAGAAAGTTGGGGCAACTGAAAATATATTATTCAAGCCTCCTGACGTATCACTGACCATTTGCATTCATCAGCCTGACACACAGCTCCTGTGAGGGGACTTCGCAGCCTTTTTCTCTTCTGTTCTCCTGCCCTTTCCTAGGAAGGATCACGAATAAATTCCTCTCTGGATTTCACTTGGCCTGACCTCTTTAGCAGGGAGACCCTAGTAACTCCTCTTGAACTACCAGGAAAAAGGCCAGGTGTCATCCCAACACTGACTGTGCCTGCTTTACAGAGCGCCTGCTGAGAGATCCATGTGGGGAGCATACATGAGGAGATTGCTGGGAACATTTATGACAGTGAGAACTCTTTAAAAGGAGTTTCTCAACAGCCAGCCACTACATGTAAAGAAATAATCCCTGTAATCCCATTTTAGGGCATGACATACATACATACAAGCAGAACTGAATTTTACTGTCCTCATCACCCAGGTATCAAGTAACAGGAAAACTGGTACAAAACGTTCTACCCCATAATATTTCAGATCTTAATGAAACCGTAACAGTTGCCAGGGAGCCAGCTTTCCCGCATTCTGGGAAGCAAAACACAGATCTGGTATGCCAGGATTCTCATATTTCACTGAAAACAAACAGTTTAAAGGGTTAAAGTCAGCAGAAAACAGATGTGCTGCCTTTTCCTATCAGACATCCATATCTTGTGTCAAGTCTGCTTGAGACCACAGTGAAAACTGACTGAAAGCCAGCCTGCGTAACTGGTCAATCTCTCACATATCAAGGGTTCGGAAATATTCGTCTTTCCCTTAACAGCTGCTACTTCAGGAAGTTTAATATATTAAGAAGAGAAATAATTTGGAATACAGAGGCAATTAAAAATACCCCAAACCCATCAGGTCATGTCCTTAAGTACTTTCTTCCCTCACTGCTATTTCAGTTAAGGGTAGATCATGCCACCCTTACACATATTTAATTCACTTGCAGCAACTGCTCAGAAAATAGAGTTACTAACTTGTTAGGCGTTCCTTTAGTCCATAATTCCATTGGCTTTCAGTAAAACATCCAGACGGGGACACAGCTCAGAGGCTATATCTCACAAGGACAGAACTAATTGTCTCACAAGTCTCTGCAGTCAAAGTTCATGTACTTAAGTACTCTTGATTTTAAAGAAGTTGCCATGGTAACACCTGTGCTGCACTACAGCCTGGAATTCAGAAGGCCTAAGAGTTATGTGCTTTTAACTACTGCACTGTGCTCTTCTGATTTTTTTCTGCCTCGGTTAAATTCATAGTGCTAACATACTGGTAACAGACCCGACCTATATGGTACATGAAGGCTGAGGTACTAATCCAAACAGCCGACAAGAAATCCACTAAGTAGCATACTTTTAATGAGCCCGTGACTGTAAACAGCTTTCATCTGTAATTGAATTCAGTGTTTAAAACTGAACACTACTAAAAGGGTACAGCCACCCCCAAATGTTGAAACACTAGTCTTTTTTCTATGTTACTAGCAAAGCTTTACTGTTTGAACTAGTAATGCAAGATGATAGGAAACTTCTGAGCAGGATGAGTTTGTTTTTACCACGCAGCACTTGAATTAGCCAACAATCCATTGTGACACAAACCAAGCGGGCAAGCAACAAACTGCAGATACAATGGGCTGTTATTCAAAACAAAACAAACAAAAAAAAAAAACAAAACACACCACTCAAGGAAAGAGACCTGGACTAAACCGAATTTGTGGATCTTCAGGTCTCAGAAAAGGTCTAACACTACAGACTCCAAACTCTTAAATTAGTACAACTGCCTAAAGCTGGAAACGTGTTCCCCAGGAGAGGGTGTCATATTAACCATCGCATAGGCCTCATCTCTCATGTGTACTTTTTATACCTCAGGAGTCTGTATCTTAGTAAAATACTGTCAAAGAGCAACATACCCCATCAGCGCTCTATAACAGACCTTCAGGAACACCAAGTCATTCAGCTGCTTAGCCTAAAGCATTCACAAGGGCAAATGGGCAATAATTAAAAACTGTAGTGCAAAGGAAACATTTGTTTGCTTCTTATATATACATAAACACACAAGACATGAGCATTAATGGGAACATACCCTCTCCTTTCTCAGAGATAATGACTTAGGTAAACAAGTTTCCCAAACAGGAAGGCCTCTGCATAACAGATGCTAGAAGGGACAGCTTAGCTTTGCGCAGAGAGAAATAAAAAAAAATAAAGCCTACCACAATTAAATAAAAAAAGAACCTCAAGTGTATTTTCTCTTCACAATAGAAGTCAAACACTGCAACTGTACTCCATCTATTTTCATTTTCAGACTCCCTCATAGCGATTAATCATTATCTCGCATCTTGGTCAAAATTAGCAGTCCCAAACCATGAGCACAGTGGCCTAAGGACAACCAGACAAAAAGTGAATCATGACCCTTAGCTGGGAAAAATGTGCCTAAGCTCATAGTCTCATTGGTCAGCTAGATCATTTTAAAGATGTTGCAAGTGCTGTAATGCAAACACAAACATACCCCTAATGCTCAGTTCTGGTAGTGGGAAAGATTTTTAATTGTGATAACAATACCAAACAGAGGGAGAAAAATGGACTGTTAGAGACACTGATTTCTCCTTCTGTATTTTAAGACTCCACCAAATTTTTTTTTAGTCCTCTCTATCTCCTGGAAATGCATCTCCCACGATGACCTGAATTCTGGAGTACCTGCACATTTGGTTTGGAAACACAGGCAGTGTTTATTTTCCCCTCACTCTAAGTAGGCAGCTGCCCACACTCTCTCTGTACCAGCGAACCGCAGCTCACTGTTCTCCAGTTCCCCTACCTGAACTCCAAAAGAGGCCTGAGGTATGTGCAAGATACTAACCCAGTCTTGTAACGGAAGGCATGGAAATCCAAACGTGAGTTCTACAACAGCAGCTTAGGAAAATATCTGAATTACTTTACAGAAGGAGCAAAGCACCTTCCAACTTCATTCCATCACCTACTCTTCCAAACGAACTCTGGCTGAACTACCTAGAATAGCTCCAAAGATTGCTCCTCTCGGACAACTTGCCCTTCTCCCATACAGGCTGTTAAAAAAAGACAATTTATTCCAGCCAATGCCAGAATCTTTGCTATCCATCACAAACCTCGAAGTATCACTAAAGCAGAAGACCAGCAACTAAAAGCTGTGCTGCATCAGACTCTTACCTTTATGGCCCATCTAACACAGCTAACACTGTCAGATGTACTGGGAGAGTAAGCTAGAGTAATGGTTCCATTTATTGGGGAATCTTGTTATTTTAAATTTCATTTGAACCATTTCTTCCAGCTGCTTTAGCTGTCACTCTGTTGCTACCAAGATAAAACAGATACAGACAGATTTTGCAGAGACTGCTGAGTGGAATGCTAACCTTTTTAAATAACACCTTCCCAGAGAGTCACCAAACCAAAAGACTTGTTAGAATCAACACTTCCATCTCAGTTTCACAGACTAAATAAACACAGCTTAGATAATGGAAAATTCTTCTTATAAGGTAAGTTTCTGGTTCAGTTGTCTGAGAGAAGACCAGGCCTTAAGTGCCTACAAGGTTATAAAGGTACGCTGTTAGGCAAATGTTTATTTTCTGCATTCAAGTTGAAGAACAATATAGGAGATCTCAATTTGATTTTTACTCCTGGCTTCTCTTATTCCTGTTTTAACAGCCTTGTACTGTTGTGGGGAAAAAAGCTCTTTAGTCTAAGTATATTCCAAAGGGAAACCATATCAAAGCCCAGATTTAAAGAAGGTTCAGTATTCCCAGCTTTGAAGGAAACTGTTCAACTTCATTTATGTACAGACCTAAACGTGAAGCACAACCCCATAGACAGTCATGTTTTAACTGCACAGAAAGAGCAGCAAGCATTCTTGATAGGCACAGCTATAAAACCTGGAAAGAAGTTATGCTGGAAGCTTTAGGAATACATGCAGCAGTTACAATAGCTGTGATCCACTTTCCCTTTCAGTCTCATTTTATGGAACTGCAAATATTTAATATTGACTTTCGGAACACTAATCCAGATGAGAGCCCTTGAAATGCAGTATGATGCTTTCTGCAATTCGCTTTTGTGAGAAACTTTTAGCCTAGGCCTTCATCAGTTGCACGTTTTCTCTTAGCATCTGTGGCTCTGAAAGCACTAGACAAGACACCTTTAAGACATATAGAATGAGGTAGGTATAACAAAACACCAGCAAGCATACTCAGCTGGTTGTTCATATCAGTTCTCTCTAATCTTACTACTGACTAACTCCTTTTTTTCCCACCTGCCAAGTGCCATAAAGACAACTTTCTTGCGAACATGCTTTTAGTTTTTATTTAGCTCACTGTTTAATTTACACACATTTAGGGATTTAATTATTCTGAACAGTCTAATTCCTGCTTGTTTCAAAACAGAAATTTACGTATCCTGAGTTGATCTCTTTGCAAAGACTGCTTTTCAAACCATTCCACTAAGCTCTTCCTTGCAGATCTCGGTAAGCTAGCTTTTGGTTCTGCACACAGCTTCCAATTGCTTACGGTCAGGTTTCTGACACCTTTCTGTTGCTTTCCTAAGAAAAGAAAAGCTCATCCATTTCCCAGAAAAGCTGTCTGACTTCTCAAAACCAACCTGTTTGAAAGTGCTTCTGACATCATACCACATTTTGCAGCTGGATACTAAAAATGTTCCCAAATATTAAACTTTAACATGGTAATTTAAATGCAAAGGCAACAACCTTAAAATAACATTTTGAAGTTATAAAATGAACTCAAAGAAGCAGATAATTGTGTGCCAGTGCTGCCAGAGCACCCTTAATTGAGGCACGCCATAGCTAGATACTGTAGCACATAATATCAATTACAAGCTCTGCCAAAGCAGAGCTCACAGCAAGAGACACTAATATAAGGAATGAAAGCCCCATGCAGTGTTCTGTAAGGGCCAAAGGGCTTCTTATCTGCCATAAGAAATAATATCAACCCTCAGATGCTAAAAATCTTACAAGTACTTTTGTCCCTAACAGAAAACATAGCTACACTGTTTACACGTCTACTACATTAACTTACCAAGTATGCTAGAAAAACTCAGAGCCAAACCTATTCCCCATCTCACCTGGAGTGGCATTACTGAGATACGAGAGTCTTTTTTTTGTTCCTCTTAATTATTTTAACACGTAGACCCCTATTTACTTGACATTATAGCTGGTGTCAAAGTCTTATGTAGCATGCACGCAACTGTAAATTTATAGAAGTATTCATTTCTTTCCCTATACTGTTTTTGAAACCAAGAACAACAGAGGAAAGTAAAGTCAATAGGATATATGCCTAATGCTATTGTAATAATGGTACATCCTACCAGCTGAAACCTAGAATAGCTTTCTATTTTAAGGTTAACAGTATTCCACTACATTTTAAATTCCACTCCACAGTAAACTGACAACCATAAACTTAACTTCTTCGTGTAAACCATGACAGCTCCTTAATTAATCTGCAACAGGACAAAGAAATCACCATTCCACCAATAATGATGCAGGAACAACAAAGGTAAGTAGCTCTAATGCCTGTGTATTATAAATAAAGCACAAGGTCTAGCAACGGTAATTTCACAACCGGGAGTTCAAACCCCATGAAAGAAAGTCAACCAAGTTGAAGACCAGCATCACAGGAATTTTAACTGCATTAGGGGAACGTTCTGATACAATGGCATCAACTCTGGAGAGTGCTTTGCTGATCTGCCTTCTTACCACAGGTACAAATCAAATCGCTTGCAAGAGGGGTTTATATTTATGAAACAAATAACACTGCTATAAATATTATATTGCACTTGACTCAGGGCTACAAAGATGATTAGGGGACTGGAACATCTCTCTTATGAGGAAAGACTGAGAGAGCCGGGCCTGTTTAGCCTAGAGAAGAGAAGGCTGAGAGGAGATCTTATCAATGTGTACAAGTATCTGAAGGGAGGGTGTCAAGAGGATGGAGCCAGACTCTTTTCAGTGGTGCCGAGCGACAGGACGCGAGGCAATGGGCACAAACTGAAACACAGACAATTCCATCTGAACATGAGGAAAAACTTTTTCACTGTGAGGGTGACAGAGCACTGGAACAGGTTGCCCAGAGAGGTTGTGGAGTCTCCTTCTCTGGAGATATTCAAAACCCGCCTGGACGTGATCCTGTGCAATGTGCTCTAGGTGACCCTGCTTGAGCAGGGGGGTTGGACTAGATGATCTCCAGAGGTCCCTTCCAACCTCAGCGATTCTGTGATTCTGTGACTCAGCTTGCTTACAGTCTGCCCACTGAACTTCCAGAATTTATTAAAACTTCCCAAACACTAGTTGTCTTCTCATAGTCATATGTGAAATCCACCCTTCTTTCCCCCAGGCTCCGAGCTGCAGGTTGAGCCACTTTCATTTCAGCATATCCATAAGGACTCCTGAAGGACATGGCTTATGATCCTGCAAAGGTTCAGAGAGCCCTCTGGTCTCCTGGAAATGGAAGGATTTTTGACATTAGCATGTTCCAAAATACCAGACAGCAGAGCTCTGAGATTTTCATGTCTAAGAATGCTATTTTAAGAGCAAGAAAGTTAAAACACCACCAAATGTAAATGCCTCATGAGTCAAGCTGTAGCAGATCACAACCAAGTTTAAAAGACTTTTTTCATGCAGGTGCATAAAATAACCCAATCAACCCATTTTTACAGGGAATACTATAAAGCTTAGAATTACAGGGACTATAAAGCTTAGAATTCTCCAACATATTTCACAGGCTAGAACAGGAAATTTGTTACCTGAGTTTCTGTAAAGAGGGCAGCATTCACACATCTTTCTTTCCTTGCACAGCCAAACAAAATTTTTCTTAATCTTACCCTACTAAAATGGTCAGCTTACTGTTGCATACATACCCTTGCAGTCTCTCCAGAGTAGAGGGAAGACTGCAGCCTGCATGGCAAAACACAGTCACAGAATGGCTGAGGTTGGAAGGCACCTCTGGAAAGCATCTAGTCCAACCCCTCTGGTTAGAGCAGGGTCAACTAGAGCAGGTTGCTCAGAACCATGTTTGATCAGATTTTGATTAGCTCCAAGTATGGAGACTCCACAACCTCTCTGGGCAACCTGTTCTAGTGTTCAACCACCCTCACAATTAAAAAAGTCTTCTTACATTTAAATGAAATTATCTGTATTTCAGTTTTTACCTGCTGCCTCTTGCCCTTTCCCTGGCCAGTCAGGCCAGGCTCTCTTCTTTACTCCCTGCAAGTGATAGAATGAGAGTTTTCAGAGACCCACATCAATATACAAGTAGCTTAACTGAAGAAAAAACAGCAACTCTGAACTTTTAAAGGCAAGCTTAGTAAGAAAGCTGGCAGATAAAAAGGCCATCTGAACAAACAACAAGTCATTCATGCAACTTGGCTTTTTGCTGGGGGTATGGAAGTGGACGTCCATTTTATTTCTTGTCATTCCCATAAGCAATGGGACTGGGCTCTAGCAAGCAAAAGGATCCTGCAAGTTCCCCAAAATCCAGAGTTTAGTTCACTAGATGTAATGCCTTCTCAGATGTTAATTAGACGCAGAATTATTTCCATCAGTGCAGCTTTCTACCGGAGTGTATAGTGTATGATGCAAAAGCGTAAATAGCATTGAACCTTATCTTGGGGAAGCAGCCTACACACAGCTCTTACCAACCACCAACTGCAAGCAAACTGTGGCAGCAAGAAGTGCATTTGAGGCATTCTGGATCAGTGTGCAGACTGGCCAACCTCTGCAAGTCACAGCTGTGAGTCCTGGCACAGGTGAGTAAGCAGCACTTCTAGTTTCTTTTTAAGAATTACTCTATTGATTCCTTTGATACAAGGGAAAAGCAAATCCAAAAATTGCTAGAAATAGGCACAGCAACAGGTGTGAAAACAGGATGGTCTGAAGCTTCAAGATTAAGATTTAAGTTTCAAACAGCCCTCAGCTTAGGTGAACTCACAGCAGAGTTCAGTCTGTCTCCCAGGATATCCAGACAATGCAGAACTGGGGTTCTTTCTCAAACACTTTGGTAATACAAATGTGTTTCAGTCCTGGCCCTGGCTAGGGTCATAGGAGAAAAAGAAATTGCCCGAAGCACATCTGGACCTTAATTCATATTTAGGTTGTTGACCTGACCTGATTTTCATTCCTTACCTTTTGATGGAAATTCACTGAAGATATTTTTGATTTTGGTAACCAGGCTAATTCCCTATTCTCAGCTAGTAACCTTTAACCATGTCATCAAAGGATTTGCACTATAAAATTTACCAAAGGTTTGAATTGGAATAGGCCTGGAGTCAGGAAAAACTGAAGGTATGTCTGTGTTCACTTAGCAGCTCCCCTTTTCAACTGCTACATCTAAATACTTCATTCCGAACAGAGAGAGCATTATTTTAAAAGAATAAAATGGATGTATTCTGATAGTGTAAGGGACCCTTATACTGAACAAGTACAATAATGTTACTAAACCACTATGAATAAGGAAAAATAAAGGGAACTACCTACAGAGAGAAGCATAGGATAACATAAGCATTGTGTTTTTCCACTATCATATTAAATGGCAAGACTGAAACGCCCCCACAGTCTTCTCGTGCATTTGCCAGATTCTACATTGGCACAAATCTAAACAAACTCCCACACCTTGAATATTTCAAACTAGATTGAGCAAGCTAAAGAAAACACTGCATAGTATTCATTTGTGCTCTGGCAGAGAGAAGGATCGGGTAGGATGGAAGGATTAGATATAAAACTTGATTAAATTATCTACTTATTTTAGGGTTCTCCTGTAGACACCATCATTGTATAAGACCAATAGCTTCCCAGATAATTAAGCTGAAGCATGAGGGTCTTAGCAACTTCTAACAGAATTCTCTACTTTTCTGAATCAAGTAGTTTCTGCTTCACTCTCAGGTAATTAATATGCCTTAATAGAGGGAATGTTTTCTGCCTACCTTCAGATCCTTTGAGAATACATTCTCCTTTGGTCACACCATTCAATGTTTTCACTGTTTCCTGCAGTTTATTTGACACCTGCAAAGAAAAACCCATGATATTTAGGCAAAGCTATAACACTAACAGGACATTAGCCTGAACACAGAACAAATACAGCCTGCAGAATCAGTGTGCTTTAAAATTTTGGCATTTTGTCTGAACTTTAACCTTGTCTCTGACATGGAGAGAAAGAACACTTCCATAAATCTCAGAGCTCTAACAAGCCATTAAGCRCTCAGAAAACAGGGTGATGAGCGCCAAATACGTAACTAATACAGAAGGACAAACTGATAGGAGGAATTAATTCTACAAGATTGCAGTGCAGCAGCAGCACTTCCATGACTATTGATGGAAACAGGAACCCCAGTCCTTGTGAAATGCATTACTGGAGATTTCACCTTTGCCTCAGGACAGTCTGAAGTACCTTAAATATTTGAAAGTTAAACCATTTTTAGACAGACTTATTTCCTCCTCCCCTATCCTTCCCCTCCCACTTTAAACAAGCAAAGACTGGCTTTTTTCATGAATAGTCGGGTGGAAATAAACCACTCTGAAGCTACTTTCCCCTTTCCATATTTGAATTCCAAACTGATTGGGAACCCGGAAAACTGAATTATATACAGTAACAGCATTGTTACTGTTTTGGTTCTAGGGAAATTTGATTGTACCAATGCTTTTATGTAAATCATTTATTAACCTGTAGAATTAGAAGCAAATGCACTCAAATTTTGTATCAAATACAGACCAGATCAGTGATACCTATGTAGCTAAAAATTATTTAGTCTCCACCATATTCTTTTTTCCATACATCTCCTGTAAAATACTGCTTCTCTTTAGCAATAATGTTTGAATGCAAGACTCCTTCCAAGTTATGCCTCTGAGAAGCACCATTATTAAAAAAAGAAGATAAATCAATGGACAGCCACTCAGCTAGAAGTCAAAGTCAAAAAGGAAAGCATTTGAAACAAATCTTCCCAGTGCAGGGGCTCATTTATTGCACTACTTCGTTTTGCTTGAATTCTACTTTATGCTGCCTACACTGAACCCTACTCATGTGCAGATCAATTTGTCAGTTAAAGGAAGGGAATGCTTGGGAAACATCCATGAACTGAGGCCTCCTTTTTCTTTTGAGAAGTACAGCACAGGAGCAAGGTCTCTGTACTTACAAAATTATCAGTGTAAAGGGAACTAATATAGATCCTCCTTTCTCTCCTGGACTCCAGAAGAAAACAAGGAATAAATTGCAACATGAGTGTGGGAATTATTTACTGTGTAACAGACAACCCCACACAAACACTCTCATGCATTCAGAAACAGTGGTGAGCCATTTTCTTTGAACGTCATACACAAAAACAACTATTTCAGAACTACTGCTAAAACTCATTGTGACCTTTTTGACAAGAAGATTTAAGCATGGGCACATCAAAGTGTTTGGAGAAGAATGACTAGCTTACCCTCTGTTATGAGTTTCACTGGAGTTCTGACAGAGTGTGAAAGCTGGTAGAAATCTGGATAATAAGACATATTCCAAACTTAAGCTGAAGTCCCACAAATGTTTAGGTGTTCTCAGTGGCTTATTACAGAATGCGAGAGTGATGGTCTCCAGAACTTATCGAAATAAGGCACTGAAGAAAAACATTCTCTCTCTCTCTGCCTCTGCCTCTCTGCGAAAAGCATTCCCAACACTTCTACCTATCCTTATTGGCAGCCATCACATGTGCAACAGCAGTCTGAGATGGGAAGACCTTGCTCACAAACACTCGGGTACCCCCACACAACTGCTTTGCCATCGAGTGGGAACTCAGTAAGCATGGTAACCGAGGACAATTGGAGATTCACCTCAGGAGTGCACTTCTGATCCAAACTGAAATGACAATGGAAATGTTCCCACAGAGAACCTGGTTAACAACACAAAAGCTGCATTTTTCAAGGCAGCATGTTTACATTGTTTTCAACATGTAAGATACCATTAGTAAAAGCCTCAGTCACTTGCTCTTGCTTACACATAGGAAGACTGAAAATTTACTTTTCTCCTATTTTGGAGTAAGCTAAACTTCAAAAAATACTTAAGTGAGAAGGAGTGCTACAAAGGTCAGGAGCTCACATAGCTTTGTATAACTTAAGCAACCAAGATTCAAAGTTGTTGCCAGGAGGTTTTGATATTGCAGTGACTTCATTTCTAGCGGGCAAAAAAGCCCCTCAGACATTGTCTTCAGGCATCCCAACAGAGGCTGCTCTAAGTCACTGCCATCACAACCACGCAATATTTTTAAGTCCCAGGTCCCCACTATATGCCATAAAAGTGAGCCTCCTTTTCCAGTGATGACAGCCCACACATAAAATGCCAAGTAGGAGAGTAAGAATATAGAATCGACATTGATTAGCTCTGCTACAAACAGTAACAGGACCCAAGTCTGCCAAATCCACAGGGAGGTCTCATGAGAGGATCAGTAGCACAGAAAGAGGAAATCACACCCAGAGAGAGTTGTTGCATGAGAACAGCACCCTAGTCACTACATTGGTGCTGCTGGCCTCTAGATCCTGTTTTATTTGCAGGGAGCTGTTATCACTCAGCTTTTGCTGTTCCTTTTAACAGCAATGGGGTGTCACAAACTCAGGGTTCAGCATCGGACCCCCCCACTCTTCTGCAAGGTCTCTATTCTCCAACAGAAAGAGGGCCTCAACACACCCACACACACCCTGCTTTTCCCCCAGGACTTCCCAGGCAGTTCCTTCTCAGTTCTCTCTGGCAGGTCAAGCATCCACGCAGAGCAGTCAGAAGGAAGCTGTAGCAGAAGTGAGTGAAGACCCTACCTGCTGATGCCAAATGGGCTTTTCAAGGCAACTGCTTACCCAATTTCAGTGCCCCCCTCCCCCTGCCACCAGGGGAGCCCAGCTTGATGTACACACTTCAAGACCTATCCTCTGAGAAGGCAAGTGCAGAACAACCCTTGCAAGTCCTGTTCTCACTCACTGGCACAAGAAAGGTCATTTTTTGGTCTGGGGGTGGAGGTGGGGTAGGGTATTTTGGTTTAGCAGAAATCAAAACAGGTAGTGACTTACAAAATTATAGTTATTCGCAATTTAAAACATTGCAATGATTGAACTGAGCTTGCATGCCTACTAGTATATTAAGTGACAACTTAGTCCAGACAGCCTCATAACTGATGACATAATGCACTGGCGTCATAAACTTAAGTGGCATATATCTCAATTTCGGAGTTAGAACTAAACCATTAAATATGTCAGTGTGAAAGAAGTCAGGTCCAACAAATTAAGTTGGACAGATCTGGATAGAAACTTGAGTAGCACCAGGCATGAACAAAAAAAGAAGTTGTGCCCACTTGTTGCCGAATAGCAAAGTCTCAGACTCCAGTGCCCCTGAAACGTGAGATAATTTATCTTCAGCCCATGCCTAAGCAGCATGCCAGAGACTGAAGGTGAAAATTCTCACATGCACTTGACTGAAATGCAGGTTACCTATAACACCTCTCTGCCTTAAATATAAGGTAGTATTTAAAACTGCTTTGAAAGCCACCTTCTGAGAGCCAGGATTCAAACTTGCACCTTTATTTTTCCCACCCAGTCCATTCAGTATGTCTGATAGCCATTACCATCACGCACAATATTAAACCAACAACCTCTTTCAGAGTAAATCACAGTGAGAGAGCTTCAGACCGATGACAACGTTTGCAATTCACCTGTCAGTGTCCCGCACCCCAAAGCAGGCAACTGAAGCAATTACCCCTTTGCTGATAATCTTGCAAGCCTATTTTTTTCCTGTCACCCACTTCCATTATAAGAATTACATTCTACCTTTAGGTGTGTAAGATCATTTTAAACTGCTCATTTGCTGGAGCCTGACCTGTACAGTCGACTTCAGCAGTTCAATAACTAGGACCCTTGAATTCTGGTCTAGTGCAGAGCTCAATTTCCTAAGAGTCTCATTCATTGTATAAGATGAGCTACAGAGCATCTGAAATAGTCTGTCATTTTTCCCTAAGGGCAACCAGTCAGTTCTGTCTCTGTTATGAAAATTATCAACTGTCACAAAGTCCATCCCTCAAGCAGTCTGGCTTCCCTTGCTATCCTTTGTCAAACTTTATCACCAACAGAAACCTCAGTTTAGCAGTCAGTCCATGGGGCAGGTTGTCTCAGGTTCCATCATGACACCAAACTCCCCTGTGCTGAATATCACTCAGGCCAGGAAGACAGAGGGTTCATCTTCCCCGAGATCCCCATGCCATGAAACAGCCTGCTGAGATGCCACAACTCCGGGAGCACCATTTGAAAAAAATCTCTGCTTGCCATAGACACTGCCCTCCTTGCATGAGTCCCTCCATAACCTCCTGGCCCTGGTTTATCCTGGCAGCAAGCTGAGCCCATGGAGAGGCAGTTTGTTCCTCTCCAATCCTGCTTCTGCCAGAAGCCAGTTCTATCACTGATAGGGGCTGTTGTAATTTACACCCTGAATGCCCATTCTCCCACTGCTCCCTGGAGTAGCTGGGAGACAAAAATACCATTGTCCCCATTCTTCACATTCAGTTCCAGCCCTGAAACACTTGCTGCAGCTTGCTGTCCAGACATCATGCCCCCGGCATTTCCCATGAAATTTTCTGCCTCTTTTTTGTCATCCCTGCTCAACCGTCCCAAAGTTTCATGTTGGTTCTCCTCAGACTTTGATCTGCTTTTGATCAAGCAGAAACAATAATGGGAAAGTAAAACACATGGGAAAGCTGCATCCATCACCGGAAGTCAGTGAAGTCTAGTCATTTAACACATTGAGAGACATCCCAAGCTAGTAGTATCACAAGACATTGTTTTCTGACACACATACTGCTTCCAGGGAACCTCCTGAAAAGTAAAGAGCTAGCCTCCCCCCTCCTCCCCCCCCTTCTTTATCTTTTTAACAATCAATTAAAAAAATAAAATCCATTCTAGCACATACTCAGTCCAGCCTTGTTGAGAGAAAAAAAAAAGAAAAAAAGATTCAGACTCCAAAGGCATTAACTGGTCCTAGATGAAGATAAACTTAAGAGTTGCATAAAAAATGGAACGGTTTCTTTGGTATTAGCAAAGTTATTTATTCATTAATTCAAGTTTCTATCTTATTAATACTCAGAATCCCCATGCTAAATAAACATTAAGCAGATTGCCTTAATTATTCTCAAAAGAGAAGATGCCAGTAACAGCAAAAATTGAAACAAAGCTCCTCTGTGACACATTTGCTCTATCATCATGCTTCTCTGTTTCTGCAATCCTCCCTGGTGTTCAAGAACCTTAGTAATTTTATGATGTCAAATTTATCTTCCTTGTTATTCACTCTGCCTTTCACAGCAGTAGCTCAAAAGCATCATTTCTGATGACAAGTTGTACTTTTTAATGGAAAAGCTACAAATTTTAGTTAATGAACAAGACATTGATTTCATTTTTGCAAGGAAAAAAAAGCTGTTCTCCAGCTTAAGCTAGAAGGAAAAGGTAAAGAAGAAAGGAAAACCCTAAGTATTTTAAGTTTTTTCTCTGAATCACCTCCATGAATGTTTCAAGCAAAGCTTGTGGAGTCATAACTAAAGAATCTAGAAAAAAGACAATGATGCAATTTAACAATAGCGCATTGCCACTAATAAACTCACAGGAAAACAAAAGGACATTAGGGTTCCTGATCACCAAAATTCTCCAGTTTCACTGTCTCATCCTTCTTTCCAGCAAACCCATCTAGTTTGACATCAAATGTCTTATTGATCTTGTACTGCGTATCTGTATACTGTAGTCCTGCATTTTATTATAAACTGAAGCATTCAAAACACAGGCAAAGACATTACTGACATTTCTGATCAGCGAAATAAACCTAGGAAACATTGAATCAGTGTGATGTGGACTAAATGTGCATTCAGAAGCCCAATTCACATACAGTACTAAAGAAGTCCCAAGCATCACATTCTGTATGCAATGACCATATTCAAGCTCTGCTATGTTACCGCAAAACCCAGCACTTTCGCACTTGCCCAAGACTCTTGCTCTGAATGCTGATTGTGACCGAGTCAAGCACACCACTTCAAAAGAGTGCTGTTTCCTAACACTCTGGCAATACATTAAGTTTTTTAAAATGCATTTTAAAAGCTTCTTTTCATTTGCGAGAAGTTGGTTGTTGGGGGGGGGGGGGTGTTTTGTTTTGTTTTTTGAAGCATCAAAGGGCATGTAACAGAGAAACACATCTCTGGCCAGGCAAAAATAGACATTTCAGCCAACTGTGTTTCTAGAAAACATCAACATCCCACATTTACAAGTGCCTCTCTCAGTTTTTCAAATGCTATGGTTATATAGCACTATGAGTACTTCAGCATTACTTAGATCTTCAGTTTCTAAGATGAAAGGTGGCCTGTGGGCTGCTTGGAAAACAATAAAGATGCATATTGCTGATGCACTCAAATACTGGAGTCAAGGAGTAAAATCCAGACTTTTGAGAGTCTGTTTAATAGCTGGAACACAATCAGCTGAACAAACAGTTTTTGCCACACCTCAGAGTAGTTAGTTCTGGTACGGTTCCATCCTTACTGGCAACAGGCATCTTAACTCCAGCATTAAGACAAGAGCTCTGAAATCTCACTTGATGGGGACTCTTGTTATGAACAGGAGTTGCCTTTATCAGTCAAATTCAAGCACAAGACAGACTCACTCATGGATAGACCAAGAACCCAGGACCTAGGACACAAGTTCAGCTATCTGGACACCCACCATGGTTTGCCTTGGTGCAGGCAAGTGACATGACACATAATACAGGGCAATATAACTCATTTCCATAAGCACTTTCAGACAGCTGCAGGGACTTGCTGTTTTCCTGAACACACATGACAGTGCTACATCACTGAACAAAACAGTTCAGTCCTGGATTTTAGTTCCCTTTGCAGCCAGGATCTTGGGGGGGGGGGGGTTGTTTGTTTTTGTTTTTTGTTTTTTAAAGCACCATTCCTTCTAAATTCCCAAACTTCTGCCATCCTTTCCAGCCTTTTATCTCCCGTCAGAAAGTGCTGAAGGGAGACTCATGTATCCCCCGCTCCACACAAACAAAATGGTTCAGGGCCACTTCTAAGTACTACCTGTCAGCAGCACCTCCCACAGCTTGAGCAGAGTACAGGACACACCAGTATCTCACTGGGCACTTGTTTCCCAGCATTATCAAGCTGAACAGATGGTGCCACAGTTCTAAATACAGTCCAGCATCCACCTGTCAGTGGAGGACACGCATTCTATTCAGGCACATAAATATGCATCTACATGCCTCCAGTACACAAACTGGTGCAACACTTCACAGACGTATCAATACCAACACACCAAGGTCACAGAGAAACTACTATGAGTAAAAGTAGGGTTTCTTTTGAGTCAAAAAGGAAGTATAGTTATTAGGAGTTTAACAATATCAGCATTTGTTTCAGGGTCAGCACAGGACATATATACTTGAAAAACTTCAAGCTCCACAACCCAAACACATACCTACGGAATCGTTGTGAGAGAAGGAAAAAAATACAACAGCAAAGCAATGCCACAGATTGTTTTCAATTTTAAAAACCCCCAACGTCATTATACTGTTTCTGCAAATATAATTTTACATTGCTGTAGAACAATGATATATTTAGCCCTTCCACAAAGCTGACAGGCAGAATGCAGAAACCTCTGCAGAAATTTAATAGAAGTCTCTTTTGTAATGTGATGCATGATGCTATACCTCCACTGAATTAAAACTCAATGGAAGAACCTGGTCAGAATTACCACAGTTTCACTACAGTTTTCAACATTCAGATTCCCAGAATCCACAGGCTTGTGGATTGAGCACTGAGAGCACATCCTTGGAGTCAGAGTTTCTATTCAACCAGGTGCTTGTCCCAGCCCCAATTATCATTTTTCATAAGACTGCTAAACATGATTAATATTCAATCAGTAATCAAAGCAGCCTTTTTGTCATACTAGCATTTAGGCAGTTTTAGACAAACCAGAAGGAAAGAGAAACCGGGCACATAAAGCACATCACAAGGCAACACACAAGGAGAAATCACAGGGTCCTCAGTGGACTTAACAGAACTTTAATCTCATGTTTGAGATTAAAGTTGGGCCATCTTGTATTTCATTCAAAGCAGTTCTCCCATTTCTAATCTTTACCACCAGACACAGAATACAAGTCAGTTAAAGCATGCTTACACTGGATGACTAAAGAGAAAAAGACTTCCAGAAAGCTAGAAACCAAGAAATGAATGCCAGTGCTGCAGTGGTAAAAGGAAAACTGCTTTCTGAGTCAGATCTTGATCACAATACTGAGTATGCACTGGGAAATTTATTCAATCTACAGGAAAAAAAATGGCTTGTTCTGCAAATACAATTTTATGGTGTTATTAGAAATGGCATATAATTTAAGTCAATCAACAAAAAGAGTTCGGGTTATTACAATTCTTCACATTTATTGTTCACTAGATGCAGTAAGTCATTTTTGTTATGTACAAGAACACTTTGGATATGGAGTTCCAGTCATTATATGTAAAAACAGTATAATCTAAACAAAAGGGCTAGGTTTCGTGTTCATACTTCCTCACAGTGTTGTCAAGGTTAGATGATGTTCAACAGAGAGGAAAACACTAGGTTAACATGTTTTCAGCATTATTTTAAGGAAAGACAGAAGAACAATACCATGTCAGATTGGTCCATTTCTGGCAGGGAAGACACTAAATCCCAAGGATTGAAGACAGGGTGAACTGCTTAACAATTCTCAAGAGGTCTGCAACAACACTCTGCTGCCGGTAGCTTCACTCAGAATTAGCACTTTTCATCTATACTTTCCATATCATCATACTGAACATACAAGAGTATCATGTAAACCCCCTTCCATCAGCTTCACTTTCCTTAATTTCATTCAAAGAAAGAACTATGTTCCATAGGCTTGAAGATGAAGTCCATATAATATTCCTTTCTTTTATTTTGGTGATGGGGGAAGGGAGCATTCTCTATTATGGTTGAAGACCGAATAGGCCTAAAAATTAAGTCACAGCTCCCAGCTACTGGTGTTAAGAAGCTCACACTTCCATCGTCCACATTATATCTGTTCTATGATTAAACCTAGTATTTCCTTTCTAGAACTGTCAGTCCAGAAGATTTCCATGCTAAAGTCAATTTAATGTTTAAAAGGCACTGAAGGCCTCTTTGCACAATATTCACACACTAAAATCAGACAGCTTTATTAGAGTAACACTCCTTGTGCCCTAAGGATGAAATGTGTCCCCATTTCCCTGATCACAACCTCCATTTCTCAGAGGTTAATAACTTTGATGTAATACTGTGCAGCTACACAGAACAAGCCAAAACTTACCAACCTTGCAGATTTTCTGGATATAGATGGGTCTTTTCCAATTAAAACTCTTTTTTTGCAAACAAAACTGAAGTCTTGTAGCACATTTTTCAGATATAAAATTTCAAAACAAAAGAAAGCTATCACCTAACAAATTATATTAAGGTGAAATCATTTGTAAAATGTACTACTTACTAAAATTGCCTTTGCAGCTGTAGACATGCTTCAAGTTCATTTTTGTTCCTAAAATGACCAGAACATTATATTTGCTTGTTTTCTGACTATAAGGGAAAGGTTTCTGACCTCACCAAAAAATCCTATACTCTACACTTAGGGGACTCTTCTATTTCTGTGGATCTCAGTCAAAAATTATAAAATGTCACAGTTAATCTGTGAACAATTCCATGTAAAAGATAGGCTGCAATTTTGAAATAAAAGTACTTTGAATTCTCTATCTAAAAAAGACCATTTGGTCATAACATTTTCTCACCACTCTACAGAACGGAGCTGAAGGACAAATTCCATTTAGTTTACCTCCACCATTTACTTAAGATTTAACACAGTTAATTGAATTCCAGCTTTCAATAAACACTTTGAAAAAACACACACACGTGAGGGAAAAAATATTAATTCTTGTATGCTTTTCTAGAAAAAAAAAATGAAGTTTTCAATCTACCTTCCTTCTCATTCTGTGTATAGGTAGGTCACTAGCCTGAAAGCTATTCCCTGACCCTGATAATCTTGAATAGACAGTGTCACTTCCAAGCTAAATCATGAATAACTTGATAGGTTGCACCCAGAATTGCACCCTTGGTAATAGTCAGAAAACTGGCACTTAAGGATAGTTCAGTGAGATAAGACACAGATAGCGTTAGCCAAGGGGAAAAGAATTTACAGGCAAGCTCAATAAGACACTAGCAGCTGCCGGGTGGCGCTTGTGAAGATCAACTGTCTTTTATTATTAACGTTCCCAGAAAGGCAGAAAGGTGACTTTCAGCCAAACCATTATAAATACTGGTGGTTCAACCTAATGTACCTATAAACATAAGGACAACAATATAGCTCAGTTCTGATCGGCAGAAGAAGTTAAATTGCGAAAATGGTATGCAAAGCTTCCAAGTCCAATTAAACAGGCTCATTGGAGTTCAAAGTATGCTCAGTACCAGTGAAAAAACAAACAGCAGAAACTCAGGTAATTGAGAAGCAGAGCTATTTAAAGCCATTTTTCAGATTACGACTAAGCATCTTCAGCATGCAAAGTAATGGAAAGAGACAAATTCCAGATTTGCAACGAGAAAAACCCTTAATATTCTATTTCAGTGGCCAGATGCGAGCCAGAGCAACAAAGGGATGAACTCATCTCTTATGGCAGACTTCTCCATCCACCATGTGTCACTCAGACACACTGCATGTCAGATAAGATTCCAGCAGTACAACATAACAGAGCACACATTTACCCTGACTGGGAAAACCCATGCCTTCTCTACTCCAGTCACAAGTGAGTCATCTGCTGCAAATCCCAATCATAAAGATCTGATTCTTTGCAGTTTCACTACCCCAACATGTCATTTCCAGAGAACAAAAAGCTTAACCTAGGACTTCAACTAACCAAATTGTTATGAGGTCAGCCTGTATTCTGACACAGCCAACCACCTTTTACTGCTATACAGTAGTATTTCATGTATCTGAGTCATGAAAATAGTAATTAAACCATCCCAAGTAACTGTTGATTCCACTACAAAAAGAAAATTAGGACACAGCTTTAGCAGATACTGTAAATTGCTTATGAATAGTGCAAATAACAATAGCATCGAAACGCTAGTACTTCTCATTTAACTACCATTAACATACACACCTTTTACTCCTTCAATAATGCCTTCTTTTGAAAGTTTTACAATGAATGATGTTGTAAGCATAACATAATGCTCTTTCTAAGCAAGTTATCTGCAGGACTGTGTTAACAAGCTCTCAGTGCCTGTTCACCTCCAGCTTAGTACTATAAAATTCTCCTGTTCAATTCTAACTCTCTGAATGCCTGAGAGCCTAACAAGAAACCACTCAAAAGGTAGGATGATTCAATTGGTTTGTTAAAACTCTGCTCATTAGAACACTGGAGGTTTGACAGGCATACTGGAAAAGCACCATACTCAATGGTGACACAGAAAAAGAGAACAGTCAACAAGGTTTTCAAAATTGGCTGCCCAAATCCAAGTTCATATTTATCCATCGGAACCGACTCACTTTGGTCCTGCTGAATCCTCAGTACCTGGGAGGGAAAGTACAGAAACAAGCCTATTTATTTACGTTTAAATATTGACCTAGGAACCTGTATTTAGGGTGGAGTTCCCCCCATCCCCCATCCCCCCACCCCCACCCTGGATAGTGGATTTTCCAGTCAACATCTACAACAAACAAAGTATTACAGGCTTCACAAAGATTTAAAATGCTACTACCCTTTCAACAGCGCAGAAGACCTACAGACCTAGGTTTAAACAATAAAACACCTGGACACATCTCCCTACCTTCCTTACAGCAGCCTCCGGGATTTGTGGCAAGGCCATTGCAGGGGCCCCCTTCTCCTCACCTCCCCCTCCGCCGGCACCTCAGCGGAGGAGGCGGAGGACCCTCTGCAGCCCGGCCCGGCAGGCACAAACAGCCGCCGTGGCCCCGAAGGCGTACCTGCGTGCCGCTGCGCCGGAGGGAGCGTTTGAACCGCGCCGCTCCCTCAGAGGGCGTGCCGGCTCCTCGCCTAACGGTCAACGCCTAACGGTCAACGGCCGCCACAGCGCGCGGCGGGGCTCGCGCCCCACCCCTGCCCCTGCGGGCGGGGCCGGGCAGCCCCGTCTTACAACGGTCTTCGACGCGAGCGTTTGATGCGCTGTTCGCTCCGCGGCCGGGCTTGTCCCTTGCCTTCTGCCATGACCCGGGGGCAAGAGGTGGGGTGCGGGTTTCCTCCTACCGCCTGCAGCAAGCGTAGCGGCACTCGCAGAGCACTGCCCTCCCTGTGGGAGGGCACAAATAAACTCTTAGATCTATTCCCATCTTCTGGAGAAGCCCAGCAACAGAAGCAAAACACCAGGAGCGTCGTACCACAGGGAGCAGACCGACTTCCACCTTGGAGGAGGGAGCAGCTGCTGCAGGCGCAGGCAGGGCCCTGGGGGGCAGGCACCGCGCACCCTGCCAAAGGGTGCCTCATCCTGTGCTCCCCGCCCCAGCAGAGTCCAGCCTCGCAGGCCTGCAACCACCCTCCTGCCAAACTGCTCCGAGGGCTCCTTGGAGGCCCAAGGCCAATTATCCATTCAGAAACCTAACCCATCTAATCCAAATTTTTGGCAGATGCTTTGCAAATTGGATGCACACAGAAGTATCAGCTCATTTTTATTATCCATAAGCACTTAATGAAAGCAAGTGCCCTGCTGTCTGCTGGTCCCAGCTGTCAACATTAGGCAATGTGCATTGATTTGCATAACACTGAGCTACTCAATTACCTCCAATTAACTAGCCAAGAATGTTAAACAACTGAAAAAAGAAAAAGAAACCAAGCCAGGGAAACACAGGGAGGGTTCAGGAGCTCCCTTCGTCCTCTCCTTCACCCTGCTGTACCGCTGCCACCGCCTTGCCTTTCTGCCCCTGCTGCAAGCGTGGGCACTAACAAGCGCTAGCTCAGTAGTAGCACTGATACTGCCCACCTCAGAAGACATCCTTCCTGGAGGGACCTCAGGTGGCCTCTGGAAGACAGCAGTGAAACACATCTTTCTCCCAAACAGTACCTGGAAGCTTTTCTAAGCCTATGCAGCAGACCGGAGGCTCAGCCAATAACCATGTCTTGCCCTGCTGAGCCCTAGGCCAAGGTGCAATGTATGGCCCACATTCTCCATTTTTAACACACTTCTCCGAGGAAACTCCGAAGCCTTTTTGAAGTAGGATAGCGGAAAGCTGAGACGCTCTGTCGCTGACAGCAGAAAATCTGAAGATCCTTAAAATCTCACAGTATAAAGGCCAATAACCTAAATCTTATCCACCATTTCCTTTAATTCATAAATGATGCCACTCACCAACTCAGTGGCCAAGATAAGAATCTCAGTTGCAAGTAAACCAGCTGGCTGCAACCAGCACTTCCCTCTGTTTTCTAGAGGCTTGCCATGCAGGCAGGGGCCATTTGGGGTCATCAGAAAGAAGCCATGTCAAAGGGAAAGACTGGCTCAATACAGCACCACGTGACAGAAGCATTAGTTAAAGCATGAAGGAAGTACAGCTGCTTTCTGATACCAGATCCCCCTACACCTCCTGTGCCATCACTTAACAAGATAAGTGCTCTCAGGTATCAAAATGCGAGGTTACTCTCCAAAGAGCAAATCCCTATACTGTTTCAAAATAGCCCTCAGTCTAAGAACAGGAGACTGGGAGACAGGAGAATAAAACATGCAAAGGGAAAAAAAAGACAAATTAAGGGCAGAATGACTGGTAAGGCTGTCCTGGGAAGCAGGGAATACATGTTTATAGTGCTTCCCTTCCCACAGTACATATCCTATGCACGTGCTTGATACTGCTGTACACACAGTAGCACAGTAGGCTATTTGCTGCAATGCCATACTCCCAATTTTCACTTAAGTTATGATTCATATCATTCATATCATTAAAGGTTAATGAGATTTTAAATTACTTTCAGTTACAATGCCAAAAAATGGCACAATCCTATATGATGGAAACTGGTGGAATGACTCCAACTTTACATCATTTTCTGTGAGCAGAACGTGACATACAGCTAAGCTTCATCTTGACGGTCTATCATTTAAAACATCAGGGAGGATTTATGAGGGCAGATGGGAGCTTTTACCCACACAGTCCTTTTCCCCAATAGCATCGCCAAGGGCAATACATGCTCCTGCATCGCATGATGTAATCATGGTTACAAATTGTTATCTCTGAAAAGTTTAGATTTGGGATATACCTGCCTCTGAATACTTACCATAAAACCAGTTCTCTTTTTGACAAGAAATTACAGGACTTGAAGGTTGGGATCAGCCACTGCCTGTCACATTTCTTAAAATCCCCAATAAACTAAACAGCCCTCTCTTAATTGTGAAATTAGAGACCTCCCTCAAAAATTTAACAAGAGGCAACAGAGGAGAAGAAACTTGTCTTTTCATGCTCCTTAACAAAAAAAACACACTTGAGTGAACCAATTTGAGCTTAGCACTGGCACAGATTCGGTCAAAAGACATTTCTGTATAGGTTCCAAAACTCACACGTCTTAGAGAACTTGGCACAACTCCTTTTAAAACAAGACTCATTCACCAGTCGCCAGTCACCCTCGAGAAGGGATGGGGTTCACTGCATCCTCAGACTTCACAGGAGGTAGAGGAGCAAGTTGAGACCAGGAAAAATCTGGCAACTGTGAGTTTACAAAGGGGGCAGATAAAAGCAATTTATGATCTATTGACCATAAACTGTAGCAAACATCTTATGAGCATGCCTCACAGAAGGCTTGTTCCAAACTAAGTCAACTCCATTATGATCAATAAGCCCTTAAAGCGGATTCCAGCCGACTCATACAGAAAGAAGAAAAATCCCTTCAAGCAGAAGAATATCCAAACAAGACAAAAATGTAGAGGCAGCAGCTAAGTGAGTGCAGCTAGAGCTAACATGAAAGGCTGCAGTCCAGACACACAAGTCTACTGGAGCATCTCAAAGTACCATTGCTCCATAGACTATATAAACCACTTCATTCTTCCACTCCTTTACTACTTCTCGAGTTGAAACCAGGTACTGCCTAAACAGATCTCAGATTTCACAACTGTTCCCCTCAGATGGATAGTAGATACCGACTCTGAAAAGAAATAGGTTCTATTTTCAAATGCACTTTGGTAGCATGGCACAGTCATTTTTGTCCTTTCCACAGGTGAAGCTAGCCTCCTTAAAAGAAAAAGGTGTATTTTCCAGGAGAAGGGTTTCTTCACAGCAGAAAACTGGATGAGTGCTAGCTTTTGCTTTGCAGAGGCCAGAAATCATAACGCTAACCTGAACGCACATCTGCTCATTTCCACACACTTTCAAGTAATTATTTATTTTTTTAAGGACTGTGGCAACAGCAGTTGTGAGATTGAAGAGAAACATATTTTCCTTCCTACTAAGTTTTTATGCCAGGGTCTCCCCAACAGATCTGAAAATATTAACAGAAGGTAGACAGCTCCTGTACCTATTTTACAAATAGCAGAACCGAGATATTTGCTACACAAAATGCTTAGGGTGGCATGGCCAGTCAGTAGAATAGCTGCTCATATCACCATAGGTTTTAAATGTCAGTATGATGCTTTATTCATTGACCCACACCATGTCCCCCTTTTTCAACCAAGTTAAAAGGAAAAAACTTGGTTTTCAAATGTTTGGATTTGCATGTGAAAAGTTCTCCTAGGCTATCAGAGTTTGTGTCAGAACAACTTGCATCTCCTGGGCCCAGTCCCATACACATTTATACCTAAGGCAAAACCCTAATGCACATAGAGCATAGCTAGGGAACATATGCAGAAGACATACTCTCCTTACAGTCTCCTTACAACACTCTTCCTGTTACATCCTGTTGGATATAAGCATGCCTCACAGAAGACTTGTTCCAAACTAAGTAAACTCCATTATGATCAATAAGCCCTTAAAGTGGATTCCAGCCAGCTCGTACAGAAAAAAAGAAAAAAATCTCTTCAAACAGAAGAATAGCTAAACAAGGCAAAAAGGCTTACATAAAAGTAAGAATTGATTAACCAGCTTTCTAAAATGCTAAGAGATCTGAGTGGGAAACAGCAGTCAAAGTTGATTTAACTGCCGAGTCTTTTCCTGTATTGAAAGATACACAAAGGTCTTCCTTTATCAGAATAAGTTTTGTGAATAGGTATAACCTCTAAGAAAGAAAAACCTTAGGCAAATATCCTTTTTTTCCCCTGCTTGCCTTGCAAGCCCTCTTCTTTTTTTTTTTTTCCTTCTTTTTTTGAATATGACCCAGAACAAAGTGATCAATCTGCCGTTAAGAAATGACTTAAACTAAGGAAACAATAGAGACTTGTCCTGGCAGGAACATGAACTGGGTGACTGTTCCCTTCTTGAACTTATTTCTTTTCTCAACTGTTCTGTTTGCAAATACTTAATTGCCAAAGTCATCTGACCCATTTTTTTCCAGCAGCGAGCAGGGCATGAGCTCTTCCCTTAGATAACCCCTTCTCCTTTCGCCAGTGGTTCTGACTATGGTTCAGCTGAGGCATTAGCATGGGATGGACAGCTCGTGCAGTAGACTCATCCTTGGGGACTGCTACATTACATGAAGAACTTCAGCATCTCATTTCATCCACCATTAAATGTTCCCAGACCCCTCTCCCAAACTCCATTTTTGCAGTTAGCATCAGCAGCAGTACTTCCTAGCAAAACTAAGGACAAGCGCGTGATCTGACTCTACAGGTCAGACATCCCTTACAGCTGCAAGGCCTGGTCAATAATCAAAATGTACGCATTAGATTTGTAATTTTGTTTTGCAGAGATGAAGCTCAGTGTTTCAGATCACTGCTCCACACCGGCACGCATGTATTGGTGTCAATTTTTCCTTATGGTGCCATAAACCGGAAACACTGGGTATTTTCCAGCTTTGAACCCTGGCTTGGAAAACAGCATGTCTCATTTCAGTAATTCCAAAATGCTAGAATTCCATGGGAAGATTTTTAAGCTAAGCCACAGAGCACTTCTCACACTGCAATTCCTTCAACATATCTACACAAGTTGGGGAGACAGGACTTGTACTTGATCTGTACTCTCATAATCCTTTTAGGCCTGTAATAAAGTAAAACAGACGGTTCCAGCTTCAAATTCTAGTTCTTGCCCACCCTATCTGCCTTGCACAGAGGCAACTGTTTGTTAAGTGGTACATTTGACCTCGGAACTCATCTCTCCTTTTTAAATTTTCTCCATTATTTTTAACCAGCATTAATTACCTCATCAAGTTCACTGCACAGCAGCACAAATGCTCATAGCAGGCAGCTCAGCAATATGCCTAGGGTATGGCATTCTTTTTGACTGGGAAACTGTGTTGCTGCCAGAGGTAGGAAAAGGAAAACTAATAATCTATATGTCACATCTCAAGATAAACATACTCAGTGGTTTATTTTGGAAAAATTCCTGGAAGGTGGATATAAGAGATTTTACAAGAAAGTTTCAACTGAAATCGTGAAGCAGTTGCTGCTACCTTTCCGTCTTTCAGTGTCTAGAAACCAATAGCTTTCTCTAATTGGCACTTCACACCAGCGGTCTATAGTTTGAGATGTTGCAATTGCGCTCTCTTGTCCTTTTTACTGCAGGACCCACACACTCTCCCCTTCTCTCTTCACCCTCGTTCTTGGGACAGAGGCGCTGAGTTTTACCCAGAGAGTAGAGAAGCATTGTGCTGGCTCTGTATACCGTGCCCATACTGACCATCAGCCTCAGTCCGGTTCCGGCACTGTGCTGCACTACGAATCTCTCTTGCTGTTATAGTTTCTGGGGCAAGTCATGTACGCAGGGACAGGTTGCACTTACTGGGACACCAACAGTTTAAAAGGAAATGAAGATACAGTTCATAACCCTGCCTAACAGCTGTTGCATTCCTCTCAGATTCACGAGCACTTTCTTGTTTTACCTTCAAAGATCTTGGAGCAGGCAACTTTCTCCAGGTCTGTGCTTTAGCTCAACTTCTTATCTCAGCTACAGTCTTTGAGACATCTGAAGAGCACACAGAATACGCACAGCATGTAGAAGTGACAGTACTTTGACGTACAACAGAAAGCAGCAGGAAACCAAACCCTAGCTCAGATTGAACAACTAAATCCCAAAATATCTCAGCCCCAGATAAAGGAGGATGTGTTAGATTGTTGCCTTCCATCAGTCCCTGGGTCTTAGTATCAACAGGTTCCCTCCTAGTTCTAACTGCAGGCAAGTTTAAAATCATTTTTCTCTGCATCTATATAGCTCTTAGTGAAGAGGATCTGAGAACGAGATGACTTCTTGTTCTATATTTTATAGGACAATATCTGTGATAATGGATTGTCTTCATTCCCTAATTCCTGTATTATGTCCAAAATGCATAAATTTCTTCATCTTGTGCTGGCTGCATGGAGTTTTGAAGATGAGATTCATCACCTACTGCTGACAATTAGTAGTGGAAGGATTTGAGATTCATACACTGTAGTAGTCAGGTAGACTTTTTTCTATTTGTCACAACCCCTGGTCCATGATCATATTAGAAAGCTAAGTCTAAGCTGAGCTGATGTTTTGTCTAAATTACCAAGTTATTTCCATGCCCGAACAGTGAAATCCTGCAACTGAGGAGACATATCAATGTCATTACAGCAGGCTTTATCTTGCACAACTTTTGCATTCTAAAATCTTTATTCTCCTTCACTAGGATTGTACATAGGAATTTGGCTGCTAGTCCATTGCCACCTACTTCGCTGGAAGCTCACTGGGGGAGAAGAGACCCTAGTCGCTACCGTGCCACAGACCTCCAGCTTGGAGCCCATCTGAGACATCTAGTGTCTTAAGTGAGGTGCCTGAAGTCAGAAATAATGTACATAAGGGCTGAAATGAAAACTCCAATAGAAAGACAACAAGTATAGGTGTTACATTCATTTTGTAAGGCAATTAGTGGAATGCCAGCATTTGACAAGTCACCCCACTGTCTCATATACAGAAAAATGAGATAAAAGACAAATGTTTTAACAGAGTGCAATTCAGCCCTGCAAAACAGTGCACTCAATACAACAAGTGCCAGTATTCAAACTTCTCCGGCTTTCCTGTTTTTCAGACACCCTGGAGCATTCTATTAATTATTGTGCATTTGTCAACACCGGGCACTTCCTGTCACATGCTATGCATAGATCAAAGTGCTAATCCTTTGTTAATTTAGATTTGCTGCATTAAACCTGCATGAATGAAGTGAAATTCAAAGGTATGCAACCATGAAATTTTACTAAACGAATGAAACCTGACATGAATTTAACCATTTCCCTGGTCTCAAACTTTTTTCACATACTGTATTTTTGGTGCAGTTTTATTTGTTCAAACGTTACCTCTAAGTAACATTACCTCTAAGCTACTTATCACCAAGAAACGAGGCTGAAATTTGTAAAATATTCTAGCTTGCTCCTCAGATCTTGAAAAAAAAATATTACCTTACCTTAGCCCATAACACCTCCCCTTGCCAGCAAAGTCTGCACCTTGGTCACACATGGCAAGCGATGACATAGGAGTCCTTGTCTCTCCGCAAGTATACAACTTCACGAAACATCACTAAACGTTAGCCCTGCACATCATGTGCATGTCAACAGATAAAATAAAATCAAAAGCATACCTGTGACACTGTGTCAAGTAATGATAAATTACATGGTTACAGCCTTAAACAAGGACTAAAACAGGTTTCCTCAAAGTTTTGCAACCAAAAACACAATACACATGAAAAACTTAAGTAACATTACAAACATAATATACAAAGGTGAATTTCTGAGATGAGATAATCTATAAAAATGAAAACATTAAACTCCAGTTATAATTTCTAGTCTAAGTAAGCTCTATTTCAACACATACTTGGGATTACTACATGAAGATTTCACTTAAGAAAGAACAGAAGTCAAGAAGAAAACAACCTCTAGTTTAACCACAGATGATGTGACCTGTCTTTCCAAATTTTATCTCAGTCTCTGGACTTCATATTTGAAGAAAGGGTATGAAAATACTCTGATGATATTTTTCTGTTCCTCAACTGCTTTTTAAAATGGAACAACAATATAGCAGCATAACTCTCTTGTTAAACAGATGAAAATTGATTGCATCACCTGGCCTTTCTAGTTGGAACAGATATATCATTCTGATGGAAAAATCAATGTGTTCACACCTGCCTATTCAAACCAAATTTATTCCTGCCAGAAATAACCTTGTCTCTGGGTGTATTGGCTTTTTTGGGTGGTGTAGCCGGGGTGGGGGGGAAGGGCAGGGAGAGCACAAATTGGTCAGGTGCCTTATTAAGTAAGAACAGTGGTAGGGGAAAAAAAAGTTGATCAGCATGTCCAGGATGTATTATCTGGATTCATGGAGAGTATGCTCATTAAAGCCATAGAGACGTGTAGATACCACCGTATAGCCTAGTGCCCAAGTTGCAGTACAGCCACAGATGACATTACCATCTGATGCATTTTTGACATAGTATATTACTTCACAGGATCGCTGTGAGAAAGGCTGCTTGTAGAGGCAAACCACAAGAGTGCTTGGGATGCCTTAATGGAAGAAAATGGAACGGAACAGGAAAGCAAACAGCTGTGCCCCTGCTAAGATTCTTTTCTGCCTACCACGTTTTATGAACACTACTGACTGTAGAGAAGGTATTTTATCAGGTCTCCTCTGCAGAGTTATTTCTGAAAATTTTTGTAATTTAGCACAAGCACAAGGAAGCAAATTTAGCTATTAGTGCCTCAACAAAAATAAGCATTTATTTTGAATTCTATGGCTTTTTGACACATCATGAACAAATATTTTAAAAGAAAACAATTTTTCTATACAAGTCTTTTGGTGCTATTCTAGAATTGTTGTCAGAAACCAACAACGCAACTAAATTTGGCTAAGATCTGCTGAAAAAGAGTTTCTGATTTCAGACCAAATTCAGAGTCCTCCACTGAAAATCTTCATGAATGGCTGTCCTGTTTATAGATGAAAAAACCTACATCGCTAAAATACAAAATATTTACAGGAATGTTTATATACAGTTACGTACAAGATAAAACATGCTATGTGGGATCAGTGTGTCCTGACTGATGATTATCCGCTGAACTTGAACTTCATGTCTTTAGACCTTCTCACCATGGCTGGAAATGGCACAGGGTCAGTTACACAGCAGATCAACTGCTTGACTAAACCTTCACGCCTCCAGGGTTTCTGACCACAACGGAGCCAGGACTTCAGGCCTCAGGCTTTGTAATATGAAACACTCATATTCTACACAAGAGTGTAGAATTCCTTGAACTCCCCGTAACTCTCTTGAAAGATGCTGTACCTAACTATTTAAGAGTTCATTTCCACTTTAAGCAACTTACTTTCAACTCCTAATAGTATCAATGGCTTGATTACCATGGATTTAAATGAGATTAGGATAGGGCCTCACTGAAGCAGTATCAGTTGCAAAAAAAAAAAAAAAAGTTCCCCCCAAGAAACATAACGGCAATTGAGAAGAAAACAGATGCTTTCTGTTTTTCTGCCATGCATTATAAAGTAGACAACAAGTCCCATTAATATGAAGTTTTACAGACATGTTTTCTGATGTTATTACCACCTGAACATGAATTAATTCTTCATATTCTCCATCTCTGCACTCAGCGTACCTGCCACATGCCACCATCTTCAAAACCCTCATTATATATCCTCAAAGAGGCACTGTCTACATCCATACATGATTTATCGTACTGGGTCTGAAGAGTTTGCATACCTGTATCCAGCCCTTCTCCCCCAAGCAGCCCTATTCAGGTAAGCCACAAGCCGCACTTCACTGTTGTTCAGCCACGTACGAGTAAACCCAAACAATGTGAAGCAACCAGCCTATACAGATATCTACAAACAGGCACCTTTGTAATACAGTTTCTCAATACTGCATTTGGCTGAAACACATCTATTCAGATGAAGGTTAAAAGATGTATTTGGTAGCATACAACCACCCTGTCTAGGAAGGCACATCCAACAACATAGCCCCAGTAGCTTCTACGTAATAAAGGGGCAGTTCTGGCTACAGGAGAAAAGGAAAGCAACTTTTCATTCAGTGAGGCTGTGCCATTATGAGCATTGCTTTTATTCTCTCTGCATGCTTGCTGTCCTTGTCCCATGACATGTGGCTCTTGCTGTAATTGGGAACTGCTCTTCCTGAGCAAGAGGCTGCTCACAGAAGACACTTAAGTTAGAGACCCCCTCTTCTGGGAAGGGCAATGGAAGACTGATGGAAGGCAGTAGCCCTAAATTTGAGAGATGCAGGCATAGCCCATGTGTTGCCTGCAGTCCTCTTGTGTGATCTTTTGCCAGTCCTATAACCTTTGTATCTCATTCTTTCATTTTACCCAGGCATGTCTGAAATAACGAAGCTGAAAAGCATGGGGCCATCTCACAGCACCAGAACTAGCAGTGCCTGTATTATCACCCACTCATTGCTTTGAGAATGTAACCAAAAACCTCACACAAGAGCAAACCCTTCATCACAAATGACCACATAAGAGACTAAGTATTGAAAACTGCATTTTTTTCATGCAGCTAAGTGTGAAAATGTAAAACCAGAATGTTTTGATGTGAAGCACTTTCTAAATAAAATTGTCTGCTTTACTTTCTTAAGATTATAATCAAGTTTCATATACGGCTTGATCCTCAGCTGTTCAGTATATACACATTCAAATCAATGGGAGTTAAACACCCTAGGTCTTTCCGAAACCATGACTACCACCCAAGAATTTAAATAGCTAAATTTGAATAGGTACATTTGAAATACACATCTTGCTGAACAGGTAAAATATTTCCACCTCCTCTGACTCCTGGATTTCTTAGTTTTAAGTCCAAAAGGAACCAATCTGATCATGCTATCTGGTTTCCCCCACTGGACATGCCAGAAATATATAAAGCACCTCCAGAAGCACTGAATTTCTGGTTGTGCTCACTGCCTGGTTCATTCCCTGATACCTAGTCTCAAACAAAGGAACAAAGCTAGCTTTTCGGCGTATTTTACAAGATCTGATTCTGTGGTGACCCAAACTTCACTGAAGTTTAACGAATGTAAGAACACAGTTCAGCTCTGTCATTTGCTATGAAAGCTCTTTTTTAATGTATACATTTATGTTCAGAAAAAAAAAAAAGAATAGTGAGCACAGTCATATGAAGCAAAAAAGAAAGGCAAATGACAGCCCTTTATGCACTTCTGCAGTGTTTTCAATTTAAAGAAGTAACTGCTTCTTTACAAGACGTTTCTGTCTACAGGGAGACTTTCTACTTCCTCCTGTGCAACTGTTTTTCCTCGACACTATCTGCATGACTGCCTTGGACACTTGTTTACAGCATGAAAATAAATTTATGATGTAAACAGATATTTATATAAATATTCCCTCAGATTTACTTAAGGAGAACAAATTCCATGAGAAAAATAGATTGCCTGGAAACAAATAGTGATCGTCAGACCACAGCCAGGGTAGTATCACACAGACAACTGCAACTAATTTTTTAGTTACCAGACAGAAGGCAAATGCAGCATGAGTCGCTACTGCTCTCCCGTCTCCCTTAACTGACTTCATATTTCAGCTTTTAGTGCCTTTCTTTGACCCCTCCCTTCACATGACAAGCTCATCACTTTAATTAGCTGTCCTGTTGCTATTTCCTCTTTTTTTGAGAAGTGCAACCGTTCCTTCAATATCTGTCTGTAATTTGGCTAAAGAACAGTTAGTCATGCGGCTCCAGTGGCAAACTACATCCACCACCACAGTAAAAACTATTGTGAGACTGCCCCCATGCTAAGAGGCACTCAATACAGCATTGCTTCTTGGTGGTGAAAGCTGTTTCTTAACTTGCAGGGGTTTTCCTTTTCCTAACAGCTGTTCTTCCTTTTAAGAGAAAATGGAAAAAAGGCACATATCCAGAGCTGTATGTAAAATAATTTGATAATACTAAAAAATAATAATAATAATAAATAAACCTAACTTGATARACCTACCAGACAAAAGCCTGAAGCTTTTAACATTAACAAAGACTATGCCCAGTTAGAGGAAATTCTGTTCCCCTGTTAACCACAAATCACAAGCACAGCCCCTTTGGTTTACATGTTGCAAGAACACCAAACACCTACACCCACCCCGCTGTGTGTGCACGTGCATATGTAGGAAGTACACCTTCCAAGTCGTATGAAATCCAGCCTACTCTTTGGTGGTGAATAAAATTCCCCTTGCACTTTTTACAAACATAGTCATATTAACACACAAAGCTAAACTCCAATTTCAGTAATTCAGATAGGCCTACTCCCCTTAAAGTTTGCTTAAAAAAATTGTCTCTTCTAAAAATCAGTATTTAACAGTAAACATCATTGCAATGGATGAAACAGAACTGTTTTTAACTTGCATCTATTTCAGTGACTGGTAAATTATTCCCATACGTATATTCCATTTTAGAATGAAAGGTGATACGAGTAACTTAGATAAGTGCTTGTAGAAATCTCTTTCTATATATACATAAAAAAAATGACCCTATTCTTCCTTTAGATTCTGATGTTTACACCTTTGCTCTCATTTGTTTTAAATTACCCCAGCACTGGCTGCATGTAATTGAAATATTTAGTAACCCTTCTCTCCTAACAGACAGCAAGAGAGCTACAGAGTACATATTCAAGTAATGAAGAGGAGGAGGGAAGAAGTTAAATCCCATAGCTTGTGTCAAGCAAGAGAGGAATCCTGAAAGAAAAGCAGCTCAGGGCATTGAGTCTTCTGAACATATTTCCATATACTTGTTCTTGCTTGCTATTTTTTGGACTCTGGGCATTTCACTGGTCAGCAAAACAGCCTGTGCTTGAAAAAAAAATCAGACATGCCCAGCAGAGGTCAATTTAGGTGAAGACAGTGCAATCCCCTCTTAATGCTTCCCTGGTCACTGTAAGCACCGGCAGGGTGGATTAAGGGCTCTGAAGATTTTGGTGGTGGTGGTGAACACCAGCTTTTCTCAGAAAGCTTCTAGGCTAAGGCAAGAATACATATGTGCTCAGAGAGTGCAAGTAAGCTGCACACAGAAGGCCTCTCATAAGAGTCTCTATGAAGAAGGGAACTCAAGGCCACAAAAGGTTTCAGAAATCATGAACGTGTCTAAAGGCTGTCCAAGAGATGAGGCCTACTTCACACTGTCAGCTCACCTCACTGAGTATATGTGGGTGGGTAGATCTCAGATCTTTATTTACTTTCAGGAGACCATACTCATATCCATATCCACTCAAGGAATGAGGAGTAATTCCCTTGGGGCAGCCAGGCAGCTCTAATAGCCTGGGCTAACAGCTACATCTTTCTCGAACATGTTTTCTTGCAACTTTATTTGGTGCCTGTGTCACCTAGGCAGTCCTGGTCCTTAAGTTTCACTTGCTACTCTCAGCAGCCATCATCCACAATGTGTTACATTCAGTAGCTGGACTGCAATATGCAGTCTCACTGGAAGATGCTGCATGTTGCACAACCCAGGTTTTCAAGTCCGGTGTGTGTTAATGACAAGGTTGTAAAAATTTCTTATTGGAAGAAAAAAAGCAGAAGTACAACTCAAGTGCTGGTCAGAATTTGGTTCGAGATCCTACCTGACTTCCCATATATATGAAGTAATTCATATAGCCTTCCTAAACCTTGCCTTTGCATGCTAACTGCATGGCGACTAAATGATGCAAGCATGATCTTTTCTTTGTGCTGGTCAGCATATGTGCTGGTCAGTGTATGTGCCAGCAATTTTCATAGTAAGGTAGATCCATACATTCAGTATTTGCCGTTAGACAAAGCTGATGAAGGAAGACTTCTATCCAGTTTCACCAGAGCTGAAGTTCACTTTAAAACAAGGATATTTGACTGTAAAAAAGGCTATTTGTGGAGTAGGGCCAAATATTCTTCTTTGACTTAACACAGAAACCACATTTATTAGTATCTGTGAGGCAGATGCTGTTCTACATATTTCCTGTTGCAGTCAACTAGCAAGGGGTACAGTACACTTTGGGAATCTACATCCAGACACGCAAATAGTTCATCTGAGATTATTGAAGTAGATTCAGCTGCCTGACTTCTGCTCCTGGCTGCTCCATTGGCCCTTCCCACAGTGATGAGGCCTCCGTGTTACAGATGTACAGGGGCTTCAAAGGAGCACTGCATTACTAGAATCAAGCAAATTAAGGAAGCCTCCTTGGGTAAGCTTGAGAAATTCATTTCCTGCCTAACTTGCTAAATTTAGACCTTGTAATATTCTAAATAAAACAAGCCCAGGAAAGGAACACACAGCTTTAATAGGAGATTTACCCTTAAAGGGCCAAAGGGACATGAAAAGGCAGTCTTGATTCTTCAGAGCTGTCAGTTCACACTTCCCGCTCTGTGCCTACTGCCAGACTTACATTTCAAAACTCCACGGTGCAGCAGTCCCGCCTCTCTTGCCAGAAGCGGCTGGTTGAACCGGGCCCCATTTTATACCCTGCTTATCTCTAGAGAGCAGGTCATAGACCAGAGGAACATCTTGTGCCTGTGCACACAACCCCACAGATGAGCATGTCCCTCTCAGTCATGCACCGTATAGAGGAGCTTCCCCACCGAATCACGTGATGCACAGGGATAAGAACCCACCATGTGGTCCAGCAGGCAGGCCAGCCCCAACTTCCACACCTCAGTGCCAAGGACCTCACTGGGAGACAGGGAAGTTAGAGCCATTGCTAAACAAGATGCCTTTGCCAAGGGAAGAAGACATGAAAGCTGAGTCCAAAAGCACATTTCAAAGGAGGCTACTTAACCCATTACTGCAACAAAAGGACTGTTCATGGCCTGTGGCAAGGATTAGTCTTCTCCTGTACAAACTTTCAACAGCTACTGCTTCTATCTGGGACCTGGAAGGTTTCCTCCTTCACCTGAAACATTAGTGACTGTCTCAGGGGAGGAAGGTAGGCACACTGCCCACATGCAGTGCAGATCTAAGCAGTCCTTGAAGTCTGAAGCTTCAACACTAGCATGTCCCCAGATACCATGAGAGCCCTTTGTTACCTTTCAGCCCCTCTGCTTCATCAGACACTCCAGGACACACATCAGGGGGTCCTGCAGGGTCAGAGGTGGTTTCCAAACAGCAGGAAACGTCTGGTGGCTCCTACATGGGATGGCAGGAGAGCAAAGCAGGCTTCTTCACTGACTTGACAAGAACACTAGATGTAATTAGTAGTTATGTAGGGATTTCAGTCAAGACAGGAGCCTGCCTCCTAGGCTATGAGGAAAAAGACAACAGACCCCAAAAGCTCTTGAGGGCAAATCAACTGCACAACAGCAGGCAAGCTGTATGTTAGGTCTTTGTGGTCTATCTAAACTTCACACCCCAGCATGCCCCAAAGCTGTTGTACTCAATCAGCCATTCTTGGTATCTGTTCAGAACACAGTATGATTTATTTCCATGCTGCCCTGCCCAGGTTTTTCTCACAGACAGAGGGGATGCCTCATACCTGAATCCCTTCCTGACATGACACAAACCCCAGCACAGATATTGGGAGACTCTCCTAGGTTCTGCTGTTAAGACACAGCCCTTGTGACTTTGAAGGCCATTAGAATTGACAGGGAAAAGCAATGGTAAGCAGATAGGCAGGAAGGTCTTGTTGACCTTAAAAACATGCACTCAAGCAAGGAAACACCCCCGCTTTGCAACTGTGCTCACAAACACTGAACAGCTGTGCTCACCCAGCATTGCTGATGACCATGACTGTAAAGCACAGGGTGAAAATACAGGTCTTCACATATTTGGACAGCTTCTCAAACCTGTGTTCAAGGTCGTTACCTAAATGTATCTGAACCTTCTCTCTTAATCACTAAGGGACAAGGAGGCTGAACTGCAATTCATGTGAGGACATTAAAAACATCAGTGACAGCTTCTGTAGATACAGTATCACTTTATCCAGAGTGAGGAGAAAAAAAGGAAAACAATTTTTTATCTTGCCAACTTCAGTGGAAATAGCAGGTAGTGTTTATTCATTTTTATCCATTAACAAAAAGATCCAGTGATAGTTGTTAATAATTCTTACCCTTTTAGACCACCAAAACTTATACAGGTAAGAGTACAGACTACTATCACTGAATAGTTTGTTTTCTACCTATAAATTCCCTCCACTAGTTGTTTTTTTTAAATATTGTACTGATAAAAATAACCTACAAGCAACTCAAGATGAATCTAAGTTAAACAACATTAAAAATCTGAATGAACAAATCCACTGAATTATATTAGTCACTGGCCATCATCAGCTTGTTCTATACAGCATTATCAAATGTCATGAAATCACACTTTCCAGTACAAAAGTTCAATGCCTATACGCCCATTTTATAGCTGATTTATCTAAGGCATCAAATAGGCTAGAAAAACTTAAGATCCCATAGGGAAGCTAATGTCAGGCTAAAGCACCAATAGATAAGAAAACAGTAATTTTCCCCAGCACAAAATCAGCCCTTACTAACCCTTTACACTTTGGCTGCCCGCAGTGTCCTTTTTGGATCCAGTCTGCTTCGGGTCAAAAGGACTGATGCGAAATTATTGATGTAACATTCTCTGAAATACACTCTTCTGAAGGTGAGCATCTCATTTTCACAGAACAGTCCTCATTTGAATTGGCTGCTTGCAAAATAACCTCGCAAGACAATGAGAGCCCAAAATAGCATTGCGTTGCTGTTCAGTTACTCCATACTAGGTACCACCAGTGATGCTGGTCTAACAACATAATTTTGCAGCTTCGCTGTTTTATGAATTGCTACATCTGCTAGATTCAACATATACAGATCAGGACGTTAAAACATAGCCCTGATGCTTGCTTTTTCAGCTCTGATTTACTAACCTGCACTTACATTTTAATTGAGCATTCCAGAAAATGATGCATTACTGTAACATTGGAAGTCTACACACAGCACATCTTCAACGTGCTGTCACATTACAGGCTTGATTCGTGACCAGCATGCAGGAAAAAGTGAAGGACATCTGCTAGGTTGGATTTTCCTTACTCACCACACTCAACCCATTAATAATAAACGCACGTCTGACTCGGAACTCATCCTTTCTCTGTAGAAACTTTTGGCATTTAATTTGAACACAAAACTCCAGGATAATAAGACAAGAGCAAGAGGGCAAGAAACATCACTGGTTTTAGGTTAGACCATAGTAAGTTCAGGAAGAGGACTGTATATCAGTGTTACTATCAGTAGTAAGGGGCTAGAGTCTGCATGCTAGGATATCTCCTCCCATCCTAAGCTACTAACTGGAGCTGTTCCCCAAGAGGTCCACATGGCTCCAGTTAGCCAGATGCCCTTTGGTTCCTGCTACTGGCTGGCTCTGCATCCAAGGTGCCCTTCTCCAGCAGCACCCACCTGCCCAGGTGCTTCCTCGCCAAGCAACCCTGGTGCCTGTGGGGAGCAACCCCTCAGTAACTCAGAACGGAGACTGACCCCAGTGCTTCAGGAGTCTGGCCAGACTTATTCCTACTCAAAAACCACGAGCACAAAATCTGAAATAAGGTGAAAGGGGTCTAACAGCAGCACTGTCTATGCCTGCAGCTCCCAGTCTTTGCTGGTCTCTGAGCAGCAGTAAGGTCCACCAGCATCACTGCACTTGCTCCTCCAGTCAGCCTGCTCTGTGGCAGCAGCAGCCATCTCGGTTTCAGCTTTCATTCCCTGTTGCCACAGGTTGTGTCCAGGGTCTCCCAGGCACACAGCCAACACCCACAGATGGAGGACCACTGCATTCACGCATTGAGATGCGGGGCATTTAGCTGGACCACAAAGTAACTGTCTCTGACATAGCTTTTAAGGCTCACACCCCCATAGCAAAGAGCAATCAACCAGTTAGCTAAAATCGCTGTATAGACAAGTTCAGGATACTTTTATTACTCTACAAACCTGGGAACATAATGAACTGTATGCAGATTCTACTGGGTTGATAATTAATAGTGAAAACATAACTCAAAACAGAAAGGCAAAGCTGATCATTAATCCACAAAAGAGTTAATCTTGTAGGCAAAAGATTAAAGCCTAGCAAGGAACTATGGTAGCTTGTTAAAAATGAAATATTTGGTCTAATGTTTGCCCTTTAAGTCATTCCATTCCAGACTGACTAGAGTAAATCTGCTAGTGTTTTGGCCTCTAGATAACCTGACTAGTAAATCAAAGAGAAACAGCACATAATTAAAAACTAGTCTGGTTCAGATTATAGAATATACAATTTATTTTCACAGGTAAGAGGACAAACCCCATAATTCACTTGACATTTCACCACTGTCTTAAAATATAGTCTTTTCACTGGTAAAAATAAATTGCCTGGTGGCTGTGTTAGATATTTTATCTAAATGTATATTTAGATCCATCATGTGTACAGTGGATCAGATTTGTAGCAGTTTTAAGTGGCAGAGACTGTTCCAACTCAACCTGCAAGCATGCTAGTGGAGAAAACATGACAGTAAATCGCTTTTAGGGAAAACAGAAGAGAAGTGTCCCAGTGGTCTATACTACATTAGTATCACTCATTAATACTGTTTCGTTAAGTATAAATCTCTATTTCGTGTGAACTCATTCATTCTGGCCTGTGTCTAGAAGCCCCCTAAGTTCAAGATCAACATAGTATTAGCACAGGAGGTTTGACAGTTAACATCTAAACAGGTCAAATCAGAAGACAGGCACCCCGACCCCTGTAAACAGTCAGTTTTGTACAGGGTGGGATCACCAGATGTATTACCATTAGTAAAGCAGAGATCTGTCTCTCAGGCACATAAATGCATCCATGCCACTTGTCCCCTCTTAAACTCACAGAACTTCATGGAGATACATCATGAATGTACCTGGCTCACCCTGTACTCCCCTGCAAGTTCTTTTCCCCGCTCCATCCATCTCATTTAGGCAGTATAAGTGTTCAAGATGCAATGACTCTTTCTGCACAACCTCAACACCAGCATTGCCAGTTCAATCCCTTACCATCCAGCCTGCATGCAACTTATCTCCCCATGTATGTAGCTGCTAAATTATTAAGCCAGTACACTTGATGGAAGGTGCAAGAGAAGAGGCATTGGTCTCCGCATTTAGTCACAGCTGCTGTCCTTATCTCTTCTGTGGCTCCCATTCCACCACAGCTAAAACAACTCTGTTCTACTTCCCTCAGTCATAGGCCATGTTGAGTATTTTGAAGTAACAACACAACAGCTTCTGCAGCTATACAACATACAGATAATTTTTGCAAACAAAACAAACCCTGAATATCCTTAGATATCCAGGCACTATCCCCATTACAGCTGCCCTCAACACATTCCACTAAGCGCAAAAGACCTTTTCCTGTTGCCATTGTGTGATTATCTGGGATTGACACTGACCCCCAAACAGAAGACAGCTCAGCTCACAGTTGGGGATCAATATCTTCCATCTTCCCTTTGACAAGGAGCTGCTGAGAAGTTTTTAGCTGAAAATGAACATAGGCTTCAGGCTAGATTTTATATATTGCTACCTCACAGATCTCATTGCAAGGCATGACTTCTCAGCTCTGACACCATCAGTGCTCTTAGCAAGTTGTAATGTCTGACATGGGGGAAGGAATGATAGTTATGTCACCTGCAAGGACCAATAGTCCTTGCAAGGCTTACCCAAATTAAAAGTAGTTCTGGGACTTACTGAGTACCAGTGACTCTGCTTTCTCAATATACTGTTTATTACAGACAGGAGCCAAAGGAACTTCTCTCTAGGTGAGTAAGAACTTATGCACACAATTTATTCATAAGATAATATGCACTGAAGGAGAAAGCATCCCTGCCACTGCTCCTTTAGCATTAATGATTTGCCTCATGCTTATGCAGCAGCAGGGAACTTGAGCTGAGAAACAAGGATAGAGCCTGAAGCAGTCCTGGTGTGAGAATCAGCATCTTGCAATGTGTATTCCTTCCACACCTGCACAGTAAAGGGGAGCTATACATATCAACAGGCAAATAGCAGCCTGGCTCCTCGGCTGTACTGTTCCTTCCAGCAAAACTGACGGTACCAAACACTATCAATCAGTAACATTCACTGCTTTTTAGTAATAATTGTATTGCAGTGTAGAAAGGAAGATCTCTTCTAAAGAGCTAGCCATCTAAAATAAGAGGAGATGGAAAAACGCAATGACTGATGGGCTGAAGTACATTCATTCTAGTAGGCCAACGGGCTGTAAAAGATGTAATCATAGTTTTCAAGCTATCAGACTAAGCTCTGACAACAAGGCAAGGAGGGAGGAGAAAAATTTTATTGCTCACAAATTAAAGGAATAGCTAGGACAGCCCCAGAAAATCATATGCAGCAACGTACTTGGATAACAGGAAAATACGTCTTTGTCCCCTTATCTCTAATATATACACTTTTCCCATCATGGGAGCACATCTGTAGCTCATTTTGAAAATTTCTATAAAAGAGCTTAACCAGGTAGGGTTATCTGAAGATCATCTTGAAGTTTAGAACATGACTAATTCTCAGTAACTGTTAACCATTGTGACCATGCAGCTGAAGCAGTCACGATTACAGACATGTTGCACTGGATACCATTTTGTCCTGCCCACTGAACACTGTCTAAAGGTGTGAGCATGTAAAACCCATGACATGCAGGCTTCCCTCCATAGTCAAGCAGGAAAAACAGCTCTTTCCTGGGGATAGTATGACCCACACATCTTAGAAGGTCAACCATCCTCCTCAGGAGTTTCCTCCCTGAACTAGAAGGGATTAGATGATTCCCTCTCAATATAGTGGAACAATTGGCACCACATGAGAAGAGTTTTCATTCTGTGACCAACTCCAATTCATGCATCCTGCAAGGCAGTCTGGGACAACACACTTTTTCCCATTTTCTCCAATACTGGGCAACCCTAATTAAGGTGGGCTAGTTTAGCTCCCCAGATTTGTAAATTAAAGCTGCAGGACTGGGCTCCATGTCCTCCCTTATCCGAGTTGCTGACATTATGGGATTTTGGACCAAGTTGCAGATCTGCCACATATTAATTCCTGGGACCTATCAGTCTGGACACGCAGGGGCTTTGTGTGGCCTTCTATCACAGCCATAGGCCATTCTTTCCAAGAGTCATCTCCAGGTTTAGCGAGTCTGAAAAATTCAAACCCTCAGGGGATCCTAAACCTTTACATAATTCTCGGTTGGGTTTTGTAATTTTTTTCTTGTCTAAACAGATCTTATAAGTACATTGCTACTTATTCTTTTTTAAAAAAGAATCAATAGAAGAGAAAAGACTAATTCCTGCCTCCAGGCATTGGAACAAATATCTCTCAAATAATCCTGCTGAGCCTTCTCTCAAGCCTTCCTCAGGGGAATTTTAAGCCCAGAAGCTGTCACCGGGGGACCAGCATAATTCAACAGTTTTCCTTCCAGTGCTAGAGAAATTCCTGTAGGCAATTTCCATCCAACAAAAATAAACCACTGGCTAACATGCTATGCACAACCATTTTCACAAAGCACCAGGAAGATCTTTGATAGAGGAGAAATTAGGCTTTGAAAAAAGTTCTCAATTTACCATATTTAAGAAAGGCTTCTTGTAGTCTCAGTTTAGCAACCTGTAGGCTGTTCCTGAGACTCCCTAATACATTAGCCTGGAGGCTCTTGTTGTGTTCAGAAAGATTACGCTTCCTCTGTGTTCATGCTGAAAATAAACCATTACGCCACTGTGAATCATCGTGTCCCCTTAGGAGCTCAAAGTGTTTCAAGAGAGCAGGAAAGGAGACCAGCTGCAGAGCACATCAGGAAGGACCCATGTGACAAAGTGGCAAGGGTCTGAGAATGAACCAGGTGTTGTATGCTATCACTGAGGTTTTATGGCAGCAGAAAAGTTGCTCTGTGTTTTAGAAACACAAGAAGAGTTTAAGAGGAGGGGTGGCCCAGAGAGAAATGGCTCCTTAAGAGCTGGTTCTTCCTGTTCATAATGGGAAATGAGTTCAGCTCCTGTGAATCTCAAAGTGCTGGTGGCAGAAAGCAATGCAGCACTGAGGTCAAAGTCTGACGGAGAGCAAGAAAGCAATTTTTAGAAGCTCAGATAGAGGAAGTTTAAGAGAAGTGTTCAGCTGTTCCTCTCTGTATTCCCCTATGTCGGTTGCTGTGACCACTAGCTGCTTTTAGAAGCAGTTGTGCTGACCTGATTCAGCCTTTTACTAGTCAACTGCCATCAGAGGGCAAGAACTACCCTTGGAGAGAGGGCAGTTCAGAAATTCCAAAACAATACAAATTGCTATTAGCTATGCACAAACTAAGTATGCCATAGTGCAATGAAGAGATATGGAGGCTAGCTCTAAATGCGCTGAACTGAGTGCCTAAATCAAGTTAGCTATCAAAGTTGAGACTTCAGTGTAGGCCATCTTGTCCTGCTTCTCTTTGCAAAGTAGCTTGGATGCGTCTTTGTTAGACAGCAGTTTGCAGTACGGACACAGTGAGTGAAGATCTGTTTGAAGTGGAAGTTCACATTCTGGCAGCTGGCTAACTAACACAGCAAAAAATCAAAGGAGGCGCCTTGCTTTGCACGGAGGGGTAGCATGGCTTTCTGTCTTGTTCTTCAGTTTGCAGATCCCATGGGAGTTACTGCAGTCTGCTGCACAGAAGAACTTGCAAGAGCAGCTTGCTGCTTCCTGCAAACATAGCCTTCACCCTCGCAGTGGAAACTTCCACTGTGGGACTCAGCTTCTCATGAAGGTAAATTACCCAGTTGTTTCACCCCTCCTGCAGGTGCGGAGCTGCAGTTATGGTTTTGAGTAACTCTCCAGGTCACCATCCGTAACAGACATTTCCAGGAAATAAAAACAAACTGCGTGGAAAACATGAATAAAACATACCCCATGCATAGTAGTAAAGAAAAGCTTTTATCACAAACAAAACAGTTCTGCACATGATTGATTCTTTGAAACATGTCCCAGAACAACCTATCAGATTAAAAAGTAACTTTTTATGGGCTGCAGATCAGAAGATTTCAGGTACCAAAACCCATGTCATTTTACAGCACACATTTGTACTAGTAGGTCACGGGACAGCATATTTTCATTTTGTTTCTAACCTAGATTCTGCTGCACATGCTTTGTGTGGCCCGTTTCATTCAAAGAGAATACTCATTTGCTCAGAATTAGGCCTAAGCTAACATACTTCTGTTGAAGTAGTGCCAAAACAAGTGTCCACTCTTGACAGAGAAAGAATTTCCATAGCTACAATTCTGCTAACAAGCTGGGCTCTTCCCTTCTCATGGGCTACCACTAGGTAATGTAGATTAAGTTACACTGGCACTGACATCTTTACAACTCCATGACCATTACTGGGGAAGATGCTGGCACTCAGAGCTGCTCACACTAACTCTTGTCAGTCCTGGACACACTATAGCCATGTGCATTTTGCCAGACCTGCTGTTTAAGACTAACAGAGAGTACACAGGACAGGTTTATAGCTGTCCCGAGCATACAAAAAGGTTTAAATATCCAAAATGTATGTCTGAGAACATGCTGTTTTCACAGAAAACTATTCACCTGGCTGAGACAGCACCTTTGAGTACAGTAATTATAATGTATGGCCAGGATCAATAGCATCTGAACCAGTTTTCCGTCTGCCACAAGGCCAGCTTGAAGGAGCCAGCTGCCTGCTAACCAGGGCTATGCTTTGTGAAATACTCTGGAAACAATCATGTTTCTCTAATCCATTGTCCATTTTGGAAAATATTCCATAGAAGTACCATAAAAAAAATCTCAGCCAGAAGAGGAGCTCCACTCTTAGCTCCCCCAGACATTTCTATAACTGCAAAATTTGTAATAACAGTCCAGAAGGCAATTACAAGTTGCATTTAGTTTACTGAACCACACTGACTTCAAATTGCATAAGTGTCCACACTCGGTGTAGAAATACAGCAAGAGTATTTACCTGTGTGAGAGTTGCACTGATCCTGGTTGCTAACAGAAGGCTTGCACACCTGCTACTACCTAGTTTATTTGCTGTGAGACAGGATAAATGTTTAGTTTTTGAAGCCCTGTAAACATGAGGTAACTAACTCCCTTTCCACAGACTGTATTTAGCTTGCAGAAATCCTAAGTGGCCCTTGTGGTGCTCTCAGGATAATCAGTCCAGTTTAATACAAGGGGCTTCCGCAACCAAAAGAAATACATCTCGTTTTGTGAGAATGCAATGACTTATTCTGCTAGTCCCAGAAGTTCAGGAGTTGGTTGGACTGTACTGGCGAGGAGGAAGAGCTAATCGTTTGCAATAGAGTCTCTCTTATTGTAATACAAGCTAATACCACAGTCAGTTCTGATAGCAGCCAGAAGCAACTATAATATGTCAACAAAGAAAGAAAGTGCCTGCCAACTCTACAAATGTGGGAAACAAAAAAAATAACTAGCCTGGAGGAGCACATGGAACATCTTTAACCATCTTTAAATACCATAATTGTTTCAGACCCTTAGGAATGGATAGCAGCTGGTTGATATCTGTCTCCTAGTGAGATATTCAAGTAAAAATTAGTCATCAGAAGCCAACATAGTAATTACAACATCTCAGTGAAAGAAAGGCCCAGAAATAGCCATCTATGTGAAATAGTCTACTCAGTGGGAGCCAGAGTAACATAATGCATCCTTTACAGCCGTATGTAAAACAACAAAGTAAAACATTTGTGCAGAGCAAACCTGATATTCCCTTTAAGTATCTCCAACTGTCTCTGATCTTACTTCTCTTAGAGCTCTAATCTGCAGAAAATAACATACCTGCCCCTCATGCCTGGCATGAGGGCAGCGAGCACAGGACAGGTGGGTTTGTAATAGTAATGGTTAGACACAAGCCAGACAGTTAGTGACAAACCTCTTCCTACAAGCTATCATCAGCCCCATTTCTGTGAACAGCAGTTCCCATGAGCTGCAGTACGTTGCCCCAGCGCAGGCACACAGCGCCTCAGCAGTGAGGAGCTGATTGTCACCCCGAGTCAAAAACGGGATCAGGGTAAAAACAGCCCTGTCCACAGGCAAAGAGGGGAGAAGCACTTCATGAGATGGAATTAACTGCCTGCGTGTCAGGACATTTAATTGTCAGTTACATTTGTTTAAAATGACAACTACACAAGAATTCAAAGTGATGAAGTACTACAAGTTATAATTCAAATGCTCCCCTTTAGTGGTCTCACTAATCTATGACTCTTAAAGGCTTTTCACATTTATGCCAGGAAGCTGGTCACTAACTGGATTTTAAAGAAAAGATGCACAGTTTTATGACCACTACCACTATCATAAGCTATGTAAAGACTAATGCCATAGGCTTTAATTTCATCGCAGAAAGCGTTTCCAAACAACTCCACCATTCTGCTAATGTCTATAACAGCACAAACACAAAGAAGTGAGAAAAGACTGATCTGAAAACCATCCACCTGCCTTTTTGTTTTCCCCAAGTATCCTGCTCTGTCACTCATTGGTATTAATAAGATATCAGTGTTACTGAATCAGGGGCTTGTTGTTCTCACAAGCAGGCAAAGCGCAGTTATCACCTTATCAACCACACTTGATAGCTCTCCTACAAGACACAACTCCATAAATAAAAACACATAGGCACGTAGCTACCCAGAGAGGTGGAAAACATTCTTGCTGAGTGGACCACAACAGAAAATAAACAAGTCTTTCACAGGTGGGAAAGTGTATTCAAGAAGTTCACTGTTCAGTTAAGGCCTTTAAATATGCATTTCATTCATTAAATTTAAACTCTCAGATAAAAGTATTACCACAGTATTGGAAAGTGGAATTTAACCCTTCCACTCAGACCCAGAACTGAATGTAGATATTACATATGTGATGAGCTTGATTGCTTTGCTGTTTGCCTATAAATTTGATGCCACTCTGCCTCAAATACAAGCACCGCAGAGGAAGAACAGAACTACAACCTGCAGAAGGGCTGCTGTGCAGAGACTGATAACGAGATGCAAATATTTTCACCTTCAAGTCACTTCAGATCCATAAAGCCTAAGGCCAGAACAGACCACTAGGATCATCATGTCTGACCTCCTGAAGATCAGACCGTTAAAATTCGCCATTACTGCAGACTGAGCTCAGTACATATTAGCTAGCTAAAACACTTGCTAGCAAGGCAAACAGTCTGGATTTCAAGGACACAAAGAGTAGAAATCTGCCCTTTTCCCTAGGTAGTTAGTTCCAGAGCTTAATCAGTGCACTTCAGAATTGCAGCCTTATTTCCTGATTATAGTTCTTGGTTTTCAGCTTCTAGCCATTTGTTATTACATCTCTCATCCTAGTTTAGTGATATCTTTTCCATGGAAGAAAAAGTATTGTAACCCATCCACCTCAGGGACTTTTTTTTTTTTTTTGGGGGGGGGGGGGAAGAAGTCAACAGCATAACTTCAAGTCCTCCCTAAAAGTCCTCCTGCAGCAGGAGCTGTAGCCCTGTTTGCACAAACTAGCCTAACGCCTTGTGACCCTGTCTCAGGTCTTCAGTTACTGCTACGGTACAAATCCACTTTCTCAGCTCGTGCATGCTGTTTGGGTATGCCTTCTGCATTCCCACCCAGCCTCTGGCCACCCAGAGCTTGCAGGGAAGGCAGGAGCGCTCCTGCTAATCTTCCCCTCACCGTTCATCATGGCAAGAGAAAGCCTCTCATTACAGACGATGCCCTCAGGTTAGGGGAACAGTTATCAAGCTCCATTAACAAACCCCCCTAGGTTAAAGCCGTTAGTCAGCAGCCTGTAAAGGAGGTTTACAGAGGTAGGTCTATATTTTCCATCCCTCTCTCTCAATGCTGCTTTAAACAGAGGAACATGTCTTATATCAAAGTAAGACTAGTTTTATGTGTAGTTTTTGTTCTTAAAAAGAAGCTTATAAAAAGCTTTTAGTGAGGAGTCATGTGCTGTAATTCTTTATTCTATACACATGCCTCTCTTATCTTCATTTATTCTATGTATAAAACAAAACTATGAACTAGGACTACATGTTTGCTCTTGAAAATTCTAAAGCTTTTTAGCACTGGAATAACATGAATTCAAACTCAAGATAATAGCTGCAAGGGGCTCCCATCTTCCTTATATAAGAGATTTTGAATTCTATTTCAGCATCTGACCTCACTACCATTTACTCTCTTCAGTGCTGTCTCCTCTTTTTTCCCCCCTATACTTGCCTTTGTTTAAAGCTTGAAACTATATCACACCATACCTATGCTGGAAGTGCCTATAAGTGCTGTAACATGGGTGCTAACAGAATAATAGAACACAGGGTATAATGGACATCACAACCTTTTTACATTTTTAATTTTAATTTTTCTAGCTCTTATTTTGTGTCTCTGTGATTATTCAAAACACACATGCTTTGGAAGAGGCCTGGTATCTCCCCCGGGGGAGCAACAGTCCTCATATCTTAGGATGTTCTTCATTTTCAAAATAGTGGTGACAAAAAAGGGAAGCTGCAGGCTTGGAGCATGTTCATCACAAGATATTTTACAAGGAGTCTGGTACTGAAAAGCCCACCTCCAACTACTCGTCTAACTGCTTTTCTCCCTGCTTTTATCCATCACTGTAAAGCTGAACCACACAACTACAACATACAGTGTAAAAGCATTTCCAGAAAATAAATATGGCAATTCAAAGAACAAAAAGAACAGTCATGTTGCTGTCTCTCATTCTAGAGGCTAAGAGGAAGCACAAAGGATTAAAGCTGATAGGGGGTTTTAACCATGTGAAATAGTTGCACCTTACCTTTTCAGTCCAGTTTTATAGAGTCTGTACAGGAACTTGGACTGTGCCTACACAGCAGAGTACTCTGGGGAATGTAGCCTTTAGGCTTCGCAGCTCTTGAAACCCCTCTCTAAGCACTTACTGCAAATTATTACAAGATGTTCTAAGGGAGCTCACATATCTAACTGCAATACATGATATTTTAAAAGCCAAGTCCCAGAAATACTAGTGTTCCTTACCCAGAATTGGTCACATATTCAGATATTCTCTGAAATTATCATACAGACAAAAATAGAAGCACGTAGGTACTGTAAAGTGTGCAGAAGTTGAAGAGATGACTGCAGCATCTGAAAGACAACTAAAAGATGACCATACCAGGCCTCCTGCAAGTTGTGTGGCTACCATGACATACTTTTTCCTTAACTACTCCCCAAAACATTCCACGCTCATGCTGTGCTTTAAAATACCTTATTAACCACTCACTTTGTAGTAGGATAACAAACAAACAAAAAAAACCTTTTGATTTTACCCATACCAAATACACTAGCACCTGGTTTCTCATTCAGAAGTGAAAATTGAAGTTGTGATGGCAGTATCACTACTTGAGCACAGAATCTCTTTCCTCTTAGCAAAAAGGTGAGTCTCTATGCAGATTCTGCATCAATGAAAGCAGGAAGAAGTAAATGCTGAATACAGAACCATTCTCTGCCATACGCATTACATTATACTTTTGAATAACAAATATTAGAAGGAACCACAGAGCTTGTAAGGTGCTTGGTTGGCTCATTTGCTGTGCCAGTCCAGGGCAACAATGCACTTGAACTAACTTGATACAGCTGCTAAAATAAATTGCTTTGTGAGATGAAAACAAGAGCAGCAGAACATGCTTCAAGCCTTGCTGAAAAAAATGAAATATTACACTCCTTATAGACAAATATATAGATAAGCCATATTACTAGCTCTCCCACATACATAAGGAGCACAGAGATAAAAATAATGGGCAGTCAAAAACAAACCTAAAGCTAATCAACATATTACTATCAATGGGCATCCTAAAATAAAGGGATCCATATTTAAAAATTCTCCCCTAAAAAAAGGCTCAACAGCATAACAAGCATTTTATTTACAGTACTAGTGAAAAAACATATTGCTGTAGAACTTGAGAAAAAGAAACTATCTGATTTATAATCACAAGGAAAAAAGTAAAAAAAAAAAAGCGCTGAAGCAAACACTCAAACAGAATACCCAATTCTCATCCTTTCTAAGACTAACCAACCCAGCAAAACCAAACCTCTGTCAGACTGCAAGACCATCTAGACTCAGAGTAATTTGGCCCAAAGCCAAGGCACTGATTGACAGGAGGGGCTCATTAGCTATAGGCAGCTGAGGAGATGATGCTTGGGCTGTGTTACTAGTTTGCTTTTGTAGGTGAGGTGAGTGGCTCTTTGTGTTTTGTTATGAATAGCTCAAAGGGTTATTTTAAGTTCTCTTAAGTGCTGAATAAAGTTGTAGTTTTCCTAAGTAGTGAAGTTCTGTTAAGATTGTTATGTTGTATTTGTTCTCTAGTTGCCTTGACTATTAACTAGCTGAAGAAAACTGAGTCTTTTAGAGTAAGCTGTATTGCTTGCTAGTAGAGACTCGATCAAGTTAGCACCTTGCAGAGAGTAAGGGGACAGAGGGTGGTGCAAGTGTAAATACTTAATTCTTTTTAGTATTATAGGGTAAAAGATGTATGCTGTAGATAAATATTAAAAATCTCATTTGAGTTGTTGTTGTTTAGTGTTTTCTGTTAGCTGTTTCTAGGCTGCTGGGGAGAAGTTTGTAGTTGGCAGTAAAACATTAAGTTACCTAAATATATTTCTATCTTTTTACTAGGTAGAGCAGTATTTCCTATAAATGTGATAGGAAAGGGTATGGTTATTATAGTCATAGAGGCTGTGTGGGGAGAGTAGCATAGAGAGGGGTTTAGTATGTGATTAGCTGTTTAGATTGTTTACTGCAGTTGATTAATAAAGCTACATTCTTCAAATGTTTTGGTCCTAGTTCCCCTAGTTAAATGGCCATATAAAGCCAAGCTTCTGCAGCTTTGATTAAATAGTTGTTGTTGTTCATTCATTAAAAATCAGTCAAGGGTGACTGACTGTATTCTAGCGTAGTGTTCTTTTTGAGGTAATGCGTTCTTTAATTTTCTCCTGAAGTGCTTTATGCAGTGAATAGCAATATTTGATTCATAACTACTGCAAAAGAATAAAGATATTTCATAGAGAAACCCTATATCATGTGCCAAGAAGAGCTTTCAAGCTTTTTTAAAAACAGTGAAGAGAGGGGTTTGCCTGGGTATTGTCTCTCTAATGAATAGTTCTCCTGGTCTTGAGGGCTCTTCTGAAAGCTCCTCTTATCAGAATCATGTAAGTAACAGTGTACTAAGCTTTTTTTAAGCATGATATAAAGCCAGCAAGATCTTGGGAATCTGAAGTTACATCCCATGCTGCCACTGACAAGTCATGTTAGATATTACTTTTAATCGGTTTGCAAAGCTCAGTGAGTGTGTTTGCTTCCCTCTTCCAAATTATTCTCTCCTTGTACCTTGTTCCACTGGTGGAGAGGAAACTGGGAGTTGAGAAAGAGTTTGTGCCACTTATTCTGGTGCCAAAATGATCTATTAGCTGAAGTAGGTGAGTGAGATCTAACCCATGCAGTTCGGAGAAAAGCTTCATAACGTGCTCTGAGTAGAGGCTCAGAAGCCCCAAAAGCCAAGAGGCTAATGATGCTGTTTTCCTGCATTTGCTAAGGATGAATGGAATTTATTCACACTGTAAAGCTGGAAGTGTGCTGGTAGTCCTCCATCAGAGCAAGGCCTTTGCTATCGTTATGTGTGCTTAGCTCCCCATCTAGTGGGAACTGCTGGTTTCTGCTCCCTGGGTTAGGGGAGGCCTTGACTAAAGCAGTACTGATACCTGGACTGGCAGCATGGCTTGGACTCAGAGGGATTAGGACTGCCACCGTTCTCATATTCGGTTATCTGATCACCAAAGGCCAGTCAGTTTTCAGTCTAGAGCTGGCTGCCTAGGTTTCTTCTTTTGGAAATGGTCCAGTGAATCCTTTTCTTGCTTTCCAGAAGTCACTTCCAGCCCATAGGGAGAAGGGGGATACTGCACAAAGCAGCTGTGGACACATCCTTCACGACTTTCTAGAGCTATGTTCTGGCTTACATAGCAGAGTGAGGCAGCCAATGCCGTAAACTGGGATTTATGTGGAAGGTATATATAGCATGTATACATCATAGAGAGTAGGCTCCCAAGAGAACAGGGCAGGCAGGAGTCAGTGTGACTCGCTTGTCAGAAGACAATCAGGAAAACAAGTTAAGTGAGAAGAAAACCAACAGGCCCTGGGGCTAATATTGACTATGATTAAAATTTCCTCTTTGTAACTGAGACAAAGAATTATCAGGCAGCATCACTTTCAACAGCTACTAGTAACTTCACTTGACAATACACTATAGAATGAGGCCTGTGTTACGGAGGTGACCTGACYATATGGTCAAAATGATCTTTTCTGCCTTGAAAAGAAACATTCATATATGTCAACAGCTTGCTCTTCCTTTTCTGATGCTGTCACATGAGCATCTGCAAGAATTCTTGCTTAGCAAACATTAAATCATATCTGGGACTAAACTTTCAAAATGCGAATCGAGTGCTTGTTGATGTGCCGCTAGCCTCAGTTTGACATCCTGAAACCTTGTGAACCTTTGCTCCCCTCCTCATGGGATGTTTGCCCTAAAACTTCCAGGTGCTATCTTGCACCAGACCAATAAGTCAAAATGTGAGGGCAGTCTACAGCAAACTGAAAGGATTTCCCTGCCCAGACAACCTGGCTTTAACCATTTCAAAAATAATTGCCACGGGCTATGGTTACATCATGCAATGCAGAAGTGTTCAAGAGCACTGTCTCAGTTTAGAAAAAGGCCAAGCAACTAAGCAGAGCAGCACAGGTACATGAGTGTGGATGATGGGGGCAGAGTAGCCCAGTCAGGGGGTCACTGCTGCAGGCTGTACCACTGCTGGTTCTGGGGCTAGCTTACCTGGGGCATGCTCGGTGGGCTCTGATCCAGTGCTCCTCCCCTCCTTTGATCTGACTCTACCTCGTTTCTGTAAGCAGTTAAGGAATTAAAAAGTGTGAAGGAGCTTGGATCCAAGGTACACAGCTAGTTATGTGTTTGCATGAACACAGTTCTCAACAGAAAGGAGATATTTACTTGTAGCAAATATAAGATCTTCTACTCACTGTCATATCAACACAAGAAATGGACAAAAAGCAGGAAAAAGCCTATCGAAACTCTCCAAATAACTGTCACTAAGAGTATTTTGCTGTCTTGGAAGAAAATTGTAAGAGATATTTACTTGTAGCAAATACAAGATCTGCTCCCTGCCTTTCCCATGCCCGTTTCAGTGCCAAACAAATCCTGGGTGTCTGTTTTTTATTCTGGAAATGGCAGTTTTTTCCAGAACTGTAACTTTCATATGTAAATGGTTCCGAAATTGTTCTCCCCTCCTGCCCCCCTGGTGGGAACAGTGAAATATAAGTAATGTTCACAATGAACACTTTCTTGCAAGGGGGCAAAGGTATTGCTATTGGAAAGCACAGATTCAGATCCCTGAAGGATTCAGCAGATGAAAACCTGTGCAGTTACTGTTTTTCTTTTTCTTAAAATATGTGCAAGTGAGATAAGGACTTGGGGTGTGGGGGAAACTTAACTCAAAATTCACAGATAACTGATGATGCATGGATCACTAGAAATATTCCAGAGCAAAGCAGAGACGGTATAAATGCAGTCCGGTACTAAGATAAGTGATACTTTGGCAACAATAAACTCTTCTAGAGAAATGAAAGGGGAACCTCTGTCTGCAGCACAGCAATTAACCCAAGTTACTCTGCAAGCCTCAAGTTTTAATGGTGTGACTAGCTGGAGTGACAAAAAAATTCTCCACACAGTTCAGGAGAACTGTTTCTATTTCAGGTGTAAAGTAAATCCCCACACTTCACTGAAGCAATAAAAAGCTTAATCACAGAAGAAAAATACTTATTTTTAAAGGGTACTTTTGTTGTGCTGACACTCTAAATGTATATCTAATTTTTTACACTGTATAAACAAAATATATTTTTTTCCCACTGTGCTGGCTTTAACAAAGTTCACCTGGAGACACAATCATCTCTGATCAATAGCCAAAGCCAGCTGTCAGTTCAGATGCTGCTGACTTGGAGAACACAATATAGCAAAAATATAGCAGGGTCATGCTTGGCTCTTGCTCATCTTGGCTTCTACTGCTATCTACCACAATGTCACTCTTTTTTTCCCTTGACTGTAGCTGATACACTCTAATTTGCTGTGTTAGAGGGTAATACATGAGGCTATAGAACTAGGCAGATGACACTTGTGGGTCTTTGAGGTGAGCATCCTGAGTGCCAGACACTGACCCTGGTACACTTCTACTGAATGAAGTCAGCCCACTCTGGAGGGCAACTGTCACCCAACCTCCATCTGGAATGATTATGTGGGAAATCCTCCACCTCTGCTCTCCTATGGGAAGCCACTGTCAAGACATGGGCAGCTCCTCTCTGCTCTCGTGGCTGTCCTGTCACAACTCACCCTGTGGCCCTGGCCCTGGCCATGCTGCTTTCCGTGCTACTTCTGCTCATGGCTGGTGACAAAGGTTTGATTTTCTGAAAGGGTAAAAAGATCTTTGCCAACATGGTGGTGTTGGTCTGCCTCACTTGGGCAGGAAAAGAAATGCCCACTTCCAGGAGAATGTGTAAAAAGGTGCTGGGGAGGATGCTCTCTTTCTTCTCAGGGGCTGCAGAGTGGTGGGGCTCTGGTTACAGACACCAAAATGCGTTATGTTGCAAGATTACCTCACTGAGTTGTCTTATAATCAATAAACAATGTCATTTTATGACTGACTGAACAGAAAAGCACCTCTTTGGCTGAGACATTCCCTATGGGCAGGAGTTTCCTGACTCTAGAGCACAAGACTATTGTGTTTGACCACTGGCATTCTTCTCAGTGGTCTTGTCCTGTACAGGAGTGTATATGTTCTAGAGCTATGAGTCAGGGTACTTGCCTCAGCTTAAATGAACTCAACCAGTTTCAGCTGGTAAAAAGAAGGACAACTTGCTCAATGAAGAACTTCATCAAGTGAATTAAGTAATCAACAAGAGAATTTCTCTTGTATGGAAATAAGTGACACCTTGTTTGTGTTACTGTGTATCCAAAAACAATAACAAGCAGCAAAAATGCCCTATGAACCTAGAAAGAAATGTTGCTCTCAGGGAAACTGTCCAGTTTTAGTAAGAGTTGACAAATGAAAGCCTAATGAGCTTTGCATTCCTACAAAGACAACAAGTCCAAATAGAAATTAGAGCTGTACATCTGGAACCAGAGCAGGCTGTAATGCTCAGGCTCCTGCTAGCCCTTGGCACTGCACTTAATAAGGCTTAATTAGTGCCACTGCTCTGCTCTTGGTAAAACATCTGCATTGTCTGAACCTGGATATGAACAAGCAGTAACTGCTGCCAAATGTTAAATCTCTAAAGCTCAGTTCCTGTGCCATCTGTTGTCGCTACAACTGACTCATGCTTGTGCAGATCATGACAGTTTGTGATACTACTGCATGTGCTTCTCCCAGACAGCTGTAAGTTTGCAGTGACAGATGTCAAAAAAGGTATAAATGTATCAATGTAATATCTACAAATGTAGATATTACTGGTGTTGGTGAGCAGGTATTCAGTATTAATTAAATAGAGGCCCACCCATATCTTCTACACAGCCAGTGACTGCAGTCTCTGGAAGGTGTTCAGCAACAACCTGTACATAACCATCTCYGACTATAAAACCTCACCTCTGGTAGCAAACAGCTACTGATGAAACTCTACTAGTGGAAGAGCTGTCTCAAGACCTCTGCAGAAGATGACACAATACCAAGGGTTGTATACTTGGCAGACCATGAGGATGAGAATGGTACACATCTCCAGATACATGAATATCAGAAGGGCCCTTAAAGAATAGTTACACTTTCAGGCCTGTATGTGCAACAGCTTGTTTTTTTGCAGCTCACCAACAGYGGCTCAGGAGTCATCAAGCTGGTGAGGCTACAAGCTCACCAATTACACAGATCAGGTGGAGAGTCTGATGCAGGCCACACGTGTGGTAACAAAGGTATGGGGTGATAGCGAGCTCAAGGAGGGCCTTGACCTTAATTTTCAAAACAAATACCATAAAAGCAAAGCCACACAGTCCTGCTTTTGTGTTTCAAGTAGGAGGTGTCAGAAAAATCACCACAGAGTTGACTGGCTTGTTGGGGCCACACATTCATAGGCATGCCCCTTTATGATTATTTTATGTCATTGTTTATGTGTGAGCATTTCAGATTAGCACTGTGTAGCATACAACAACTTGCACAGAGCAGAAAAACAGCTGTTTGGTTTTAATTTCCAATTTCAGGGGCTAAAACTGACATTTCCAAGTGTAATTATTTTAAGTCACTGTTCAAGGTAAAAAGTCAGTCCCTGCAACACTTCAAGTGGCTCATTCTAGACTTTATTAGAGTAATTACAACTAAAAGAAATATGGCACTTACATTTTCATAGGACAAGCACCATAGGAAATAATGGTCTACAAAGCTATAGCAGTACAGTGGAAAAAAAATTAAATAAACCAAAACCAAAGCTTGCTGCAGACATTACAGCTTCTTCTACATGGAAACCACAGCTTTCAGGACAGCAGAGTGCAATGGGGAGGCAGCAACAGCATCAGGCCTGGGAGACTTTCACACCAAACAGTATTCACCTAATTGTGTCTTAAGACAGGGTAAAAGCAGACGGTTGGGAAGTAATGGTGGGTTATTCACTTGGTTCACAGTCCTGCTCAGTTCCCTCCCTTCAGCACAGCAGGTCATTGCCTCTGTTCAGTTCACTGAGCCATCTGAGCCTCCATTGCTTGGGCTGTCCATTCTGGTGCTGTCTGACTTATCTTCTCTAGCAGGTTGTTAACCTGGAAACACAGTGACTGAATCTGTTTGTCCCAAGTCGGCAAAGCTTCACGGGCTGCAAAAGAACATGAAAAACATAGTAAGTCTTGGCAATTCCCATGCCCTTTCAAGGGTAACTTTCTCCTCTAGCACTGCCCTCACCTACCTCACAGAGGAAGCATTCCTTGCAGCTACAGCATGCTCATTTCTGTATTCAAAAGCTACAATGATTTTGGCTCTCTGTTACAAGCCTAACTCCTGTACTGCAAAGCAGAAGCGAGCAGAGAACTTCTGGTGAACATGTTCCTACACGGAGACTGAAAGAATAAATTCACACCTTCCTGTGGGTAAAAGATTGTGTAATAGGTAGGAGAAGTGCGGTCCTCCTCAAGGGCAAACTCTGCCACCTCGTGGCCACAGCAAGACACAGTAAGCTTACTTGGGACAGAAGTCATTAAGAAAGATACTTTGCTCATTATAAGACAGCAATTCAGTAAACTCATTCTGAATGGTACTAAAAAATCCGTGTGGGCAAACTTACTCTCAAAATGAACAATTCCATCAATCTGATCAATAAATCCATTCATGCGACCCTCAGTTATCATCTGAGAAGCTATCTTTTCTGCCTGAAAACATGGAAAGGAAAAGATGTTATTTTTATCCATTTCCAACACAAGTAAGAAGTGATTAAGGTTTTCATAGTCCTCATGGGTTTTTCCACTATCTCTACACACACTGAAGAAAAACAAACAAACAACAAAAACCACAGCCAGCACCGTCATAATGAAACGATTGGATATACTACCACTAGCACCAAATTCTGTTATTGTGCATTCCACATCATGTACCTCTCCTCCTTCTCATAAAATGGGCTAAATATTTAACTTTGCTCATCTTTTTAATATGGAGTATTTATTAGTTTTTTAACATCTACTATTTTTTCCTAATATTTACCATGACTATTTTCTCATGTCTCTGTGGTGCTTCTTGGTTTTCTGCGAGATGTAAAAAAGCATACCTTGGCTGCAGGGATCTCCAGTAATGCTCCAAGCTCTTCAAAGGTAATGTTGTTGTAAAGTTTGCTTGCAGATAGCAAGTTATGTTCAATAACAGCTCTGTCCAGGATACTGGAACCTTAGGGGTTGGATGAGAAAACAACAAAAGATTGGAATGTTTTATATAACAGAACAAATGAAAAATGCTACCCCCCCCCCCAAAAAAAAAGCTATGTGTGCAGAAAGTCTAGACACATCCCATTGCCTTGCATCAATATTAGTCCACACAGGAAAAAAAATGAGTAAGAAACTAACTGGATTTGGTTAATTTTTGAGACAGGTAGCTAAAAAAAGTTCATTTCAGTTCTAGAACAATGAAGTGGAGATGGTACTAGGGATGAACACATTAGACTGAGGCAGAGATTCAAGTTCATTTTCTGATTTTGCTACGAGACCCAGCATCTGAAAGTTTGAGCTCTCATGTCATGAGTTCCCAACTTGCCCAATGGAAACACTATTGTCTTTCTGTCTCTTCTTTGTGGCTCTGAGGGGTCCAGCTAATCTCTCTAACTGCCTACTGTGCTTGTAGGGTGATTAAAACCCTCACTTTTTTCTCAGCTCATAATTTAACTATTTCACTCATTTGCCTCTTAACTACCTGTCACCTAAGGATGAGTATATTGTTAAATGGCAATTGACATGAATTCTTTACCTTTCAAAGACAAACAGTACAGGTACTAGCGGAAGAGGAGACTGACCTCAAAAAATGACTGCAGCTTATTGTTAGGAAGAATCTTTAACTAGTCATAGCATCTGCTATTACAGAGAGCTGTTTCTTCCTCATTATTTAACAAGCCTTGTTTACCAGGAAGGTGCCTCATTCAGAGGAATTTCATGTTTCAGTATTCTCCATTTCAATACTCTCATTTGGGAAACTGAGACTGGCACAGTTAGGATTCCAGTGAAGTCATAAGTTTAGACAGTATTATTGTTCAGAGGTTCTGGGAAGAATCAAGTTAGTAAGATCTCAGAGCAATGGATCAGAAAACAAATTGGATATAGTGTGAAATCTAAGTCATCCCTTCAGTATCTGTCAGTAGTCAGGAAACAGTCCAAATGAACTTTTTTTTTTTTAAATCAACACAGACTGTTTAAGTAGTAATCCACACATTTTTGAGCACCCTATTTATAACCATGCTTTAGAACTGGGAAAGCTCAAAAGGGTACACTCAAAAAGTATGAGGCAAGGACAGAAACACGGGGGGGGGTTAGTGAAGAGGACTGTAAAAGGATGAAGAAAAATCAGAATTTTAGAAGTTGGATTCTAGAGGAGTACTTGAAAAGCTTAATAGCTGATGAGAAAAATGAATCACAGTAAGAAGCCTTACTACTATACTCTTGAGGGTAACATTCTGGGGAATAACCTTAAAGAATCACATAACCAACACTGTATTCTTTGCCATCACACACTTGTCCACTGCAGTTGGCAAACATAACTCCCGTGGATGGGTACTGAGCATTATGAGGCTTTAGAGAAATAGGTACCATCAGCTGTAGTTGCTTTCTGGTGAGGCATCAGCATAGCTGCAAACTCTTGCAGTTGGTTTCCACGGATAATTCTGTCTAGATACATTTTCTCCAAGATCCCATAGGCTGCAAGCTGCTGACACCTCTCATCCTTGAAAAGCGTAGCAAGCATACGTGAACGCTGCTGTCCTAGAAGAGTCAGGAAGAATCCTCACAAATAATCAAAGATTGCGTATTTACAGGTAACACAAAACAAAAATCTTTCTCTAGAGATATATAACTAACCAACAAAGCTGTATCAAAGAAGAAATTCTACTGCGTTTGGTTCCAGAGCACTGTTTGCTACTGTCGTTTCTTTCACATCTTTAGGCAAGATGGCACTTCAGCACTGGCCAGGACAGTGAAAGGTTTTCCAGCTCTGAGCTACCAGTTTGCCAACAGATTCTCAATGCTGTGTTCACAGTTCTGGATTCCTCACCAGATCTTACAAGCCCAAGATCCCTTCCCACAAGTGACACAGAGGCTGACTTCCTTTAGGGATAGGGAATCTGTATGGTGGGTCTTTTATACAAAACTATAACATGTATTTTACCTGCTGATGCTAAAATAGTACAATGCAAAGCATGCTTCAGGGCCTCCAGTCGCTCACTTTCATGGACTATGCTCTTATAGGAGAGCTCATTGTATCTTTGGGCAGCCTCAATGAACTTTCTTCTGTAGTCAAGAACACGAGCATAGCACACCTAGAAAGAAAACAGGTCTCAGTAAAATAAAACTAACGGGGGTGACTGCACAGGACAGGTGTGTATTAATTTCTGCATTACAAAGCAACAGCTCCCAAAAATGTTGCTCTGCTCCATCTTAGGCAAGTTGTGCAAGAGCTCAAGTCTGTGTCTTTGAATGATTAGCTTAGCTTTCAAACACCTGGCTAAAGTAATGTGTCAGATATTGTACGGGCATTTCTCAGCACTGTTCTCATGTTAAGCACTGTGTAAATTTCAAAATGCTGGAAATTAAATTTATGAAATATTGTACAGCTGAGGTACATTACCAAGATTCCCCTTCACTACTGACACTGACAGTCAGCACCTACACAATAGTTGACATAGGTTAAGTACTTGTTTCTCCCTTTCAGAGCTGCAGCAACAACTGATTTTTCTTCTTTCCCTTCCTTTTTGCTTTTCTAATGCTTACAGTCAATATTGACTTTTGCAACTGAGTGCAAGCTTTAAAATCTAGCATGGGGAAACTACACCAAAGAAAGCAGGGGCAGGAAGAAAAAAAAAAACAACAAACCAAGATCACCATACCATAAACTACACCTAATGGTACAGTTGTTCTGTAGAATAGAATTTTAAAGCACTCTGTACTACTTTGGTACTGTCACACTACACCAAGAAGTGTTCATCTGGTGGGATAATCTTAAAGTTCCTAAAATTATTTGAGCAATATTAGTATACTAACTATATACACAGTAAACCCACAAAAAAACGGAAAGCTCAGCTGGTTTACTCCCTGTGGCTTTGACCTACTATCACAGTCTGCATTTTCTATTTAAAGTACTGTTCAAAAAAAGCCTTCAGTTGTCTTTAATACCAAGATGATTTTTTTCTATTATATTCATAGACAATGGTAGGGGGCAATATTTTCAACTAAAATTCAGACACTTTGAAGCCTAATGTTAACTCAACAAACTTGGCATTTAAGGAACCTTTACAGGTTTCTCGTGAAATTAAAAGGAATGAGCTGCCTAACTATTGCTAAGATGTGGGTCTCAGACTCCTAAGACCACTTAGATTTTCCCTTTATCTGTTTCGTTATTATGAAAGTTTTAGTGGCATCGCATAGAAACATCTCAGCATGGATTCATTTCCCTTTAGAAAGAGACAGCAATAAAGTTACGCAACCTTATAATGGATTTGTAGCTGTTCGTTAGTTGATTCATTCTGAAGCAGGGAAGCTCGATTAATATAAGCTTCTGCCTGAACTGGGTCATCATCCTCCAGATAGAGCCTGGCAATTTTCAGGTAGGTCTCCAATTTATAATCTACATTATATTGTCTGTAAAGAAACAGAAAAGCAAGTATTCAGAATTACTCCACAGTTACCCTTGTTTCTTGCTGTTCTAAATATATATTTTGCTTCTACTTGGCAGCTTTTGCTTTACGCTGCTTCCTTCTTCTCTACCCCCAAAATTAGCTCTCTCCATTCATGGTAAGGAAAGTTGAGATGAATGCAAATATAGAACTGTCTCCTACAAATGCCAGTACAAATAACACTGTCCACTAAGAAACAAATGTAAAATCTCAGTTTGCCATAATGATACTTGAGTCAAAAAGCAAATTTGCAGTGGAACAAATGGGTGCTATATTGGCAAAATGTACAGCAATTCTTTTTACAGGCATACAGAGAAAGAGGATAGAAAGGACAGATGGAGAAAAGTAACAGAAAGGGTTGTAGAAAAAATCCTCAACTGTATTTCTTAATATCAAAGTTCAAACTATGTCTTCATTTCAAATTGTAGAAGCCAACATTTGGAAGTAGTGTCGCAGACAGACAAACTTTACAATTACCTTAGAGAAGCACTTGTGAAAAATACTATTAAAGCAGTTATCAACAAGATTGATAAATAGCATAAAGCTTCTAGCGCAATACTTGACACACTAGAATGATGTTTACTTTAAACGGCCTGTGATCAGGCTATACTTCTGTCATCAGGCCAGGAGTTCTGGCCTGAACTACTGAAACTCTGGGAAAATATACAACCCCAAACTTCCCACTCTCTGGTTTGGTCAAGTGTGAATGGAGCAGGTATATTCAAGTACATTCAACAACACAGAACAGCATCTAGCACAATACTTACTTTTGCCCTGTTTCCAAGGGGATCCCCACCAATACTTGTGCTGCATTTCTCCAGTCTTCTTCTTTCTCATAAATTGATGCAAGATGCTGCCTTATTGAAGCAACCTAGACAAAAAGAACACCAATTCCAAACACTAAAAAATGGATTGATTTTTGTATTACCATTCACAATATCTGCTCTTCTTATTATGAATACCCACCTGGCCAATATCCCAGCTTCATAGAAATAAGCCTGCACCCATACAACTCCTCCCGCATGAAGATCTTTAAATATTTAATCAAACTTTAAGACCAAGCTTTTTACATATGACTGATGGTTTGAAGCATTTCTATTTTTGGCTCAGGATAAAACAAAAGGCGTTAATTTTCAGGGAGTGCTAAGCAGTAACCTTTTATAAAGCTTTTAAAAAGATGAAAGGAGACTTTGAAGAAATGGAGTGCCAAAATTCACAAGCTCTTGCTCCAAGTTGTACCTCATACCAAGCCTGTGAGATATGAGTGACATGACCTATTCCATAAACTTCTAATTTGTAGTGCAGGTGTCTGCAGGCAAAATGTCAGTGCTAGAATCCGGGTTTTATAAACAGAAGTGTGGTTAAGAAAAGAAGCCATCTCATGTCTTGGATTTAATTTCTGCATAACTACTGTAACATGCAGGGAAGCATGTTTAGTTAAGTTTTAGAATGAAAGCTGCTTAAAAGACAAAAGGTAAACAGATGCAAATACAAATCATGACAGCAACTGCATGGTYTTTGTCCTAATATTAGATCTGATAAGATTTTTATATAAGCATCTTCAGTAAGTACTCTCAGCGGATACTGAAGTACTTTGTACAAGAAAACCAAGGACAGACTTGAAAAAGAACTGCAAGGTATTCAGTGGTTAACTGTAGAGTTGAGATTTCAAGGAAAGTATTTTTCGTGGTACAACATTTCTGGGCTTAAAAAGAGTTATAAATGTGGGGGTTTTTTTAGTTTTAAGTAGCAACAGAAGCTACTTGGCAAAATATTTCTCTTTGTATCACTTGCCTATTCCATTAGTTGGGTAATATGTAAAACAATGAGTACCAGTCTGTATCCTGACAGCTTCTCTGGTAGCTCGAGTCTCATTGTAAGAAGCCATTTTCTGGTAGCGGAGGAATTACATGCCTAGCATCCTGATTAAGGGACAAAGTCTGTATTCTTTGCACAGTCCCAAATACAGTCTTGGCAAAAGCTTTGTGTGTACACGAATGCCAAATTGGACTTTAGGTAGGAACATCTGTTTTGAACAACGTTTTTAAAGACTAACAATATTTAGCAGTTAAAAAACCTCAAAGCCAAGCCTGTAAACCAGAAGTCCTTGTCATTGATCTCTTACCTGCTCTTCAAATGAAATCACTCTAGGCTGTATCTTTTCCAAGGTGAAGTGATATATTTCTTTGGCTGTGCTGTCAGGAAGGCTTGGAAGATGGGTACAGAAATCTGTCAGCAACTGACGTGAGATGACTAAACTGACATTCTCATTCACCACTGGTTCAAAGACACACAGAAGAAAAATACAAGATGGAAGAAATGCATGTCAGTGCTTTCACTGTAAGTGGTCTATGGCCATTAAATTGTTTGCTTTAACATTAAACTTGAGGTTTTTTAATTTTTAAACCTATATTTAAATTATGGGCTGTGGGTTTTTGTTTTTTTTTAAAAGATGAACTTCATTCTCAGAAACTGGCACTATCTGTATACACTAGAGAGCACCTGAGTTACAACCTCTGGCAAATATTAGTGAATTTCTTGCTCTGATTTATCACCTAGGAAGATGTTTCATTCTGAATCACTGTTCTCAGTTGCTGAAACGTTTCAGACAAAGTAAACGTTTAATTTAAATTTCACTAAGCTTACTGTCAAATTCAAGATCAGATATAACAGGTATAACTTAATGAAGTACTCAATAAGCCAAACAACTAATACAACACCAAAAAGAAATCTAACCATTTCTTCTTGGCAGTTTTCCAAATTAACTTGAGACTGAGAAGGGGAAAAGGGTTGTTTGTTTAAAGATAGCTTTGCATCCAATAACCATTTTAGAATTCAAAAAATACTATTTTACATTTTTACACAGCGCTCAGATCTACCTTCGGACGCTGTAATATTGATAGGTTTGAACGTTACCTTAAATTACAAAACTCGTAAGTCTGTATTCCCTTAATTTTTGAATATACTGATGTTTGGTTCCTCTTCTAGTCATTTTTAAGTTCTAATATGACTAGAACATTATACATTTATATAGCCTCACGTAGACTTAACAAATACAGAATCCCACAGGTTCGGACCTTCACTCAGTGTGTGAACAATTATACCAGACACACTTACTTGCTTCTACAAAAGCTTTCAAAGCTTCAAGTTGTTCCACACCTGATAGCTGAATGGCTTTTTCCAATATTTGACGATATCTGCCCACAGATTAAAAAAAGAAAAAATCATATTTCACTTTTTTTTTTTATTAAGTATTTCTGTTTCTTTGCTTATTTTCTTCCTTAGAGTGCTTTTTCTATTTACTTTTGCTGTATCTTTAAGGTGAGTATTTTCTCAAGTGTCTATGCTAAAATCCTAGGAACATTCATCTGGAACTAGTATCTGTCTCTTTTTTAAATTCCAGGACTAAATTCCACCATAACATAGTTTATCATTACAAATCTGTTAATATATCTGAAATGAAAAATGTCTTTAAAAAAARAAAACAACAACATATTCCTGGGATAGTGCTTTGCTCTTCTGCCGTAAAGAGTGGCAGAGGAAAAGTAAAGAAAACCATATCCCTTGCATATTAAAATTAGTAACCTGTGACAGAGGTTCAAAAATGCCAGATTCAGGAAGAACAAGAAACAATGGTGGGTGGGAGATGCAAGTAAATAGTATACTACAGCCACACTGACAGTAGCAGCATAGGCAGGGAATATACCCCATTTTTTTATACAGTATTTATTATTGAAACATTTAGATATTAACAAATCATAGCTACTCCATCTTTCATGTAATAGTTTTATAAGGTCAGCGCAACTCTTACTGGGCCATGATCTTAATGTGTGGAATACTGAAAGGTGTTACATTAATGTTGGAGGTGCATTTTCTGAGAAACGTTTCAGGAATTCTTAAACGTGAGGTGCCTAAATCTAAGGCAATTTCTCTAGGAACTGGACTCATAATCAAAAAATTTCAACTGAATTGATCAACTTTGAACTATACCCTCTGGGGAGAGAAACTCTATGTAATATTTAGTACAGTGATTAGCTCAAATCCCAAGTTTGATATACAAAATACCTATTTAAATTTTAAATTTAAATTTTGATTTTTTTTAGTAAAAATACAATGGACACATACAAACAAAACTCATACAAAGCAACCCTGGGAAAGAAAGTCCCTGGATCTATCACTTCTGCTCAGTTTTCAGGCAGGTAGCTGAAATCCGAGAGGCACCAGGAATGGGGCAGGGGAGGGAGGCGGGGTGTTACGCTGAGGGAGTAAGACCCAGCAGAACTGCCGGGTAGCCCGTCCTAGGACAGCGAGAGCACAGGGACATTTTTCACTGGAAATAGCAATAATAATAGAAAAGCAGAAAAAGAAGCTAAAATATTATTATTTAAAGAAGCAACCCAGAAGCACCCTACCGACAGTGCCTTCCCAGAAGAGCTGCTCCCGCTGGCCCGGAGCCCGCACTGCACTAGGCCCGGGGCGACAGCAGCCCCCTCGGGGACCCGGGACGGCGGCGGGGACGAGGACAGCGCGCGTCGGGCTGGTCTCTTCCCTCCTCCGCCCCCCTCTCCCCCAACGGCCGCACGGACCCTCCTCATCAACGGTCGCGCGGCTCCTTCCTCACACACATACCGGCCGCGCGGACCCTCATCAACGGTCGCGCGGCTCCTTCCTCACACACACACGCGCGCGCACCGGCCGCGCGGACCCTCCTCATCAACGGTCGCGCGGCTCCTTCCTCACACACATACCGGCCGCGCGGACCCTCCTCATCAACGGTCGCGCGGCTCCTTCCTCACACACACACACACACACACACACGCGCGCGCGCGCGCGCGCACCGGCCGCGCGGACCCTCCTCATCAACGGTCGCGCGGCTCCTTCCTCACACGCACACACACACACACACACGCGCGCGCACCGGCCGCGCGGACCCTCCTCATTAACGGTCGCGCGGCTCCTTCCCCCCACCCGCAATGGTCGCGCGGCTCCTTCCCCCCGCTCCCTCAACAGCCGCAGAAACCCTCCTCATCAACGGTCGCGCGGCTCCTTCTCCCCCCCGCCAACGGTCGCGCGGACCCGGCCATAACCCCCAACCGCCGCTTATCCGCCTGGCCCCTGCCAAGGGAAGAAGGACGCCGGCACTCACTTGCCCGCCAGGTCCTTGTGGGAGCCGCTGGAGTTCATCAGCTGCGCCAGATCCTGTCTCACTGAGGCCGCCATCTTCGCTACAGCACCGATCAGCCCCTGCGGCGGCCGCCGCCGCCAGCTCTGTCCCCGCCGCGCCTCCTCCTACCATAGAGCAGCCGCAGGCGGGAGGCTAGAGAGGCGCCGCCGCTTCCGCCCCACCGAGGGGGCGCGCCGCGGTCACGTGGCACGCGCTGGCGCCGCCACCGGCCTGTCAGGGCGGCACCGCCCGGGGCTTAAAAAACACGCCCTGTACCGAGCGGGAGAAAGCACCGGTCGACCCCGCCGGCCGTGGCGGAGGCGCGGGGAGCCCCCGTCGCCCTTCTCACAGGGCTGGCTGCAGCCGCTGCGCTCCGCAAGGCACCGGCCATATTCACCGGTACACGCATGAACTTATGTACACAATACGGACACACCCAATCATGTATATATTGCATATAGAAATATATGTGGGGGGGGCTCCGTCCTGCCGGCGGCGCGCGGAAGCTGGGCCCCGCCCCTCGGGCGGACGGGCGCGCACCACCCCGGAAGCGGGCGGGCGGCCGTGTGAGGGAGGGAGGTG
>NW_020449086.1:1000752-1051785 GCF_003343035.1 Apteryx rowi
CCCCCGCCCCGGGGTCTGGTTGTCACCAAATGCCGCGGGTCTCGGGGCGGGGGGGGGGGAGCCCCCCTGCGGCTTCGCGCCGGGTGAGGGAGCCGGGCGGCCGCTGCGCCGCCGGGCCTCCCCCGGCCCCGGCTTGGCCTCGGTCCTGCTGCCCAGCCGTGCTGGGGGGGCATTTGGGAATGGACGAAAGCATCGGGAAGGGTGAGGGTCCTCGCCGGTGGGCGCTTGGCGAGGCTGGGTGCCAAGCGGGTGGAGTGAGGATGGCCCGTCCCGGTGCCCTCGCTCTGGTGCCGGGCGGCCTGCTCCCCGAGGTGCTGTGGATCACACCACGAGGCCAGACAAACTGGTAGGTGAATTAGGCCCTCGGACTCAATCGTCATGTAACTCCTTGGCGATGCAGAGCCAACTTAGGTTTGGGTTGTTGACCAAGAACTGGCTGCCCTCTCCTGTAACTACCTGTGTGTGATGGACTTTGTCCTCCGTTAGGACAGCTTCTCTTTGTGTTTGGAGATGCTCCACTTGGAAGCCAGTGTTTGTCGTTCAGAATAGGTTGCAGTAGAAATTGCGTGCATTATTGCCCATAGTTCCTCCACCCATTGAAGCATGGAGCCATACCTGTGCTTTCTGTCCAAGGGGATGCATGGAAATGGAGAATGCACTGGTTTAAAGTGCATTAGCTGGACCATCTCTTGGAATAGTCTGAGCTTCTCTCTTCATCGTTTTTGCTCCTCGTTCATTATGACGTTTATTGCTGGTTGGAATGTGTTGTTAATTATTTGTGGCCTTTACTTTTGTGCGCATTGTATACTAATTAGGTAACTTCTGGTATGGTAGCTGTGAGTTCTGGAAAGCATTGCAGTATTCAGAGCATTTGAACTTGTCCACTAGAACAGAATGTGAACGGGAAGAAAGCTGTCAGAAGATGTCAAGTAAAGATTAAACAGGTATTTGAATGACCTTCCATAGGTTCATTCTTCTAAACAGTTCCCTGAAACATATTATAATTATTATAGAAAATACTGCATGTAGAAAAATAATACTGAATATTCCTTATAAAGCTTACATAAAGTTAGTAATAATAGGCAAACCCAATATACCAGGTTAGTTTATTCAGAATAGCTTTTTAGCTTAGGGGGTTATCAGCTGAGAGTATTTTTTCTTTCAGAGAAATCCTTCCTCAGAATAAAATGGATTACATATGTCCTTTTATTCCCTAAAACATCCAATTTACATATGTGTTACTAAGTGATAGGTGTTGGTTTTGTACCTTGTACATACTTGCATTAACCAATAGGAAGAGATTTATGTGCCTGTATTGCTCCATAGGCAAAGCACTGCTAAAGGTTAACTTGGAGAGCATCTTGAAAAATACAGCCCAGCTTCTCCAGTGTGTTAAAGAGGTACTTCATGCTTATTGTAATGCAACTAGTTTCAAAAGTTTCAGTTATGCAAGGTTAATTTTTCATATTACTTACCAAGAAGTGTCTGCTGTTGCTTATGTAATGGTTTACTTATACTTCTGTGCATGTCTAAGCTCAGATAGTTTTCTTTGTTATTGACTAGTCTAAACGTTTTGTTTAACTTGATTTCTCAAAAAACTTCAGCTATTTTCTAGTCAAATGCTCAATATTGCAGGAAGACCTCATGTCTTGTAGTCAGCACAGGTGTGTGATGCTTCTTCTGTAAGTTGTCTGTACAATGACACCAAGGGGTGGCACTTGCCCTAGCTTGACCTGGAAAGACAGGAATCTCTGAGTTGAATCTCTGGGTGTGGTGATGTCTGTTTCATTAATGCTATTTAAGGTACAGCAAACTGCTAATTTCTTCTTGATACAATAAAAGAGCAGGTAACATGATCTGAAGACAAGTCGCATGGCAAAATAAACTACTCATAGGTGCCTGCATAATGTAGTGGTGGGAGCAGTATCAAGTCCCATCCAGAACGCTTGGTGTTGAACTTCTTTTCTAAACATCCTTGGTTTTGGATGTACTTCGTGTATATCAGTCTTTCAAAGATGCCTGATATGAAGGCTGTTTGATGCTGGATCACAGGTATCTTCAGTTGTTAGTTATTTGAAGGCTGGATTGTAACAAGCACCAAGAAATATAATGTATTAACCTTAAACATAATAAATTGGATGCGTACTGCTGCAAGCCATTGATCATATATATATTAATGCATGGTCGTTACTTGAAGCTTCACCACAGGGCTTGAACACTACCAATATCTGCTAGTCAATGGTAAATTTGAAAGCTGGTGATGGAGATTGCTGTAGGATTTCAACCTAGGAGATACTCATACTGTTGAGATCCATCTTTTTGAATAGCAGATGATCTAAGCCCTTCTAGATTCCCCCTCCCCCCATACTTGTTTGAAAAATACTTTATGAAAAAAAGCAACTCAGATTTTGGGAGGGCTCTTGATTTCTGGTTCTACAACCAGCTGTTTTTCGTGATCTGTCACTTACTCTGGATGTGCTTCTGTTCCCTTTCTGTTCTGTGGGGGTAGTGCTTTCCTATTTCACATGCTGTTAGAAACATACTTTTATGTCCTAAAGAACTCATATGCTACAGTGATGGGATTTGTTTTAAGTACCTAGGAGAGAAACTCTGTTTTCCTTCTTTGTTGCAGGAGCTCCGAGTAATAAGTAAAAAATGGTTTTGTGAACTCTTGCTCCCAGGGTTTGTGTTCTAGAAAGCCTTCCATGTGACTGGCTTGGTTTAGTCTACTGTTTTGAAAAATTGTGAGTGGCGTGTGGTTCTCGGTAGAGCCTGTGACTAGGCTTGCTAGATGACATAATATGAATGTGGTGGACCCAGGTGAAAATAAGCAGGAAATAATTATTTTCAATGAAATATCTGAATTTTCTTCCCATTTTTTAGAATGACAATGAAGAAAAGACATCTCAAGGTTGCTCTTACAAGTAAAGAGAAAGAGGGACTTCCAGAATAACCCTGTGATCATGATGGGGATGCACAGCTATATGGTGTGAGAGTTTCAAGTTTCTTATGTTCCAGACCCGGACATGGACTCATGGCTCCTTAACTCCTCCAATGTCCCTTTCACAAGCTTTATTTTCGCAGTTGAAGGTGTTGCTACCAACATGAGGGTTGCGTCCTTAGTTTTGGGATTCTCTGTTCTGGTCTATTGTATGAGTTGCAGATAAATACCCAATCCATTACTCTACTTACTGTCTGCGTGGTTGTGGTTGTTGTTTGTTTTTCCTCTCTCTCTCTCTCTCTCTCTCTTTCTCTCTCTCTCTGTAACAACAGTTTCTGCTGTGGACCCAAAAGCCTTCCTGAAGCATGTTTTAAAAACATCTTTAGATTAATCTGATGTTCCTGTGAAATTTATTCCTGTGTATTTTTGCTTCTTGTTTAAATCATTTTTATCAAAAAAGTCTCAATGGTCTCAGGTCTGCCTACCCACTCTTTTGCCTTCCCCTTCCTCAACACCATATATGCAAATGACATAGGAGGCCAAATTTGCTACCAAGTGAAAGCATTGTGCTATTGTGAAACCTAGTTAATTCATAATAATGCAGTATTTGGGTAGAGTCTTCCTGCTCATTTTTGCAGTTTTACATTTTCCTTTTATCTCAAGTTTTATTCTCCCATTTATTTAGGAGGCCTAGAAAAATATGTGACTATGCACTACTGTAATCCTATGAGCGTGTTTCGCTGCTTTGCTGCTGAGAAAGTTGGCTCTGCTCTTCCCTGGCAGCTCCTTCCCCTCCCATACTTTCCCTTCTGGTGTGCAGCAGAAGCGCTTAAGCAGGCTCATGTAGACCACATAGTAGAAGACTCATCTGTGTTAAAACTGACTTGGTTTTTGTTCTAGGTTGGAGTGAATCTGTGCAATATGGCTTGATGTAGTCTAGTTTTTTGCCACTGCTGAAAGTGGATATTTTCCCCCCTTCCTGCTTCTGTTGCTTCCTTGATCTGATTCTGTGATATTCCCTAAGCACTCCCTGAGCTGAAGCATCTCCCTCACCACGCTTCAAAAACTATGCAGAGAGTATAAACACAAAGCTGGGAATGGAGGTGAGGGGAGGGAGGTTCCTGGGTTTCGCCAGCACCCAAACCCAGCCGAACCAGTAGCTGGGTTTGGTGTGGTTGGTGTGGTTCTTCGGTGCTGTTCTGGTGCTCGTAGGCTTTGAATGGGGCCATCTCAGCACGCTAACCCATCAGAAATCACCCACTCCTTTGTGGAATAGTTCTCTTCCTGGTTTAGCACACAGGAACGGCTTGGCGAAAGGTCTGTTGAACACCAGGGTCGGCAGTTAGGAGGGAGCAGGGCTGCGACAGCCTGCGGTTGGGCTTAGACAGCTAGCTTTAACCCAGCTCTGATCCTTGATCTGGTCTACCCTTGCAGCTACAGAAATGTTTTTTGCTGGCACAGGGAGGAGGGAAGATGTTCAAATGGAAATGAACAGGCAGATGTCAAAGGAAGACAGGACGGCTTTAGCAGTACTGCTGGGTTAATACACTCAGGGAATTAGAGTGTAAGAAAAGTAATGCAGTTGATCAAATATGCTTACTGGTCAAATTCCAAAGAGAACTACTTAGAAAAACGGACGAAAAAGTTTCCTCTAATCTTTTTCATTATAGCAAATCCTAAAATCCTAACAGATAGTTGTTTTATTAGTAGGTAATGACCAGTTTTTAGACAGATAACATTCTTAAGATGATGGTTTTCCATTTAAAATTATAATGAAGGCTGAAATTACCCAGAACTTCCCAGAGGAAGAAGGAGTCCTCAAAACTGGTGCGTGGGCAAGTGGATTTTTTTTTCTCCAGCAATTCTTAAGAAAAGAACCGATAATACCTCTGTTAAAAACATGGCAGAGGTGACATGGTCTGTTAATCTTTCTCCTCATGAAAAACAAACAAATGAATCTGAAAACCCGTAACTGTGCAATGTAAAACTATCACATCCATAATGTTGGTAACTGTTAATTTAAACACAGTAAAATTGTGAAATAATTTATCTTGCCTATTTCTCACATAGGCTATACGCTATTGGAATGTATGGTCTGTTATGTAAAGAGGTGCTCACTTAATAGAATATAGAGTAATAGAAATAAGATGGTGTGAGCTGAGTGAATTATGGTTGCCTTGGGAACTATAGTTTTAAATTTTGTGACTAAAGCCAGATTAATTTAGGATGAGGAATATAAAATGTCTCTTTAGGTTAAAAAAACTATTTTTTTCTTAGTATTCCTTGTAACTGATGAAAATAACTACTTACCGTAATTATGCATTGGTAACTTGATAAGGAAAAAGTTTTTTTTTTCCTTTCAATAGTTTGCTTTGGTTTGTATTTGATAAATCTCGAACCATGATCCTTTGGGAAGCATGCAGACAAAGTGCCTCCATATCTTGTCATCTTTAGAGAATGACGAAGTGAATGGAAATTATTTTATCTGTTGTTTCACATGAGTAGGTTTTTTTTACCATGTTAATGACTATTTGCTTTTACTCTGCTGTTACGTATGCAGACACAGTGAGTTTGCTGACCTACATTATTAATTTTTTCCACTTACCTTTTGTTAATCATATCTTTGTTTTGGATTAATCTTTTTTGTTTTTCATGACATGTATTTTTAAGGCAATCTCTAGCTCAGTAAGCTTAAACAAAAGACTCTGCGGAGAAATGCGGTGCTGAGTGATTTTGTAATTCTTTGCTTTACGACAAAACAAACCCTGCAATTTTAAAGACAAAACGTAAAGTGTAAAAGAGAGTAAGAAAATGGAGAATGCATAAAAGGAGTGACAGTATTTTTACCCATTACTGAAATAGTAGCAAAATTGACGGATTGTAACTAATTAGGAAAATTTCATTACGTTAAGATTGCCTACTTGCAGTTATAGTCCTTCATTTGATAATATGCCAATAGTACTAGACCAGTTTTTGGTTCCCCATTTGCAACTGTGAAGACTTTCCTAGCAAATGAGAGGAAACGTGTGCGTTTGTAAAGAGTTTCTTAAGGACTGCCTTTTGTGTCTTCACACCGTGGATTTTTCTGAAATTCAGTTGCCTGGAATAGCTGATATGTGCTTGTATATACTTAGTTTAAATGGATGGGCAAATACAGCAAACCAAGAAATGAACTAGTAAGTTCATAATTTCATTTTGGTATATAAAATTACCCAGTAAAATGACTGCTTCTCTAAGAGGATTTTTTTTTTCTTTGAAATCAACTTATACAAACAAGTAACCTTCACTTTTGTTTTTCATTTGTAGCTTGTTTTTACATTTGCATATGTAGGTATTAATGTCACTAGCCCTAGCAGAATATAACAGTGTATGGGAACTGCAAGCCATGAGTTTTTATATAGTTTATTCAAGTTTTTATTTAAATACGATATGGCCAAAACATAACATGATGGAATGGTGGAGTTTTTTGCTCTTACAAAGGGTAGTTCTGGTGCTTGGGCTGCTGACTGATAGCAGCAGGGGGACTAGCAAGGCAGGAGGTAGGATGAAATGAGGAAGAATAGTCACTTGTGTTACCTGTGAAGAAAAAATTAGCAATTGCATGTGAGCTATGGACTTTCTCAGGAGAGAAGCACAAAAGCGGAAAGGGGTTAGGTTACCTGAGAATGATTCCCCTGGCTACCGGAATGGCTAGGACAAGGAAGAGGTCCTTCTCACTGTTAGAGGGGAAGATAAGTTTGGGTGTTATGTCAGTAAGACAGCAGGTTGACTAGAAAGTTTTCACCTCTGGTCAGTTATCTTGGATTTTTAGAGAAAATTCTTAATGGCATCTTTTTTGTAAGTTGTTATATTTGCTTTTGCTTACTCTTTTCTCCTAACGCTACCCTCAGCAATGCAGATGCTATACCATTTTGCACAACCTCATCTCGGAATCGCCCGTCGGCTGTATTTTTGCAGCTCAGTGCTGTTTTGGATAGGCCTTGCTGGTCTGGCACAGAGCCATTCTGGTGAGTGTCCTGGGCTGGATTCTGGGGGAACTTACTTTTGGGGTCTGACTGGTTTTGTTCATTCAAGCAGTGCTGTACCGAGGTAGTGCTCTATCCTACAGTCCTGCCAGCTCGGCACAGACACAACAGGGTGGCACTTAGGAAGCTGGTCTGTGTCTAGCTATGCTGGTGCTGACTCAAAGCTAGTATCTCAGATGCTGCAGAGCTCATTTTCTACTTTGATTTGGGGATGGGGGGGAGGTGCTGAGACACCTGCTGATTCAGGTACATCTGGCTTATTTGGGGTATGTGATGCTTTAACACAGTGTAGCTATGAAGTAGGGCAGTTGTATTCATGCAGTACTGAACCACATCAAATAACTTGCCCAGGCCCAATTGTTTCTGCACAGTCAGCTTCAGCGTCCGGTCATCTATGGCGCTGTTAATCTCCAATCCAGAAAACTGTAAATTGTCCATCAACAAAAACATCTTTTGTATATGCAAAGTTTTCTTGGATGGGTAAAGAGGCAAGCTATGACCTAGCGGTCATCTTGCAACACAAAAGCAGAGAGGACTAGGCTACTTTTTCCATTGAGAAACAAAATTAAGGCTTTGCATTAAATTGTTTCTTCTCTTATAAATTCTGAGAATGAAATGAACCGTGTAGATCACTTTCAATTCAGACAGTGTAGTGGCACCTTGTCACATTGGCATCAGCGGTTGTTGGCTGTGGAAATCAAATTGGGAAGGATATCCTGTAAGGATAGGAAGGGTTATATAGCCCATGAATGGAGGGCATGTGCAGAGAACTGTTCCTTCAGCTGGCCTTTGTACGCTTGCAGAAATGGAGTATCTCTAGGGATGGAGTAAGATAAAGTAAATACCCTTTTCAGGGTGTGGAAAACAGAGGTTATAAGAAATACTGTGTGTCACTAGTCATCAGAATGACTTTCTCTGGCTAGTTCTGTCTGCAAGATTTTTTTTCTGAAGTTTTTGTCTAAATCTAACTTAGTAGTTTGTTCTTATATTTTTATCTGCCCAGAAGCTATTGAACCTTTTGGTCTATGATTTATGCGACTCTGAGAGACCTGAGAAGCCTGCATTTGAAGTGGCCCATGAGCTTTTGGAGCAGAGATTTAGATTTTACTCAAATTGCCATTTCTGCTGTTGATATCAATTGACCTCTTGTCTCAAAATTGTAATGTGGAATTTCATTGCAGAAAAGCCAGTCAGCTGCTGTGCAGTCCTGGTTATTTAAATGCATTTTTCCAAAAGGAATATGGAGGTGCTTTATTTAGGTAATAGAGTGAGAGGGAGGGGTGATATTGTTATTGGCATCACAACCAAGTCACAGTTTGCCTATGGACAACTATTTATCTTCAATTCGGTCCTTCTGCAAATAAATAGATTTCCGTATTTGTGAAGTGTTGTCACGCTTAAGGCTGGTAGAACTGCTGAGATCTGCAGCTAGAAGCATGTTTTCTGGCAAATTATTGTGAACTAACTGTTCATTGAACTATTTTTCATTCTCTTTCAGTGCTCCATTGGACTCAATACTGAAAGAAGCTGACTTAGATGTAAAGGATAAGTTCAAAAGAAATAGCAGCCATAACAGCTCTCACTGCTATCTGAATCTTTGAAGTACTTCCCTGAATGCATTGCAGTTATGGCCTTATATTTTTTATCTATTTTTCACCTCTAAAATTTAATTTTGAAAAGAATCCCATTATTGCATAAGACACATCGGAAATTAAATTTTTAGTACAAAATGCTCTTCTATACAAGCTAGCTTATATTTGGAAGTGAAATACCCTGCTTGAAATCAGCCTTGCGTGTGTTTTTATTTGCCTCAGTTAGACTTTGTAAAATAAACTGTGTAACATCTTACCTTCTGCCTGGGCAATGCTGCTGAAGTATGTGTGTAATGTACTGCATAATCGTTGCGCTTCCTGAATTGCAAAGCCTCAGTGCAATTGCTGGATTAGATCTCTGTTGTGATGAACCTTTGTACGTCAATACAGTGCTAAAATGCGCTTCTACTGAAATGGTTGGCAGCAAGCCTAATCTTAAAAGGTGCCCAATATGATAACTCCTAGTAAAAGTCCACGGGGAAAGTGATATGAAGCCTATAATGGCAGTTTCCGTGCTTCTTGTTTTCAAATGTGTGTGTAGTGTGATATTGCTGCATGTTCAGCATTCATCTGTAGCCTGAATTTAAGGGACATCCTAAACTTTGAAAGTATGGCCTTTATTGTAGGTTATACTTAAAAGACTAAAAATAAGCACTTTTTTCTTTCTAACTGGTGTTTCTCGGACCTTGTCATATGTACTTTTCATGTTTGTGTTAGTTTTTCAGTCAAGGTGGGTTCACTACATAGGTAATTATTTTCACTTCAGATTCTTAATGCTGTAATTAAGAATATTGCAGAAAATTTAATAATTTAAAGTTGTTATTATGGGCTGTTTCTGTTGGCCTCATTAGCAAGCTTGTATAAAACCCAAGGTTAGAAATGCTTCATTAAATTCAAAGACCTTAGTATCTACGAACCCAAACTTGGGATTATTCATGGCTGCTGTGAACACCTTCAGAATGTATTTAATGATCATAAGAACATCTGTGTAGGTTTTTTCATCTTTTGTAGTCTTGAGTGTCATGAAAATGACAGAAACTGGCATGCAAACCAAGGGGAGGGTAAGGGGAAACCTTCTGATTTTTGGTTTCTATTTTGTTTTTATTTGGCATGAGGTTTTGCCTGAAAGTAGAACATTGTTTCCAGTTACAAAAACAAACAAGCAGAACTGCTTTGAAGTGTTCTGCTGCAATGAGGGTCATAAATATCCAGTTCTCTCTTGGAAAGCTGCAGTAAGCAAGGCATGTGGTAAATAAGTGTTTAATGCTTAAATGTTAACATGATGATGCAAGCTACAACACTTTCTTTTGAGGAAAAAAAGGAGAAAATGTAGATGCATATGGAAGCTATTTCTGTGATCAATGCTGAAAATCCAAGTGTAATTCTCTGTTTCTGCCTCCTTAACCTGGACATGCTAGTCATTTGTCACATATGCGCATATCTATGTTCTTTTACTTCTGCAAAATGTTGCACTGCTAGCTTGGCAAGCAGTGTTTGCATAATTAGTAATGCACTTGTTCTTTAGCGCATGCTGGAATTTCCTTAGTACCAGTAAGGATTAGACCCTTAAGGGGCAGGAAGTTGTCCTCAAGGAACAGATTTATCATCGGTTGGCTGACCCTGGTGCGTCTTCAGAACCGGATGGAAATGTTAGCTTCTCTGCTTGCTCTGAGCCACAAAAGGCAAACGCCAAAAGTGTGGACTGATGACTTAAAAAAAAAAAGAAAAAAGAAAAAAAAAAAGGCAAATTGGAAATGTAGGTATGATTGGAAATGCAGACCAATATCAGCCAAATTACATATGGTTTTGCCCCTTTCTTAATGGACATCTACTAGCAGGTGAGAGCGTGTTGACAGCTGTGGGCCATGCATGGGAAAGTACTTTGACCTTCAAGTGGTTTAGTCCTCTAGATGCTAATAATTCTGGGAGAATGTTTGGGAGTTTTTTTGGTTGGTTGTTCCCCCMCACACACACAGTAATACTGCTTAGTACCTCTCTCTGTAACCAATAATGGCTAGACCATTCTTCCTTGCTTTGTAATTTATGTACTTTTGGGCAATGTAAAATGATTTTCTAATGGTGAAGAGTGGGTTATCCCAGCATTCAGACTTAAATATCTGAGGTTTTTTAAGTTGCTGGTTTTTAGAAGACAGTTTGCTCGTGTAAGTAGAATGTATTTCAACCGTTGACAATTTGTATGACGTGTTGCTTTCTTTCAAAACTTAGTTGTGTTTTTTCCGTCTCTTTCTTTCCAGCTTTTGTTTTGCCTGAAAGGTTCTCCGAGACTCATGGGGGTTTTTGGTCATGTACTGTTTGAGGACTTTGTTAGTCTGATTGTGAAAATTGCTTTTGTGCTCTGTGTGTAATCTAATTTCCGTGGAAGCATGCTGTGATTCCATTTATGTAAGAATTCATTTTCATGTGAAGAAAACAGCTACAGGTCGGGGGATAGCCAAGTCCTACAGTATATTTGCAACAGAGTACTTGTCATCAAGGAGGAAGATGTGGTCATGTTGCATGCATAGCTTATAAAACTCTATATGTGATGAACTAAAGATTTTGTGGTGCAAGTCATGTATTTTGTACAGGCATGTTGGTACAACAATTCAATTTAGAGGATAATAAAACAAGAATCATAGTAAACGTTCCTGAAAGATAAATTTGTTAAAGCAGGTTTGCAAAAAACAGCTCCTGCTTGTTCCTCTGTGTTTTTTGGTTGTCTGTTCTCTAAATGTCCTTGTTATTTTTTCATAGCATTATATGTCAATGATTGTGGTGTGGAGAACTTAGGTTCTGTGGCTGAATAATTGTGAGATGCTTGTTCTTTCCCTCCATACCAAGTGCCTGAAGGTTAGGAGGGTAGTGAGAGCCAGTGAATGGATTTCTATTACAGTGTTCCCAGTGGGTTGTTCTCAGGTCTGTCTGTCTGTCTGTCTGTCTCTCTCTTTTTTTTTTTTTTTTTTTGTGGTAGCTTCCAACTCGTTGATGCCTAACAACTTGACACTATTCTCTAACTATTTAGGTGAAAGAAGCACTGAATTTTTTTCAGTTCAGCAGCCTTGTGGAGTTGATAGATGTCTACTATTAGAGAGAGCAGGTGAGCAGAAGTTGAAAAATTTGAGAAGCGTTTAAGCACCTAAACTTTCATAGGATGTGGCTGAAGGGATCTCATCTTTCCTAGATCAATAACTTGAAAAAAAATTGCAGGCTCTAACCATCAAGGATCCAGTCTGTATTTCACCTACTTTCTCCTGCTCTTGCATTTTGTTCTGATAAATGGATTTAGAAATGCATTAAAGGAAACTTTTTTTTTTTTTTAACCTTTGCTAGGTAAGGGAAGTATGCTGATTTCTTACAACAATATACAAGGTTTTTTTTTACCCTCAAATCTGAGCCAGAGCCTGTAGACAGTCCCCCCTGCCCCACCTCTATTCATAGAGGGTGTGACAGTGTTGTCTCATTTTTGCCTCTACAAAGGAAGATCCTAATATTACCCATTTGTATTCACTAACTGTTTATACAGTTTGGGTTTTTTTGCTGCCAGCATTAGCATTTAGAGTCCATTTGACTTTCACTGAACAGCTACTTGTTAGATTGTCTACTGTAACGCTATTTGTGTGACCCCAGTTTTCAGTCTCATCTTCCCCAGCTCTCTTCCCCCCCCCACCCCAGTAAATCCCTTGAAAGAAGCTACAGCTATCAGCATTTTCTCTTCCACTTTGTAAATTAACAGGCATTTGTCCTGATGCTCTTTAAAGCTAATAAGTTCCTCTTAAGTTTATTGGTCTTTGGAAAAGACTTGACCTTGTGCAGCAGGAAGAGTGTGCAGGGACGCTTTTAACTCCATTACTGCAAAGATTCTGAGCAAATTTTCTTTCTGTGCTTCGGGAGCTGCAAAACTGTATCCTGTTTCTCATCCCTCAGGAAGGTTATTCTAATGAGGAATATATGGTCTTATTTCCAACTGCTCATGGTTAGTGATGTAGTAGCTTGTTTCATGTATGTGCTCGATGCCTCCATGTGGTTCTTCTCCTGGAAAGCTACACCAGTGGTGGCCTCATGAAGGCAGGGATTTTCTGTGGTGTTCTATCATTCGTTTTCGTACTTCTTTTTAAGGGTGTCATGGTACCTAGCTCAAGAAGCTGAAAGCATTTGCCTTTGCTGGTTCTAAGTAGTGCTACACTTAAGCACATGTGTTTGTGTATCTATCCTAGCTTCAAGGAACTACCAGTTGCTCTAGCTGGCAAAGACACTTGGTTTCACTTGGCATATGTTAACACTTCTATTGGTCCCAAGAGAATATCTGCTATTTTAGTGGCTACTTTGGACTTCGTGCATTTATGCAGCTACTTTTTTTTTCTTCTTCTTTTTTTTTTTTTCCTCCAAGCCAGGTGCAAATACAAAATTAACCGGTGGTTTGATCTTCTTCCCCGGTAAAAGGGACATTTGAGAAATTGGTTTAAAATGAACATTGCCAGTGACTTTAGGGCAGGTCTGGTCAGTCTTCTTTAATCTCTATGGTTATACCAGAATCTTCACATGCCTGATGACAAGTCACTTACTACGTACCAAGAGCAACACAGGGAGGTGGCATCTCCTGGAGTCATGAAGGGTGAAGAGTCTCTCTGTCCGCTGCTTTAATGTGATGATCTTCATAACATGCAGCTGTGTCCCAGGACATCCTGGTAATACTGATCTCAGCAGCCTTGATTTCTGAGTAATTGTTTTTTTCCCAGAAAAACAGTTTTGCCCGCACTATGTAGCCCTTGCTGCTGGTTGCGTAACGTATACTGACGTAAGTGCTTCGCTCGAACTGCTCGTAGCTGCAGAGTGGAAGGTTACCTATTCTTATCTTAGCGAAATGGGGGCATTTCTTGAGATGTAATAAGATGTGGTTAGCTATTCTAAAACACCAGGCATTGTTATATCTCCCTGTTCTCTTACTTGTTTGTAGATCAGTGTGGTGTATTGTTGATTCTTTTGATTTTCCTGTTTAGCTTGGCTTTGCATATTTTGTCACCAAAGATAGCAAAGAGTAGCAAGAGAAGTATAGAGATGCATTACATCAACACTGTTAGTTCATTAGAAATTCTGCACTGATGTACTAGTGCAAGAAAAGGTTAAAATAGCTGAAAGTTCACATGGGCCCCTCAGAAGCCAAATCTCCACAGTCATTTTTGCCAGCAATCATAGCATTTTTATCCTCCTCCTAAACTTTAGCCTTCATGAAATTATATTGGTGGGAATATAGCCCTCAATTTTTTTCTCCTGAGTTTAGTTTAATTTGTGATGCAATTCTGAAAATGCTGCAGTACTCAGAATTTTCAGTTCCCATCAAAAGCTATGTTCTCCAACATCCGTAGAAGGTAACGGAAAAGAATGTAAGGTCCTTAATCCAAAACCTTGCTGATGATGTGCATTAGCACCTGATTTTTATTTATATCTATATGTATATATATATGTGCATGTAGCTAGTTTCATGTCTGGAGCTGGACTGGGGTTAAGGTTTTTGTTTGGTTTTGTTTTTTTTCCACCCCTAAACAGATCTTTATTACACAAAGTTCTTCCTGGACTTTTAGTTTAACTTGCATGACTATTATTCGGTAGGCTAAAACAATTTATTTAGTCATTTGTTCCTAGCATCTTTGTGGAGTTTCACGGTCTAATAGTGTACTTATCCACTTCCTTTGTAGCTTTTTTCTTTCAGTTTTGAATTAAATACACTTACTGGTATATACTGTTGTGGGTTACAGCTCTCGCATTCTCAAGTGATTCAAGGCATAATTGCTCACGTAAAGAAACTTTGGAGTCTTATTTTAATAATGGTTTGCTTTATCCACCCTGTCTTGAACATCCCAAAGCTGTTAACATCRGAGTTTTAAAAGCGATCGGCATTATTTTACTGTTGGAAATCATTATGTAGAGGAACTGCGAAAATTTGAAACGTGTACATGTCTACTATAAAAGCCTTAGAGAAAACAAACAGCTGAACTGTTGAAAAATCCTGGCTGAATACTTAGAAGTAAAACCTGCTGGTTTGTTAAAGCTGCTTTGGACAGCAGTAGCCTCTCCTACAGCTAGGAAAAGATTTTTGTCGTTTCAGTTTGTATATCTATTTCAGTAGTTTTTTCCAATAAGCAATTAAGAAATAGAACAATTTGATTGCATCATATTTTTTCTTGTTGCTTTTCTTCTTGACATGAGCCCAAATATATTAATTTAAACCAACTGTGAAAAGATAAGACCTTTAAAATCTTCAGATATGATGGCTATAAGCTGTTAATCTAGTAACCACAAGTAATATTTCCTTTTTTTAACTTACTATTTTTTAATTCCAAACTTGATGCACAATATTTCTTTTCCTTCTGCATTCTGACATGCAAGTGGTTTATTTGAAGTCAGAATCCTATTAAAAATGCTGACTTAGTGCATTTTAACTTACATCTCCTTTCAGCTAGATACAGGTATTTAATAACTTAATATTTTACAGCTTTCTAGCATAATCAAACGATGAGAATGAAGACTATAAAAATACCTGTTGAGCTATATAACTGCTTAAATATATGTAGATAAATACCTTCTAGTTATACTGTTAAATGATAGTAAGATGACCTTTCTTTTGGGGAATAGCAAGTACAAATGCAAACTAAAAACACATCAGAATAAATCAGTTACTGAAATAATTTGTTGTTACTAAACCTGGTGATTTTTACACTGTCTTACTTAAATGATCCCCTTCTCAAACATGTGAACAATTATTATTTGTGTTGTGGCTGACCTTAAGAGTCTGACATCTGGATCCAAGCCCTTTGGGCTTGTCCGTACAGAACCAGATGATGGGTTTTGTCCCAGATTGCTCATGGAGTTGTGAAGTAAAGGGCACAAACCCATTTACCTTGATGGGGAAGTACAAGGAGGCAAGGAAACAACATGGCTCAGCAGGAGAGCTAGCGGCCTTAACATATGCTGAAATGCAGTCTTTTTTTTCCTCTTTCTATTTTTGTGTAATCTTATATGCAGTTAACCAGTTTCACGTCAAAGCAGCAATGTGTTACTATTACTAATGTGTCCTTAGGAGTAAGCTGTTTTGCCTAGCACTAGTTACCGGGGTTGGCATCACTGCAGGCTATGCTGGCATTACTTTAGGAGAAAGGCTTTCCAAGGGGAGGTATTTCTGGCAGTGACACCAGATAACTTAGTACCTTTAAATGCCTGCCAATGAGTGAGTTGTTGACGAGTCTGACCCTTGAGCGTCGGAGTAAGTTCTTACACGGCCCAGCCTGTTGAGCATGGGTATGACTTGTACTCCAGTGGTGAGAGGAATCAAGAGGGCATCCTTCATGATCAGGAAGGCCGGTGGAGCGCAGCAGAGGACCTCCTGAATTCAGCGTGGAAACCAGGCAGAATATAGCAGGATTTTTTTTTTCCCCCCTTCCTTGTACCTTGTGGGTGCAATGCAGCTGTTGTGTGGTTAGCTGCTGTGCAAGATTGGGCCACAATGACTCCAGATGACCTCAGCATTTGAGGCGTGCTTTTAATGGAGTAATTCCTTAATTGTGAGTGTCATTGCAGCACAAATGGCTCAGCTCTGCTTTTCCTAGCAAGCTGGAAACCTGGATTTTGTGGGGATCCTGTCCTCTTGCATTTATTGTGAGTACGCCAGAGCACATGGAGTACATGTACCCACACAGCGCGCTCTCCCGTGCAGTGCAGGAGCATGCTGATGGAGTGCGGCAAATGGAGAAACTGCCTTAATAAGCTTAATAATCTGTTCTCAGCCTCTGACAGTGTTACTGCTTTAGTGAGAACGGAAGAATCAAGCATTTTCAACAATGTCTTTAAGGTTTCTTAAGTGGGAAGTGACTCTGGTTTTGAATCTTACTGTAGATTTTGTATATAATTTGGCCTCTCTTATCGGCTTGAAAAATCCTGTTGTGCCTTTCAGATGAGGGGTTGCTTGTTTTGTTTTTAGAAAACATTTTGAATTAATCATGAATGTGAGTTGTAGGGTTTTTTTGTTGTTTTTTTTGTGTGTGCACATGTATTAAGGGAAAAAAGTGAGCTGCACTACTCGGAGAGAAAGATTATCTGTTCACTTTGGAAGGCAGGGCTTGGACTTGGTCCTGGGGTGGGCTGCTGATTAAGCTTTTGCGGTTAATAAAGCCTGTCACTAGACAGCTATTACTTTCCTGTGTATTGTTACTGAGATTTCTGAAATGAGCATTTAGATCCAAATGAACCCCCAGTGCGTTTGGTATAAAGAAAAGCTCTCTTGAGGCAAGGTAACTTGCTAGCAGATGTTGACACGTACGACAAAAATTTCTATCATCTGTCAGACTTGTAAAGCTTTTCTAACTCTTTATATCTCAGTCAGCTGATATCTCTGTGAAAAAGGTGCCCATATCTTCAGAGAAGGAACTTTCCTTTAGGTGTACTGTATTGTCAAGAGCGGACAGGAATTGTGCAGAAAGTCGGTCCATTCAATTGCCTTCAACAGATGATATTGAAGATGTTTGATATATATAATTATTATTGAAAGCAAATTTGGCTAAATGTGTTCGTATGTGTACTTTCCTCATGATATCCCTCCTCTGCTTGCACAATACACTCAGTCTTCAAGAATTTGTGTCATTGTAGTTTCTTCTTTAGTAGTATTCTTAAAGCTTTGCAAAATGTATGTTTTCTGGAAGCCAATAACTTTTCTTTTTAATGTTATTGCAGTAGCTGCTCCTGTCATTACTGCCACGACTGCTAAAATGGAGGTGGTTTCAGCAGAAGTAAACAGCTTACTCCCTGAGGAAATAATGGACACTGGTATAACTTTGGTGGAAGATGACAGTATTGAGGCAGTTATTGTATCGTCACCTATGGGAGATTCTATTCCCATGGAAACGGAACTGGAAGAAATAGTGAACATCAGCTCGACCAGCGATTCGTCAGCAACGACTACATCGGCAGTCACCACGGAACCAGCTACTGCGCCCAGCAATCACTCAGGCGAAGTGACAGTGAATACCACAACTGCAAAAACTGATACTAATGCAATAGTAAAGCCTACCTTTCAAAGTGGCCTCCATAAACTTGGTGCTCAGACCCCTGTCACGATCTCAGCCAATCAGATTATTTTGAACAAGACCGCCGACCTTAAAATAGGCAATCAGAGTATTAAACCGGATGGGCAAAAGCTAATTGTAACAACTTTGGGCAAGTCTGGCCAACCCATTGTTTTAGCACTACCCCACAGCCAGCTCCCCCAGGCTCAGAAAACCACCTCCCAGGCCCAAGGTGGAGACTCCAAGGTACAAGGCCAGCAGATCAAGGTTGTTATTGGAGGGAGGTCGGAAGTGAAACCTGTTGTTGGTGTCTCAGCTTTGACGCAAGGAAGTCAGCTGATAAATACTGCAGCCCAGCCTTCTGTATTGCAGACCCAGCAATTAAAAACAGTACAGGTAAAGTGCGTTATGCTGTTGAAACCTCTTAAAAACAATTCTCTTGCTGCAACTGTTGTCCGTTTCCTTCACTGACTGGCAAAGGATGGCTTTCACCCTTTGCATTTGTTCCTTGTATAGAAATACGATGTTGCTCTTAGCCTCCTTTTTCATATGTGGATTCATTTGCAATTTTACGCTCTCTACCTCTAGCTGCTGCCTAGAAGCTTAGGGTTGTTCTTGGAGAAAAAAAATCATTGATTTGAGAAGAGTTTTCCATTATTTTAATTTTTTAAAAATAAATTCTACATGCTTTCAGGAGAACTGAATTGAACTCTGTATGCCTGTTATTTCTTTATTCAAAGTGTGCGCTGCTTTCCTCCTTTATGATAAAAGCAGCTTTTGCTTCTAGTGGTTTGTTATAAACAAGCTGCCTTAAAAAAAACCCTCACAGCATATGAAAAACAACATAAAAGTATCTTTTTGTCTGCTTCAAATCTGCTTAAGCTTGTTAATAACTATTGATAGAGTTATATCTGGACACTTCAAAATCTGGCTCCCAAGTCTGGCATGGAGCTCGAGATATTTGAAACCAAAAAGAATCTGATGGGATCTGAAAATGTGTTGAAAAGAACTGGGTTTATTACCCAGACGGTCTGATTTTCATCCGATACACGGTGGAACTAAATGTGAGTGACTCTGTCTTAGTCAGCAGTGATGCACAAATAAGATCTCATAAAAGTGAAGGAGGAGTAGGGCTCAGGGAGGGTTATGGAGGAAAAGATTTATTCTACAGTCTGTAAGTGAAGTGAGAAATAAAACTCAAAATATACAAATAAACACTAATTTGCTGCACATGAAAAATAACCAACTTAAGCAAACTCTAAGTGGTAAGTTACCCAGATGTTATTTCATAGCAAGCAAATGTAAGTAACTGGAATGCTCATGGTTGGTTGTCACTATATCTTTTAGAGAAGTTCATGCTCTTGGCTCGGCATAGGAACATTTAAGAATGGATCAGTTGGTAGTGTATGGCTTGAGTTACTCACTGCAGACTGACAGATACAGGAAAGCGAGGAGAAAATGACTTGGTGGTGTTGTGCTTTCATTTGCATGAGTTTGCCTGTGCCATCAGTGATGGAAAAACAGTGACTTTGTGATTGATCTCTACTGTTGGTCATGAGGAATCCTATAGATTGCTTGATGTAACCTGTAACTGACTTGCATCCATTTGTAAATCTGTGATGAGTCGCAGTTTGATTAAATTTGTTGGTTGTGGTCTCTTAATTAAAGCTTTGCTTCCTTTCTTAAAAGAGATTGAACTATTAACATCTGGATTTCCTTTTTTTTCTTTCTCCTTATATAAGGAGAGGAGGAAGTAGAAATGAAAAGCGAGAATGCAATGTTCAGTTGCTTGTCAAAAGTGCAGGATACTGCAGGAAAGATGAATACATTAGCATTTCCCTAACAGTACTTTCCCCTGCAGGAAATAATTAAGTTATCAAAGGGATATACGAGGATAGATGAGAGATTTGTAAGCCCCTCTGTTGTGAATGACATGGGAGGTAACCCACACTTTGAGTCCCCGGCTTGGCAAATGAAGTTGTGTATTTACCCCATCATCTTGGAAAAGCTCTTGGCCTTTTAGTGCTTTCTTGGCACCTTCTGCATGGAAGGAAGCTGTGAATACGTCCCTGCCTCCCAAGGGTGTTGTGGAACTGAACTGATTTGCCAAGCCACATGGGATCTCTCAGATACAAAGCAGCACAGCAGTTCAAATTGGTGTAGAAAAATGAATTGATAAAAGATTAGCTTTAGGTGAAGGGCTCTGTTCAGTTCTCCTTACATCATCACTGTCATTAGGGGCTTTTCAGGTCATTAGAGAAATTAAATTAGCATTCTGCAGCCCTACTGTGATGTGATTGTGCTATTTGAAATCTCAGCACTTCAGAAAAGGCGTAATTGATAGATTTCAGTGAAATGTTCCTTAGATTCTTGCTCCCTCTCCAATTGCAGTTTGAGAGGCATGAGGCTGCAGCCTGTAAAATGTAGCGTGACCTTGGGCTTCATCTGTACCAAGAGGCTTATTTCTGTCCCTTCTAGTATAGGACAAGCCATCCAGGTCTGATATAGTTGAAATCAGTGCACAGATAGTTTAAACTGTGTGGGCAAAACTGGCAAATACATCTGCTTTCAGCCTGGGGCTCCAGCCTGCGTACAGGCTTAAAAACAATGATGTGCTGGTGTAGCACAATCGAGTATGGATGCAGTAAGCAGAAGTCTGACCTTACAGATGACGCTTTTAACCAGATGTCCAGATCCACTTCCACTGCTGTCACTAAGCCAGCCTAACTTGAATTTGTCTTGATGTGGTAACTGGCTTTGCATTTCAGCAGTTACACCTCACTGTCCGTAGCATTACTGCTACCATGGCAAGGGAACTCCTAAGTCGTCGTAGTGGCTACATCTTGTCACAGAAGAATGACCTTGTCCACTCCCTAACCTCGGAGTAAACCCTGATTCCTAGCTCTATGTCTTCATTCTTGGTTACGTTCTCAGAAACTTACCATTGTGCTCTTTCATTTCCAGACTTGGTGATGTTAATATTACACCAAATACAAATTACATAGTGTGTGGCTATATGGGCAAGTTCCCATTAGGTCATCTATAGTGTGGATTTATAGCACATGAGCTCCTTTGTGGTAGCTGCCTGTGTACCATTCTTATCCAGTGGTAAATGTGAGGTAGGGTTTGGGATTTTTTTTTTTTTTTTTTGGTATGAATCTAATGCCATTTAACAGTTGAAGACAAAGTCTGATCTTAGAAGCGTGCTTGTTCGTCTTGTTTAGTAGAGAGTACTTGGAGGAAGACACAATTTGACCCTTATAAATAAAAGATGCTTGCAGATAAATCCCTTTCATTCTGTAGGGGGAAGAAGCTTGATGTGTGCCTCTTAATCTAATAATGTTCTTATGGAAGAGCTTGTTGCCCCAGGTAATATTTTTGCCGTCTAATTCAAAGTAACTTGCAGGGAGCACGCTTAGCTTACACAGGCTAAGAGAAATAGTATTAAGCTCCTTATGATTAGTATAGGCAATGACAGAGGGCTCCGGAGAACTTGCTTTTGCTGAAGCATCAAAGGGACAGTCTGTCATCTTGAATATTTTCTTCTGGCTTCTCTAGCCTCTTACCAAAATGAGGCAGGAGTTTGCCCACTGATGCCTAGAAAGCTCTCACAAGTGGTCGGAGTTGATCCGCTGCAGTGGTGAAGCCTCAGAAAGGGCAGTGAGGAGGGCAGGAGTGTGCTGTCTGCGTGTGGGGGCCAAGGGCCGTTCCTCTCCCATAACTGACCGCCTCAGGGTTGCACTGTGTTTTCCGAGGCCTGAGGGGAGTTTAGTCATTTGTTAGAATATGTTAGACCGCCTTCTTCCTGGACAAAAAATGATTTACATAAACAAAAAACAAACAAACAAAAAGAATATTCTAAGGAGCCTATTCCTTCTGTTCCTGACCTATTTCATCAGTCAGTCTTGCCCCACTGCAAGTTGAATCGGAGGAAAGCAGGGTTGCTTGCATTAACCAGCTATTGTTTGGGGATTTTTATGTTTTCTGACATATTTCATGTTAACAGATAGCTTGCTTTTTTTTTTTTTTAGTGTAAGTAATTTAAAAGCATATTTAATGACTCTTACTGGAGAATGTCTGCCTTAGTTGAGAGCTTTGTGTTCCTGCTAGATGTGGATCACATTGTGAGCCAGACTTTGCCCTCGCTTCAGAAAGTAAAAGTAATAGTAACTGAAATACAGTAATACCTTATGGCAGGATAAGATTAACATCAGTAGAATGGAGATCATGATTCCAACAGATAAAACGTGGGGACTTTATTAGAAATTAAAATGCATGCAAATGTGCAAAAAGCTTTACTGGTGAATGTCCATTTAAAAATGGGCATCTGCCAGCTGTGTATGCGCTAAGAGAGCTGAATCCTTTAAATACTCAAATGTAAAACTAAAGGTAAACTAAATGTAAAAAAAAAAAAAAAAAAAAAAGGTGGGGATTTCCTCTGTGGAGCACTTGTACTCTAAACGCAGAGGAGCATGTGGCCTCCTTGAGTGAATGCTGTTTTCCAGCTCCATCTGGTTGCCGAGCTTGTCGTCGTTTGCTGCCCTTGGCTGGGCACAGCTAAGGCCCATAGAGAGGAGGTTTGCTTTCTGTGGGAGGCCTCATTGCCACGACAGTCACGCGGGTCTCTGGAAGGGATGGAGGCCACGAGGCTGGGACGCCATAGCGAGGTGGGAGCTCTTGCTTTCCCAGCGGCGCTGGGAGCACGCTGCGGGGAATTGCCATGGCCTCACGCTCCCGCTTGCAGGGAAGGTCGCTGACTTAGGCATGTGTTGCTGCAGAGCAATTTGAATGCTTCGGCTTCACCCTGCTGTAAAGGAGCTGTTTACGGTGAGCAAATTCTATAAATAGGGCGTTACATAGGAAACCACAACCATCCAGCCTACTTGATTACTTCATTTAAACACTTGCAATATTCTCTGGCTATTAAAAGTAGCTGTCAACTCTGTACTTTGGTACATGTGAGAGATTTCTCTGGTTAGTTACTTCAGTAACAACAGCAGTTTTGCCTCTTCAAGACGTGGCTCCTCACATGGATGCTCATGTTGTGCGGCTGGAACATTACTAGAGTCCTTGACTGGCGCGCGTGGGGCGCAGCTGGGTGGTTGTGTGGTGCAGGAGGGTGGTACGGCCCTGAACTGCAGCGCAGGAAAGTGTCAGGCCTTTGGTAAGGCCCTCCGAGGGTGCTCAGTTCAACTGCCAGTGTTTTGTGTCACCGAGTACTCTGAAAGGGATAAAGACCCTAACGGTAGTCACCAAGCGCAGACAGGGTGTATAGTCAACAGGTTAAGCAGTCTTTGAAAGAAGTCACTTAGTTGAACCCTTCACCAGCCGGATGCCAGTGCGCAGAAAGGAGTAGAATAAACGTGTCTGGTAGCTGATTTCTGGGAACGTGGTAAAGAGGACCAAGTCTTGCTTGTCCATATTATTAAACCCTGCTTATAAAGCTTTCAAATTAATGTGGTCGGTCTCATCAAATAACACATATCTCTCCCTGGTCCAGCTGTATTTCAGGAGACTGAACTGGCTGCGAAGTATCACAGCTCGTAGGAAGGAAAAAGATCTTCTTGACCCTGAATGTAGCCAGATGATTTGCTGTTTGCCAGTGAGTGCCAAAAACATTCAAGGACTGATACTCTAGGGTTTTTTCAGAGCACTTGCAGAAGGTTGTTTTCCCTGTTGCCAGCTGCAGGGTGGAAGTGTGCTGCTGTGTCAGAACAGGTGAAGTGATGATTCAGAGTGGTAGTTTTCATATTTAAATGACCTGGTTGACTGTAAAAGTAACTTTTTTTTTAAACTTAAAAATTGAGATTTGTGCGTTTAATTCTAATATTTTTATATTGAAAAACTGCACATAAGAGAGAATCTCAGGAGCCTAATAAGACATCACCCTGAAGCTGAGGTATGTTTGTGCAGAGAGATGGAAAAGCTGTGAGGGGTTTGGCTGTCCCGCTTTGCACCTTTTTTGCTTGCTGTCTCTCTGCAGTGGCACTGGTGATAACCCAGTTCTCTCCAGAGTGAGAAATGGAGATGAAATGGGAGATAAGCAATTATTTCTGTTTCTGTGTACGAGCACTGCCCTCTCTCTTTTATGATTTACTTAATATGACATTTTAGATCCAAAGCACTGAAGTTACTTAGATCTTTTTCTATTCATCTTTCAGATTGCAAAGAAGACCCGAACCCCAACCTCTGGCCCAGTGATCACCAAGCTGATCTTTGCAAAACCAATCAATAGCAAAGCTGTTACGGGGCAGACTACTCAAGTGTCGCCAGTCATTGCAGGTTATACTTCTTTGCCTTGTTTTGCTGTTCCGTTTTTTTGAAAGGCTATTCCAAGAGATGATGACTGTAGATTTGAAATTTTTCTGTGTTGATGGTTTTATTGTAGATTCTGTTGAAGCACCTCATGCAATTGAAAAAACCTAGCAGAAGGTTTTGTAGGTTGAAGCAGATAAATGCAGTGGTTGGTACACTTACACTTTGCTCATTGAGGATCGTCTTTGTGATAGTACAATTAGTCATTCTGCTTTTTCTGTAAGCTGCTTTCACTTTCTGGATTTTGAGGGGGAGAGAAAAACACCTCAGCACCAGAGAAGAAAAGACTGTTTGAGAAACAAAGTGTTTGCAGATGCATCATATAAATACACAGGAAAAAAAGGAGGAAAATGCTCTTGTATTCCTGTAATCTACTTATGGTAAACTTAAATGTTATACATGCAAATGGCAAGAAAAATGTTTTTGAGCAAAAGACTAACTGGAGTTGTCTGTCCTATGAATAAAGCTATATTGTTTCTGTTAAGGTGCTCATCTCCTTCAGTAATAAGCACTGCAGAAGTGTCTAAGAAAGCAATTAAGGCTATTAAGAATGGTTTGCCTCTTTGGAAAACTACTCGATTTTCCTCTGCTTTCTTTCTAAACAAACAGAAAAAAAAAAAGCCTCAAACATATTTCTTTAAGTTTGCATTTATTAAGGCAGCAGGACTGATGTGCCCCTTCATAAATGGGTTGCTGCATGTATTCAAGTAACATCTCAGGCATGTAAATTATCTCAGAAGAACAAATGCAGAAAGCCAGAGGAGTCTTCAGAGCTTTGAAAGATGAGTCGACAACTCTTTCCAAACTGACTACCCCAAATAGGCCTAAAATCTTCTCCACATACTTAAACGAACATGTTAAGCCTTTACAGAACTGGGACCTCATCTGGCTGTAAAAGCATGTAACTGTGTCTCCTGTGTTCATGAGTTTTACAGCTGTAAGTGAATGGCACGTAACTGAATCATCATCCTTTCCTTCCCTTGTTAGGCTGCCTGCACCCATGCTTGTGGTTTAAGTGACATACAGGTTTCTGTACTTGCCCAAATCTCCCTCCTGCTTTTTCCCCTTCCTCACACAGTTCTCCACCAAACTTGTAGATCTGTAAATAAGATTGGTTCATTGTGTTTATACAAGTTTGAATTAAGCTTTCTGTATGTGTGTATGGATGTAAAGAGGACAGGGCTGGACTCTTTTTGGTGGTGCCCAGTGACAGGACAGGAGGCAATGGGCACAAACTGAAACACAGGAAATTCCACTTGAATGGGAGAAAACACTTCTTCAGTGTGAGGGTGGTTGAACACTGGAACAGGTTGCCCAAAGAGGTGGTGGAGTCTCCATCCTTGGAGATATTCAAAACCCTTCTGGCCTGGCCCTGGGTAACCTGCTGCACTTGACCCTGCTGGAGCAAAGTGGGTGGATCAGATGATCTCCAGAGGTCCCTTCCACAACTGTTCTGTGATTCTGTGTGCTAAAAACAAACAAACAAAAGAAGCCAAACAATGTCACTTCAGTTGCATTGCATTTTTGTCTGGCAACATGTGAAAACTAGTAGACAGTAAGGAACCAGAACAAAATTATTATGTAGATCATGTTGTTTCATTAGGTTTCTAAAGTTTGCTGCCTCCAGGATGTAGGGAAATGTTTGTTTCACAACATACCTAGGTAATATGGACAAGTGAATCTGTTACAAAAGAAATCTTCCTAAAATTAATACTATGAAAAACTGAGAGTACTTTTCCCCAGGCCTGTGACAGAAGCATCTCTAGTGGGTGAAGATGCTTTTCTAAATGAGAGGAAATTCTTTTTAAATGTCTCCTTTCCCTCTCTCCACCCCAAATGGCCAGCACAACTTGCCAGCTCTGAGAGCCTGGCACCGTTGTGGGGAAGGCATAGCACGGGTGCATTCTGTTTTGATTTTGTATATGAGTACTTTTTTAATTGCCTGAGAATTTTTGCAAACTGAGGTGGAAGCTGTATTTTTGAAAGAACTGTAAAAACAAGCAGACAGATTCTATTTAGGAAGTTGATGCCAAGGGGTACAGAGGGGATGTAGTGAGWAAGGGAAAGCTGTCACCACTAAAAACAAACTGGAAGTGTTGAATACTGTAGATGGTGTAATTCCCACAGATGGTGACATATTTCAGGTTGCACGCGGCTTTAGCAGCTGCTGGTAATGTTGTATGCTGTTACTTAACCTTCACTTTTGTGCAGCCTATCTTGGAGCCTGTGGACCTTGGAGGAGAGCAGCTTTCCACTAGGATTATGCTTTTCCATGGTGGTTCTGGTTGACTTAGTGGTCATGTTACCATTTGATTTTAGGTGGAAAAGTTACACTGGGTCATTTTGTCTTGTTTTGATATTTATAGTGCAAGGCGATGGATGAGAAAGAAACTATGATAGAAATGAGTCTGGGACAAAGTGTAGCACAGGAAAGCTCAGTGGTAGAGTGCTTCTTCAGAAAGAGGCTTGGAAGCATGAAGACAATCTGTTTCCTTGACTTTTGCGGTGTTCCTGAAAATGGTGTAGCGAGTTGGAGCTGCTTGATGTTTAAACATCAAGATGGTTTGTTCGCTGTCAGCTGTTGTAGAAGCAGATTGTATGTGGAGTTACGATTCTACCTGTATTTTTGAAGGAATGTTGTATATTCTGTTAAGCAGTGACAGAAGAATAACCAGCACAAGCAGAAGAAAAAAACCTGAAAGCTAGGTGTGTAGAGAAAGCAAACACTTTTTTTTTGGTCACTCTAATACAGCTTGTTTTTGATGGCTAATTTTCACAAGGAAGTAGCCCCCTGATGGATTCCCAATTTTTCTACATGCTTGCCAGCAGTCCCTGGGGTTGCCAGCAGGCTGCCAGCTCACTGGGTGTTTGTGTACAATACAGGTGTGTGTGGAGGGCTGTGCATTCAGGGATGCTACCTGGTTTTAAAGACTTTTCAGCTGACTGTCTTAGAAAGCTGAATATAAATTTTAACTTTTTTAAGCCTGAGTAAAGTGGCTGTTTATTTGCAAGAATGCTTTTTGTTCTTTGTTGCCAAATATAACTTGAGGAATTCCAGTGTCCCTCCTAATAAGGTAATATACCCACAGAAGTGGGGATAAATCACATGAAATCCAGAGAAACCTTTTGCTTTAAAAGCTGTTCTAAACAGGGACAACTTGAGCTGACCATATCTCTGTTGATTATAGGTAGGGTTCTTTCGCAGTCCGCTCCAGGAACGCCACCAAAGACAATAACGATCTCCGAGAGCGGAGTTATTGGATCATCTCTGAGTACAACAGCGCAACAGACACCGAATAAAATAGCTATCTCGCCACTCAAATCCCCTAATAAGGTAAGGACCTGATTCTGGCTGCAGCCTTCCTGTCCATCCTGCAACGTGGTCTCAATGGAGCTCTTGGTTTTAGTCTTTGCTAGAAGCTGTTTGCAATCCTGTCGCTTCAGAGTCTCCATTGCACATCACTAGGCTCTGCTGTTAGAGGCCTCAGTTCGATTTTTTGCAACTGGCTCTTTTACTGTGGTTTTAAGTAAATATGCACTACTATATTAGTTTCCCATTCCTGCCATTTCTTGCCATTCCCTAAGCATCCATTCTGAGAGCAGCTGTCCTCTCTTAGCCAAGTAGTCGGATACTATATTTTTTTTCTTAAGCCTTCATAAAAGGTCAACAGGTTGTTTTCCTTTTAAGAGGAGACCTCGATGATGTTAACAGGTTAACACTTATTAACCATTGCCTAGTGCTGCACAAACACTTTAAAATGTTATCTCTGCTCTCATCTGAAATAAGTGAGATTTGCCATGGTCCTTGCCAAATACGGAACTGAAGACTTGCACAGGTAGACAATACATAGGAAAGAAAACTTGCCTATTATAGGCTGCATTGCAGGCAGGTGTCACGGTGACACTTGAATGTTAGACTGGATAAAATTGTCTTGAGAAGAGGAATATTATTAGAGAGACGGTGAGTCTGAGGCGGGAACCAAGAATTGGGGATGTCTAGTTCTTCTTGGATGCCTATTTATTTATATCACATGCACTGGTGTAAGAATGAGGATTTTCTAAGTTTAGCCATGCTTTATCTACCTAGCGTTACACAAATGTGGAGCAAAGGACTTTGAGAATTACAGTTACTGAGGCAAAGCATAGGGAAGAAACAAGTTAAATCTTACTGGAATAAGAATTCACAGAGGAGTGTGGCGGTGGGGAGGCTCTTAGAGTTACATCTTGATTTTACTGCAGAAGAAGAATTCTGTGTATCATTTAAGAACAAATGTTTTGGGTTCAGAAATAGGGAGCAGTAGGAAGTGGGAAGTTTAAAACACAAAGAAGAAAAGCAACCCTGGAAGGGACGCGGGTATACAGAATATTGTAACGTTCCACTCTAGAGAAAGCTGGTCAGAAAGCTGGGTCTCTCCAGGAATCTGAAAAGGAAACCAGGAAATAGTCATGAAGTTCTTCTGTTTTGGCTGAATTAATAGAGTATGGTGAGATCATTGCTCCTTTTTGCTCCCCTCATTTGAAGTTTCTGTTTATGATGAAGTAGTCATAGTACCGCTTATAAAGCTACTTTTTAGAAAATCCATTCATGGCAATGCTCAGGCTTCAGTGACAGAGTTCTCTTAAAAAAAAACAAAACAAAAACAATAAAAAAAAAACCCACGCAGGAGCCCTAAAGGCTTTCTGAAGGTGCCTTTGGCCTTGAAACTGTTAATGCCTTTAAGTTTCCAACATGCATCCGCATGTGCTGTGGTTCAAAGGAGAAGTCTGTTTGAGTTTTGATTAAATACAATGCCCTTGTTTACAGTGAGAGCTGGAGGTACTGGCTGAGACCTGTACCTCTTTCCTGAGGAGGGGGACGTATATGTACAGGGTATTGTTTACTGTCCAGAGATTTAAACCAGCTTCTTTGTTTTGCCAAGCAGCTAACAGTGGTGTCAGTGGCCTCCCAGCCTCCCAACTCCCCCCAGAAGACGGTGGGCGTCCCACTGAATGTAGCTTTAGGACAGCAGATCCTCACAGTGCAGCAGTCTGCACCCTCTTCCCCTGGGAAGGCCATAGTCAACCATACAACCGCGCAGGTACAAACTGGCTTTTGTTTCATCTTCTAGCATGTCTGTGTCTTGTCTCATCACTTGGGGGAGACTGGAGCACCAAACTGCAAACGTGCAGCGGTCGGTCTGTCCGTCCCAGGGTGTTCTTGTCATGGCATTTGCTTAAGCGCTGGCTCCAGAACTGCCCTGAGGAGCAGGCGCTTTTCGTGTCGAGGGGTGCAAACCACCACCAGTGCCTTCGAGGGCATGCAGTTAGAAAGCACCTTGCCAACCTGCAAAGTCTTGTGTGGTTCAAGTACTCACCTCTGTGTATTGAATCTCCCAAGTCATCTGAAAGTCTCCCTATGACACTAAGAAGAGTTCTTCAGGTGCTTAATTCTCTTTCACCTGTGAATAGGGTTTGTATCCCACTGACCACAGCTGCTTTCCGAATATTTCTGAGGCTGACAACAGAGTTCATATTCTTGTGGCAGAGGTCTGCATAAGCAAGACGCTGTGGTCGGAGAGCTGCAGAATTATAAGTTAACAACTTCTGTGTCTCCATTTCTAGAAAAATGTCAGGGTCTTCCATATTAGCGTGGATAAATTGATTTGCGTTAAAGAATGAAAACACAAAACTGAAGTCTTTCCTAAACTACGGTTCTTATTTTCTCTCTCTTTTGTAATCTTATGTGAATCTATTTCTATCTTAATGTCTGTATTCCTAAATAAGCAGGGTGGATATAGTCAGGAGTGAATGGAGTTGCATGTACAGCAAAAGACCAGGTACTCGGACACATTTTGGCAGTCTTGTCTTACCTTTAAGTGTGATAATTGGATTGGTGGTTTGGGGCCTTAGACTCCACTATGATTTCTGGTTTTGTGTGTGAGAGATAAGGAAAGGTTGTCTTTTTAAAACAGTTGTTAAAACATTAATCATTCTAATGCAAGCACCCTAAAAGACAGAACTGAGATGCCTGCACGGTACCTTGCTTTTTTTTTCCCCCCCCGCAAGATCTGATCCAAAGCTCTCTGAAACAACAGAAGGGTTTCCCCTGTCTTCGCTAGGCTTYGCTAGCCCTTTGAAGAACTGCCATTTAAATTTTATAATTTTCCCAGTTGTCCTTGGATGGCAGCCAGTAATTCATGTACTAGAAGGAACTTTGCCCACGCTGGTCTCCCTGTGATAATGCTTGTGCTGTGACTGTGCTTACAGATAGTGCTTATTTTGAGTTGCTATGGGCTGTTGAGGTTTCAATGTATTTTTAAAGAAATTCCAAGAAAACACCTTTTATAAAAGAGTATCCAGTAAAATACATGTAAATATAGATGCATTCTTGTAGCTGCTGAAAGTTGGGAAAATATTGTAATAAACAGTGCATAAACTCTGCTAAAACCAGGTCATGGTATCAACCAAATTTAATACTAAAATTTAATATCAATGTCAATGATGTATTTAATAACAATACTAAAATGTTTTGAGAATAAAAAGATGAGCTCTAAAAGAAATTGGATGCAAGGAGAGAGAAGAGGAATGGACCAAGGCTTGAGGTTATCAGCAGGGATGGAAAAAAGGGCCTTTCTTCATCCAACCAGTAGTGTTACAAATGCATATAAATAAAATAAGCATTTGCTTGTTACCAGTTTGTAGTTAGAGAGAAATTGGAAAGATGAAGTCTTGCAAATTCTGAATAAGCTGTTACCCCAGCTGAGATAGCAGAGATCTGCCAAACTCCCATTCCTGACCCTTTTTTCCTTTTTTCTTATTAGTTTTTTTTTTTCCTGCTCTTCATTATTCTTGCTTCTTGCTTTCCTTGGCCTATCCACTCTTTCTCATCTGTTCATGGATCAGTTTATGTGCTCTGCTTCATTTCCACCTCAAGGGCTGCACAGGGACTTGTGGGTATTCATCGCAAACTGTCCAACAGGACGTATCTGTATACWCAAAGATAAACCGTGCAGTAGTCGAGCACGAGCAGTTCTGCAGGAGCTCTTACCCCATGTTTTTATTAGTAGTAATGTTTTTAGGCTTGTTCCTTGCTTGATTTTGAATACAAACTGAGCAATGTTCCCTTTAGTCATCTGAAGTGTAATTTGGCAGACGTATCTTGGGAAGGGGACTGAGTCACTGTACTGTGTAAATATAATTTATTTTGGAGTTTGGTGTAAAGGACTGAAAATGGAATTGAGTTTGCTTTGTTCCAAGCTTTGAGTGACATTTAATCTCTTTGCATCTCTCTTTTGCTCTGGAAAGTAAACGCAGGGGTAACTGACTCTGTTCTCGTGGATATTAGTGGTTAAGGAGTTGTTCACTAAAAAATTGCAGGATAAATATGCTGATGTTCTGCCTTTGTCAAAAGTAACTTTAATGCTGTCTGTGTTGGTTTAATAGGCTGTGAAGTCAGCAGTACAGACCATTACAGTAGGAGGAGTGGGTACATCTCAGTTTAAGACAATTATTCCCTTGGCAACTGCACCCAATGTTCAGCAGATTCAGGTACCCGGAAGCAAATTCCATTATGTTAGACTTGTCACTGCCACAACAGCCAATAGTTCAACACCRTCTGCCAGTCAAAATCCCAGTACGAATACACAGCCTCTTCAACAAGGTAAGTGCTGGTGCTAATATGTTGTCTGAGAGGTACCCAGTAAGGTTTTCTTGGTTTGTTTGCTAAGCATTGAGATGACTACGTAATAGAAAATTTTCAAGACTGCCAGATATACTTGCTTTTGTGGTAGACTCCTATAGATTTTGAAAGGTTTCATATTCCACTGTTACCTCTGGTTTGCATGTGGAAATGCTCCTGTGTCAAAATGTTCTGTAGTGAAGCTTGAATCCTTGGAGCATTTTAGGCTGCTTTCCCATAGCTTATCAGCATTGTGGGTGACTCATGGCAAGTCCTCAATCATCTTGATGAAAAGTGTGAAGTCAGGAAAGGCCCAYGTACGTCTTGCCAGGCTACTGCAACATTAAGATTTTTGGATATCAGGTGCTTTCAAAGTGCCAGATGTTTCTGCTGGTTTCTCTCTGTGCTTTCTGGAGCTCTGGTGGAATAAAAGATCTCAAACAAGGATGTGCTTTTGTGTTTGCCTGTTGACAAACGGAAATCCAGTGTTCAGAGGAGGTCTGCACCCAGACTGATTTTTAAACTGTTTGCTGTGAAACACATGCATGTGGACTTGTTTGCAAATACTTATTTACAAAGGTGTTCTTTGCATACAGTAGTGTTGATGTGTCATGTGTTTGGTCAGTTAATCTCAAAACACGGTTACAGCATTAACGAGTAGAACATAATGTAGCAAAGACACTGGAAGAATTGTCAAAAAACAAACAAAAAAGTCAGTCCCAAGAGTTAGCCCCCACGGTGCGAGATGAAGAGTGTCTCTGCATTCTGTGTAGGTGAAAGTCTGGAGGACTGAACTGTGGGGTTTGAGTGAATAATGTGTGTCATGCGATGTTGTTTCTTTATCCTAGCGAAGCCAGTGGTGGTGAAYGCAACCCCTGTGCGGATGTCTGTTCCCATTGTGCCAGCACAGACTGTAAAACAGGTGAGCTGAGTAAAATGCCTACTCCCAACTTCTTTTTGCCGGGCAAAAAAGATGTCCAGTTTGCAGCACTTTAATAAAATGTTTTATTAAAAAGCCTAGCCTGAACAGACAAAGATTTCATGAAGATTTCYTTTCTTTCTAGGTGGTGCCCAAACCAATCAACCCAGCTTCCCAGATAGTTACTACTAGTCAGCCCCAACAGAGACTTATTATGCCAGCCACTCCACTGCCGCAGATACAGCCCAACCTCACTAACCTCCCCCCGGGCACGGTCCTGGCACCAGCACCTGGCGCAGGAAACGTAGGCTATGCAGTCCTTCCAGCTCAGTATGTCACGCAGGTATGGTGTTAACCCAGCGAGAAGCAAGGAAATAGCACTGTTCTGGAATATACTCCTTTCCTGTTCAAGTTCTTGCTCCACAGCATAGGTTTAGGAGTTAGCTTTCTGCTTTGCTGAAATCTGGTTAACATTCAAAATGGAAAGAAATCCAAATGAAATGTTCTGCTGAGGGTTACCTGGTCTATCTGTGCAAAGGAGGAGTCTGTCAGCCCTTGGCATCACTGGTACCAACCCCATGTCTGGTTCATTTTTGGTTTTGTTACGGCAGCAGTTTATGTCCTTAAAGACTCTTACTGCATCCTTGCACTCCGCTTCCCTAAATCTTCTCTTACACCCGACAATACAATTTATTGGATCTCTCCTTGGAGGTTTGGTGTTCCAGGCAAAATCTATCCCCTTTGGRCTATCTTCAGTTGGTCCACATCGTGGTATGTGCCAACCTACTTCAKAATCTGTCCCAAAAAGAGAAAATGAGTTGAGTATAGGTAATAGAAAATAAGATAGCACAAACCAGTGTCATCTGGCAAGTTCTTATGAGTGATTTTTGTTTATTTTATTTGTTTGTTTATTTCTAAGTATGCAAAACAAACTGTGGGTCCAGGTACCCTAACAGGGCTTGTTCCCCTTAGTTATATGTATGGTATTTTTGTTTTRTTTTGAATTATCTTTGCTGTGGTTTTTGTACTGAAGTGATAACATACTATTGAAAACGCAGGCACACAAACACCTTGTGAAGGTGTGAATATAGATGCTTTGTGCAAACAAGCTGAAATGTAAATCGGTTTGTTTGTTTAATTTGGTAGTAAGGGGCTTGTAGATTGAGGGAGCTACTTAAGTTATTAGTGCAGGAAGTGAAGTTGATTTATTGGGGGGGGGGGTTCCTTTAGGCAAATAAGGGGGAAATGAGCATGGTTTTTAGGAACTGTTTGGCGCAAGCCTTTATTTCTAGTCTCTGTCATCTGTATGGCTGTAGACACTGTAGTAGAGAACAAAAAATACTTAAAACAATGCTTTTTCTGCTAGATGTGAAGGCAAAGATTACTGCCTGGTCCAACTTCTACAAGTTTCTAAAACTGTAGTTAGAGGCATATTATTTTTCTAACGATATATGAAATGCTAATTAAAAGACTTGCTACAAATAATATTGTGTAAAGTTTAGTTTTTTCATGTTACACATTGACCTTTTGTTTTGTTAGCTACAGCAGTCATCGTATGTATCTATAGCAAGCAACACTGGCTTTACAGGGACATCCAGTATCCAGTCCCAAGCTCGGCTGCCATTCAACGGGTGAGTGTTTGGCACGGAGATTTTAAAAAGAGATCGTCCTGCAGTACAAGCTGCTGAATAAGCGTCTTGCTTCRGCACCATTTTAAGAGGGGCTTCTTGGGGGGGTTGTCCGGGCGGTGTTTTGGGAGGGTTGTCTGGGCTGTTGTTGGGTGAGGGTTTTCAGTTTGGTTGTGTTTTTTTCAAACGAAGTGTTCCGGGGTGAGGTGGTTATCTCCTGCTGACTAAAGAACAYGCGTCTGTCGAACAGTTGAGCCAATCTCTTTTGGTCAAAGCGGTATTCTCCTTGCGCTTGTTCTTGTTTGGTTGCTCTTTACTCCTGTAGCAGGAAGTTGAACTGAAAGCTGCCTGTTGCTTGTTCTTCATTTTGCATCAGCAGCTGGAAACCAGGTTAGCAAGCTGGAATAGCTAGGCAATGCTTGACTTTGCTGGGAAGGGATGCCAGATTACACAAGAGCTAGATACTCAGCCCCGGTAGAAATCGAACCAAACAGAGAAACAGAACTAAAGCCCAAAACRGACTTGATAGGAGGTTTGGGGTGTGGGGGTTCCCCCCCCCCCCAGTCTGTGTTTTTCCTTAAAGGATGGAAATAGCAGCTAATATGGATTTATTTATTTTTTTCCCCCCTTCCCTGCCCCAGTAAGTTTAGCTGTTCTGCAAAGTCCTGCTGCATTTTTGTTTTCCGGAAATTGTGTATGCAAAGGTAGCTTTCATTGCTGCGACCTAAACTGTGATGCAAACTAATCCCAAATCCAGATGCAGCTCTTCAAATGAATGGGTTTGATTTAATCTCCTGGTATTATGTGCAGAAATTGYTGGATAGGGATGGACTGAATCTCGTCAAAAGTGATTAGTAACACAAAATCCTAGTTTTTAAGAGTAGTTAAGGCCAGTCTCTGCTATAAAATTCTTTTTTTAAGCTGAATGCCATGTTTTGGCTTACTTGCTTGTTGTTCTGGAGCTTGTAAACTTTTTTTAATTCCAACTTGTACAAAAGGAAAGGCACAATCATACTGTGTGAACCTTGGCTGAATGCAGCCCCTCCTGTGTTTAGAGGTGTTCTGGGGAGTCTTTGCTGGTTGCGGTTAGTAGTTACGATTCTTTGTTTAGCTTTAAGCCTTATTGCTACGTTAGGCATGCAGCTAGATCTGCAGCAAATAACCTAGCTCTTTCTGGGTTGGAAAGGTATCTTTTATGGTAGTTACATAAACAGTCAGCCAAAAACCTATTGCAGGGGGACTGTAAAGGTTTTCCCGTGTTTGTATTATGAGCCACGTATCTGAACTTAAAGTAGGAAGAGACTGAAGTGTGTGTATAAATAGTTACACTTTTGTTTTTTTCCAGAATAATTCCCTCTGAATCTGCAAACCGCCCCAGGAAGCCTTGCAATTGTACAAAGTCGCTGTGTTTGAAACTGTAAGTACAGCTTGTTTGTTTTTAAGCCTTTGATTTTTGACATTGCATGTTTATGCCAGGAGTCACAATACAGTGTTTTTAAGCATATGATAAACAGTAGGTCCAGATTCTAATTTAAGGTGGTTGTTGATCAGTTCAGTGGAGATGGTGCAGTGCATGTGCCATTTGAATGAAACAGAGTGGAAATTGTGGGCTATATGTACCCCAACATTTCATAAATTTCTAACCTTGCAGCCTTGTGCATGGTGGAGCAATTTTATTCGGCATTTGGACTTGCTTTGTGGTTGCTATGAGTGGAATTACATCCTGCAGTATCATCAGTGGGCGTCTACTAAAACGTCAATAAAGCCATGCTGTGTTAAGTAGCTCAAGAAGATAGCGCTGTGTATTTTTTGAAGTGTAAGACTAGATAAATGTTTTTTCACTGATAGGCCTAAGTCTTGCTCATCCTCATGAGATATTTTGCTATTTTTTCAATGCCTTTGTACCAATTTGGCAAAAGAGCATTATGATTTGAGGAGATGCTAAGTTTTCTAACTTGAGGCCAAGTTAGGTTATCGACTTTGGAACAGTATCAGGAGGAGATAGTAAATTTGTGGCTCCCTGAATCCTAGACAAGGAAGTGGAAATCAGTGCTGCATTACTCAGAGGGAAGGTGATTGAGTAGTATCTGAATCCAAGTTAAGAAACATATGCAAACTTTTCAGCTTGGGTTTCTTTTAATATTATGCACATCRCATCTGTGTGAGAAGGTGTGCCCTGTACTTCCTAGCCTCAAAATTGCCTGTTGCACGGAAGACATGGTAAATGGGAAGATGTTTAAGCTCTTGGTTCAAATGTTTTGCAGCATACGTGACTTTTTTGCTCCTGAACGATCTGGAAACTCTGTTTGGGAGAGTAATGGCATTTCTGATAATGCTTTGTGCCCTTCAGAATGCTGTTGGAAATGAACTTTACTTGTGATGTACTGTAATTATACCTTTAAGTGGCTAGGCATCTGTGCAGAGCACATGGGAAATTCACTCTRGCAAAGGTGTTTTCTCACCAGCAAAACTTTCCCCTGTTTGGAAGGGGAGTTATTTTTCTCCAGGTGCATATTTAAGGTAGGCAYGTAGCCTATTTTACAAATAAGGAGACTTGATCAGAGAAGTGATTTACTCMGTGATGCTCTGGAGAGATGTCAGCCTTGTTTTATTTTGAAGCCTAGAGCCATTCCAGTACTGAATTTTCAACAGAACAGAAAGAAGAACTATACAGGTTGTAAAAGCTTTTCATGTAGTTTGTTCCTGGAACAATGCAGGATGCTAAAGATCAGCGAAACACAATTTGACCAGATGAGGATTATGGCCGACTCTGGAGCAACCCTGTTGTGTTCTTTGTGATGTTACAGAAGTCCTGGGTGACCCTAGGCAAGTAGTAGGAAGTCAGTTTGGCAAGGAATTGAGGCTCCTAAAGATGAACGTACACTCCCAGCAGGGTTTCAAAAGCAGCTATAGATGATGATCAGTGATTTCCATTTGCTTCAGCTGMGGATAGTCCTGGGCCTGTTGAAACCCACCAGAGTTTCGCTTGGCCCAAAGCTATGTCTGAGCTGGGGGTGAATGTGGTCCTGCCCTATATTAGCTTTGGAGGGGGTGAGCAGAGATACGTAAGAGACAGGGCAACATGAYTGGCTTTTCCTGTAAATGTTTTGCTGATTTTTAAGTCACATAATTGTCCCTTTAAAAAGTCTCTGATAACTACAATTTTGTCCTCATTCATAGCTTTTCTCTAGTTGCCTCTGCTTCAAAGCCTATGAGCTGTACCACTTTTTACTCTTTTTCTCTTCTTCCATCTCTGCTTTTGCTAAATCTAACTTCAGTTCAAACTTGAAAACATTTTTTGRGGGCAAAACTAACAAAAAGGGCTTATCGCACTAATGGTCTGGTACATCAGTTGTGGTGTTAGTTGGCACTCCAGTCCCTTGCCTTGTGTTTTGGCTRTATGAAAGCTCGTGAAGGCTGGCTTGACCTGGCTGTGACGTAGCTGTGGCAGGACGGCGCTCAGCATGGGGCAGCCACCAAAGATTGCACTAGGACAAAGTCTCACCRCTCTCGCTATGCTGCTACTGGGACGTGAGCTAACTTTGTTAACATCAGCTCAAACAGACACCCTTGAGCTGTAGCTATGCCTTTAGATCGCAGCTTAGGTGTGTGCTAGAGGTTTGAGGGCTTGAAATGGAGCTTATGCCATTCTTGAGTGTGGATTTTAGCATAGGGTGGCCGAGGCCTTTACTGGTGTATTTGGGTATCACCAAAATAGAAATTTCTGCTACTGCCATCAGCATTAATGCTCATATAATGGTTCATGTTTAGAAATAATCTTCTGCATCTTCCATTTCAGGTATTGTGATTGTTTTGCAAATGGTGAATTCTGCAATAACTGCAACTGTACAAATTGTTATAACAACCTGGACCATGAAAACGATAGACAAAAAGCAATAAAGGTGAGCAGTCTTTTTTCTCTCCTCCTAAAGTCGTTGAACTGAAAAGCGTGTTCCCATTCGTACAGATTTCGGCATGTTTTTGAGTAGCACTGAGATGGGACGGCTGACCTTTTGGTTTGCCTCTGTGTGCAGCTGGGATGAAAGCAGTAGCTTGGGCCTGGTAGAGCTACAGGGTGCGGTAGGGCTGGGTACATAACACCCTGATCTCCTTCCACCTGTACAGGGCTTACAGCTCTCTCATCGCGCCTTTAAATTCTGCTCCCCGYGTGCAGTGACTGATGTTTTGAGTCTGCATTGACAGGCCTGCCTGGACAGAAACCCTGAAGCYTTCAAGCCCAAAATAGGGAAAGGAAAGGAAGGAGAATCGGATCGGCGACACAGCAAAGGGTGTAACTGTAAACGCTCGGGATGTCTCAAAAACTACTGTGAATGTTATGAGGTACAAAGCATTATCTTGTCTTAAAGACACTGGCTTTTCCCTTTGGTACTGTGACTTCTCAGCTCTGCTTTGTCACTTAAGTCCTGTTCCCCTACTGAAACTGATTGATATTTTGACTATATTGCCAACATTTGAAAAGTTGTTTGACTAGTACCCAGATCATGTCTTACTGTTGTCTGTATACTTTGTAAATAGTGTTTGTATTTAGTATGCAGCAGGGAAATCACTTCTCATTTTGCACTGGACAATCTAAGACTTCATTCCAATATTGCAACAATGGTTACGTTGATGTTTTCTTCCAGCAATTTGCACATATAAAGCAGTGTATATTGCAAAATTCATTGCTTCTCTTACATGAATTTAATTTTAAAACATGTAGCAACTTTGTACTCAGACTTGGGTTTGTCCTTTACTGAAGAGCAATATTTCATAAATAAATCTATGGCACCATCTGTCCAGGAGCTCAAGCAGTTATAACAGCATCTCACACGTGCTGTGTGAGGAGATGGAAYGTATGTCTTTGGAAGCCAAAGGCAAAAATTTTGTTGTTTCAGCTAAATGACCGTTTTGTGGTTGTAGAGATGGGGGCAGACTGACTTCTCTCATAGTCTAACTACTTAGGTTGAATTCCACTGAGAACAGTAGATTTGAGGGCCAGAAAGGGATGATGGTGAAACCATTGATTTGCATTTGACGCAAGCATTGGTTCTGGGAAGATGTCTCGCCTTGATGTGAGAACTTAGAGTAAACCTCAGTGGTTTCCTCCAGTGGATAATTGGTAACAGACTAAAACAGAAACACCTCTTCCCTGCGGTTTGTCATAAAGCGGGTCAGAATTGCAACTGGTATCTCACGACCTGTTTGTTTCTTTCAGGCAAAAATCATGTGTTCGTCCATATGTAAATGCATCGGCTGTAAAAATTTTGAAGAAAGTCCAGAGCGAAAGACATTGATGCATTTAGCAGATGCCGCAGAAGTTAGGGTCCAGCAGCAGACAGCTGCGAAGACAAAGTTGTCTTCCCAGATCTCGGATCTGCTGACGAGGCCAACACCAGCACTCAGCAGCAGTGGGGGAAAGTAAGTTTACGCAGTCYACCTTGTCACTTGTTTCTAATGTGATTTTTATGATGTATATGACAGCTATGTCCCTGTCACCTTTGAATGCTATCTATATAAGCATTGCTGTAGCACCAAGAGCACTGGGGCGACTGGAGCCTTTTGTTCACACAACGATGTTTTCTATGGATGTGCCAAGCTTGGCTGTGTTCAAGTGTGTAACTGAGTGTTGTCTTCTGGTTGCTCCTATGCTGCTGGACAGCATGAAGTACAAGTGTCTYGTTTACTTTGAGGATGTAATCCTCAAGCTGCCCTTACAGGGAAAGACTGGAGAATTCTTCTGTGTATCTGTGCATTTTGAAGTCTATCCAGAAATGGACATAGGTGGGGGCAGGCACAAAGCACAACTGCCCGCCAGTTCATTTCCCTGCGACTGGCTTGTTCGCTGTCTTTTGGTTAAAGGTTGTCGCAGGGCTCTGGGAAGCAGTGCGACAGAGGAGCCCTCATCAGTCCTCCTACCAGCAACTTGCTCAGTCCTGGAGTTAGGGCTCCTGGCAGGAAGGGCAGTGAGGGAGGAGTAGAGAGGTGATCAACGTTCTTCTTGCTTTGCACTGTGACGTGACCTGAAAGGGGACATCTGTAAGACTTAAAGCTGCAGTGCTTTGGAGGGGGTGCTGGTGCTTTGTGGATTCTTGCAGTAAGTGACTGGATTTTTATTTGTTTCAGGCTGCCCTTTACGTTTGTAACCAAGGAGGTAGCTGATGCAACCTGTGAATGCCTTCTTGCACAGGCGGAGCAAGCGGAGAAGATGGGCAAGTCGAAAGCTGCAGCAGAGCGCATGATYCTGGAGGAATTTGGACGCTGTTTGATGAGAGTTATTAACTCTGCAGGGAAGTCCAAAAGTGACCCTTGTGCCATGAACTGCTGACTYGTGCACATGAGCTACAACAAAGCGGACTGAACAGAACATTTAAGGCACAGGGACACTTTGGTTTGGGGCAGAGGATTTAATAATATTTGTTAATTTGGTGCTTGTTTTAAATTGACTTGCATAAGGTTGAAATGAGAAATTCTTTTATAACAAGATGTAGAGTCTTTTAAATCTTAGCTAAATCCTCTTCTACTTATGACGATGCCTAAAGGTGAATTTTTCTTCCTGATGTTGTACAGCTTTTAACTAGGGTTTCCTAAAAGTTGGATGTTTTCTTCCCGTTCCCCCAAAATAATTGCCTGAAGGGCATATATAAATTATTATAATATATATTATTTACTGTGTATGGAGTTGCATCACGTTGTGCATATAGGAAAACACAGATGCTGACAACAAACAGATCACACTTTTGGCAACAGGCCCGTAATACAAAGAGGTATCAGTGTATCCCAGTTAATTCTGAAAGGAAGTCTGTAAAAACGAACATCTAAATGGACAGTAGTATCTGTATTGAGGACCGGATACAGCACGTTCCTTTAGTGTATACAGCAGTGTGAAATAGGCAGGCAGTAACGCAGAGGGGTTACTTGCACGTTTAGCAGTGGGCAGGTGGCTAAGAATCTCACTGAATCTCACGGAGCTCTGAGGTAGATGAAGCTAACGGTTTTTTGCTYGTTTGCTCTGAATGATAAAATCTTTGGAGAAAGCTCAAGTGTTTTCTAAGTCGGAATTTGAAGGCTAAGACAGTGGCCTGTTTTCAAAAGTGAGAAAGAGCAGCCATGCCGTAACGCTAGGCTGTCTGCCCAACAACATACAGTGTTAGCTTAAGTGACAAGCAGGTGGATGCTGTTGTGCAGGTAAAGCTTGGTGCTCAGAGGTCTTTTTTAGCAGCCGCATCTGTCAATGGAGGTAGGAGGACTTAGCAGTCCATTGCTTTTTCTAGGATCAAGCTGTTACCCTGGAGATGTATTTCAGCCCTAGAGGCTGGGGTAACGGGATACAGTAGAACCACAGTTGTCTTGATGAGGACTTGAGACAATCTGCATCCAAATTGACCTGTGAACACGTGTGGAGATCATGTTCAGCCTGGTTTGTGGATCGTCTTGTTRCTCCTTCTCTCTAGGTTGTCTTGTTGGCAATTTATTGGTTTAAGGTTTTTAAGTGGTGTTTAGAATGACCATGAGAGCCGTGATCATACAGGATGCTAGCACAGAATCAAGACTGCTACCAAAACAGACATACTGATCCTCTGACAAAAAAAAAAAAAAAAAAAGGAGGAAGAAAAAAATGAAAAAACAAATCAACTATAGCTGTGTATAGACTAGGGTGGGGAGTTTTTTCAGTATTTGTTACAGGCAATCTCAGATCACATTTTTGATAGTGGAACACATTTACAAACTGAACCTGGTAAGTTATTTACCTAAAAGTAGCATAATAACCATGTTTAACCCCAGGCATTTTTATTAACTGTCTTACTGCTGCCTGAAAAAGATTGCTAGGTTTTTCCAAAAGGGATTTTGTATTCCTTGAGTAACTGTAAATACAGAGATACAGCAGAGCTCTTCTTCTGGGTTTTTGAACAGGGCCAGGCTGGGAAGAGGTAGGGACTAGGCAAACCAGCAGCAGAGCCGAGTGCCTACGTGAGTGATGGCAGCAGGACGGGAGGATGCTTCCGCTCCGTGGCTTCACCCCGTTCTCCTGCGCACTGAGCGAAAGGCCCTTTCCCTTCAGCCCATGTTTGGTGCCCCTCAAACTGCTTCCCGAGGTGCCAGGGACCAGATTTGGCCTGCTGGTCACCATTTGAAGAGCCCTGTCGTGTAATAGCATCTCCCTGAGCATAAATAGCAAATATACTTGTGCAAATCTCTGAAAAGGGAATCCATCATTCATTTAAGTAATGCCATTTTTTTTCATAATTAGGACTTGGATTTATTAAAAGTCAGTGCGGTAACTTTACATGTAGATAGTGCAGATATTCAGTTTACTTCTAGTGACCTAATATAGTATGTCCAGTAAGATTTGTATAAATGTAAATTAGTGTAAGTGAATAAAGTAATACCTACTTACGTTATTTTTCAAACAGATTGCAATATGCCTTCTTTTGTTTAGACTTCARTCCGTGTTAATTTTGTATATATTCTGTGTCTTACTCTAAATTGCACCTTTTGTGATGTGTATTTATATACAGTGTGCAAAAACACTTGTGAAATTTAGATTACCGTTGTAATTATGTATGATGGCATTGCTTGAGAATATTTTGCTTGTAAAGACTTTGAAGGTGCAATCAAATGCTCTTAGTTCTTTTATTTTGTTTTGAACAAGCTTTCTCAAACATTAAGCTTGGATCCCTCTCTTCCCCCCTCCCTGGTGTAGTATGTATAAATTGGTTTTTGTACTTCCTTAGCCATTTGCATCAAACTGCTGGACAAGATTTACAGTCAAGTTCATCCAGTTACATAAAAATAATTGGGAAAGGGGCAAGGGTTCATTTTCTAGTTCTGTTTACATCTGAAAGTAGAAAAATTAAATTTATATTTACTAGACCTATTCAAAGAATACACTTTTCTATATTGTAAAGATAAAACAGTCAGATAAATCACAAAGAAAAATAAACATTTATACTATTCTGTAAATATGATCTTTTTGCACTCCTTTCCTTGAGCGCTGGCAAATATGCAGTAAAGATTTTCAAGATTATCAAAACAATAAATCCGTTATCACTAGGCACAGTTTTGATGCAAGTACTGGCTTACTTTTTGGTACGTGAATCTTACTGGAGATAAACTCTTGGTTACTTGTGTACTTCCATGCATAGCAATGGCTGTGAGGCCCAAAGTTGCAGTTGCAGAGCTTGAAAGCTGTCAACCAAGCCAACACTAGGTAGCTGAACCCGCATGTTAATTTATTTTTTTTAATTCTTTCATGGGGAAACTGTAGTTTTTTACGTGTGCTGGCTGGACAAAAGTTAGACTCAGACTGAGAAGGAAGATCTGCAAGGCTGAACCCGTAGGCCTTTCTGCAGTCCCCTTGAAGATAGCGGGGTGCCACACAGCTGCTTGCAGGACCCAGGGCAAAATTTCCAGGCTGAGCTTTGGTGAGAGCCTTTGAATAGGTAGTAGGAGACAATGTACCGTTTGGGGGGGGGGCTGGGTCTTTTAAGTCTTGGGGAAGAGTTTTGTGGCCAACCCCATAATGTTACATTACTTGCTTGCATTAAGGAATGGGAATCAAAAAGAGAGCTTGTCCTCTTATTACTTTTCTTTTTTATTCTCGTGCCTCTGATTTCTCAGGAAAAATATCGGGATGGCCAAAGCAAGTGAAAAGGGGATGAGGTTTTACATGTGCTTGAAGATGATAAACTTGAAATTGAGGTGATGGAGAGGAAGCAATAGAAGGATCCAAAGAAGGAATGGCACGCTCAGGGAGACTTGGGGAGGGTTTGCACAGACCCCAGAAGGGGCATGGTGTTGCTGTGAGGAAGGATGCTCGGTGTTTCACAGGCRAGCATCTGGACCAGAAGTGGAGTGGGCAGAGAAAGCGCTGCCTGAGATACATGGTGGGAAAAGGAGTGGCAGGAGGAATCACCTGGTCATAGTGGTGGGGTGAGAAATGCTGAAAAACTCCACTGAAAGCTGCAACTTTGTAGTGTGAGTACAGCCGAGGTTATTTCTGGTGGGCAGCAGCAGGGCTGTATGTTTTAGAAATGAATGACAATTGCTGCTGGATTCCTGCAACTACTGTCAAGTTTTGTCTGAGTATTAGATGACGTTGTTCTTCTAATTACATAACTGCCCTTTTTTTTTTTTCCTAATAGTCTGTTTTTAGGCTCAAGCCTAATTCCACCAGGCGCTTTAGGACTTTCTTGACGTATCTCAAAAGCCTCCGACATCAATACTGAAGTGAATTACAAAGGGATGGGTAAACTGGGAGGAGCTGTCAGCCCTGGGAATACCCACGGCCTGAAGTCCATCTCCCTGGCAGGCTCCTGCTCCGTTCGCTGATGGGCAGTGACCACAGTGGTTGTGCAGACAAGAAATCCATACAAAGAGAAGCTCTGAGCAGACCCTTCTGTCATGTTTGCAGCGTCGTCCCCGAGGCTGAGAGCTCGCGTGCAGCGCTGAGAAAAGCTTGCCCTGAGGGACGAGGCTCAACCTGAACCAAGTAAGACAAACTCGGCCTGATGTAAACAGGAAGTGGTAGCAGGCTTACTTCCAACAGAAGAATTAACAGCAAGGGAGGGCCTGTTCCCCACAGCTCATCTCACTTTGCTGCTGGAGGTTTAAGCAATGCAAATGCTACAGCTTGAAGGTTGTGGTGGCACAGAACCATGCTAGTCAGCCACTGAGATTTCTGCAGCGTTTTGCCAGTTGTCCTAAAAATTCAAAAATACAGGGGGAAAAAAGTTCTTTTCTACAAAATATGTTGTAGCTGCAGTGATTCCATGGCAGTTAGTGATGGCTTCAACACTCTTGTGTTTTGCATAGGTAATTGGACAAGAAAAAAGATCAAGAACTCTTGGGGTTTTGGCTTGTTACTCCCAGCAGAGAACAGATGAAGGTCTGTAGTGCTGCAGCTGCCGCTACAAAAGCAGAGTGCTAGGGAGTGAGTAGGGCAGCTCTACTCTCACAGTTAGGGAGGGGGAAGAACCCAAACCTATCAGTGGCTGTTTTGTAAGTTCACCAGTAGGCAGAACTGCACCTTGAATAGTATTCCCACCCCAGGAAATAGTGGATCACCATATTTCATCCCCTCTACAGTATGCACTTTGAAAGCACCTGGATAGCAAGGGCGATACTGGGCAAATGCTTCCTGTCTGCATGGATGTAGCTGTCGTTCTACATGGCAGAGGGGAAATAACTAAGCAGCAGTTGCACTGGATTTTGTTATTCCAGGTGGAGCACTGTATACCAAGGCAGCCTCCTTACCACAGAAGTGAACTGAATGAAGAAGCCTGTTCTACTACTTGACTTCATGGCAGGGAATCTATGATCCACGTTAATCAGTGGAAATGCTGTCTAAAGATGACTGCTGTGTGCTGGGGGCTGTAGGACATACCAAACTGCAGTACAAGCTCTGGGAGGAGAGCGTCATGTTGCAGGGCGAGTGGGTGACCTGATTGATAGGGCCATGTAATCAGAGCCAAAAAGCTCACCCTGCAGCAGCGCCGCAGTATGTGCCTGAGCCCTGGCRATCCTGCCCAGAGGGGCAGAGCAGGGCCTGGAGGGACAGCCTCCGCAATCCCTGCTGCACTGCAGGGCACACCAGCATGGAAGCTGCCTTAGCCCTGTTCTCTCACATGGAATTACACCACCTTCCCAGGTTTTTAATCACAATATTAATGTTTAAATGTTAGGTTTTAGAGGTGTAGTTCTGTAATGCAGTCCCCTTTCCACTGAGCCCAGACTTATGTCAAAGGGCTAGCTTAGCTTGTTGCTGAGGCCTACAGGAGGGGATATTAGAGCCATGTACAATGCGAGTGTCTTTTTTGTTTTTCCATGCCTTTATTTCCTTTTAAAGTAAAAGCTCTGTAAGCTCTTTTGCCTCCAACTTTTTTACTGCAGCATCTCTAGGATGAACTCAAATTAGCAGCACACTTAATCCCCCCACCCCATGCAACTGCAGATGCATCAATTTTCTCCTCTTAGGAAGAGCACCCACAGCACTACACAGCCCAGCACCACGAAGGGACACTGTATTGTCCCTTACCGCCTCACTGCACGTTTCCAGCAACTTCTCCTCTGCCACAGACACCAAGTCCGAGATGTGCCTGCTTGGCAGGATTCATAGATGGGAACGCAGGGTGAAATGAACTTCCTTCCTCAGATCATCTAACTGTGACCAGACCCTGAACCATCTGCAGTGGCCCCACTCATCACCGTTTAACAAAACAAGTTTTGCCAGGCGAATCTTGGCAAGACACCGTATTGTTTGCTGACTTAAGTGTTGCCTGGATCTGGCCGTAACTGAGCCTAAGTAGGCTCAGCATCCTTGTCTACCAGCAATGAATGAGTAGTCATGGCCCTACGCGGGTTGGGCTTGATTGGCAATTACGCAATGGTGACRCAAATGAATGTTTTCCCTTTAGTCTCTTCCATCTGTGCTTTCCACAATGATACTTCAAGTTTAAGTTTTTGGCATGGTTTGTTCTGACCTGTAAGTAACATCGCATTATTTCCTTTAATAAGATCGTGTAGTGATTGTCGATGCATGACTCCCCATCAAATAAATGGTCAGTGAGCGTGGGAAAGAGGGGGCTCTGTCCCAGAAGCTCACAGAAAATTTTCTGTTCGAGAAACAGATCCCACAGCTTGGAGTTCTTGTCGCAGTCTTGCACTTGGGCATATGTCCTTAGGACTTGTTCAGAAATGCTTGTGATGTGGTGCACGCTTGCAGAGGGCACGCTCACTCCACCTAACTTTTTTATGTAGAGCACTGACCCGCATTTTAGCGGGCTCTCATCTGAYTCAAAAAGAGAAGCAACACAAGCTTCACACTGTAAATCAGAGGCTAATTGTTCAGCAACAAACCCAGTGGCACAAGTGATGCTCTGCACATGTAGCGACAGGTCCGTCAGCGCATTGCTCAGTGCGGAGTCGCGCAAAAGAAGGCCTGCACTGAAGGGGTAATCCGTTGCCAGAGTCGTCCTACGAGCTGGATCGTACTGAGAACGAATGTTGCCAAGGGTGAGATCTGTCCTGCGGAAGATGGATATATCCAAGGTGCTCACATCACCAAAGCCACTGCTGTGTTGTAATCCTGGTGCCAAGCTGCAGCTGGCCAGCAGCTTGTAGTAAGCTGCCTGGAACGTGGCRCACGTGGGATTGCCGTGGCCAACACAAGCCTGCCTGAGAGCCCGAAGAAACAGCTCCAGCTGGTCGAGGCTGAAGGTGTAGGTCAGGAGGCGGTGCAAAGGCATGCCTTCTGGAAGCACGTAGTTGGTATAAAGCCACTTGAGGCTTTCAGCATTGAGCAAGAAACTCAGAAATCCCAGTTTGCGTTTGCTTTTTATAATGCATCTCCCCACAGAGTCTGTTAAGGTGACAAAGAAGCTCTTGGCCTCATTGAGGAGGTGGCTTATTTTGCTGTAATTTCCAGCTAGCAAAGGCCCCTTGAGTCCCCTTCCATAGGGACTTCTGCCATGGAATACATCGCACAGACGGCTCATCAAACGCACAAACTTGATGGTACCGCTGCAGTTTTGGAACGAGGCCAGGCCCAGCTTCTGGAGGTGCTCCAGCGCATCAGCAACACCCTCACTGAACAGCTGGGTAGCAAGGTTGACTTTCAAATAGCAATGTTCCTCACTTCCAGRACAGCCGGACCTGGGACCGCACAGCTGTAACACCCTTTTCTCTTGCAAAGCTGCAAGCTCCACCATGTGCTGCCACTGTGCTGCTTCACTGAGCCACTGTATCTTCTGGAAGCACTGCAGTGCRTTCCTTATCAGCTGGAGCGCGTGGCAAGTGTCAAAGAAGTACGTGATGCAGTGAGCCGAGCTGGGCGGGTGCTGAAAAGTGCACTGGATCCTATCAGGGTCAATCCGGATCCCCAGAGCTCTGGCTGTCTCAGCACCGTGCGCGGTGACACCTGATGTCACAGACAGCACCGCGATGCCGATGTTGTTCAGCTTATTGATGGTCTGACGAAGTAGCTGAGCAAGCAGGTGGCCGCTCAAGCTGTTCACAAAGAAGTAGCCAAGAGGAGCCCTCCAGGGACTTGTGATGCCGACTGCCATGAGGATTATCGCTTCTGAAGCCAGCGGGGCTTCATCAGCATCCAGGACGCCTGCCCCCACGTCAACAAAGCCCATGAGACGTTGGGTCTGGGGGTCCCATTCCTGCTGCTTCTGGAGGGCCACGTCTTGTACCATCAAGGCACAGTAACGGTAGGCCTGGTCTCCCTTCTCCACCCTTTCCTGAAGGCGAACAAAAATGTCGCTGCTGAAGCCCGGAGCGGCATCATTACTAGAGAGCCAGCTGGAAAAGGAAGAAGGATGCAATTAGGAGTAAAGATTCAGAGAAAAATGAAGTTTCCTAATCTCTTCCTTCTTCCAGCTAATGGTCCCAAAGTTTCCACTCTGTAAGGACCTATTGGTTTTGACTTCCCCATGCTGACGCTTGCCCCGCCTCTCTATCTCTCTCCAGTATGTTCTGACTGATAAGTGGAGTGCTGCAGGTGAAATGGCCTGCTCCTTTAACACCGCCTGCTTCTTCTATAAAAACTACCTTACTAGTTTTTGCTCTTTTTTCCGGTATTTGGCCCATTCCTCCCCTCTCAGAAGTCTATTCTACTGCACATCACAAGGCCAGGAGCATTGTTTGTAGAGCACTCCTTACTGCACGTGGCAAAAAGTGGTGAAACACCTCATCTTTTTAATATTCCTTCTTCATTGCAGTGACCTCTAAAACAAATATAGATACTATGGTACCTAAGACCACAATATCCAGCTTTTCTCACTCACTGCTTGGGAGTATTTAGGAAGCTCCATACTTCCTCTCWAATTGTTAGTATAACGGCTCTGTGAACTCAGACAGCGTCAGGTGTATGCCTAAATTCATACCCCTCTCTGAGATACCCGCTATTAATATTTCTTAACATTCGTCTCCTACTCTGCTTGGCATTTGTTGGTGTTACCAAAATGAAGCATGGAAAAACTACTACAGTTGAATATGCTTGCATGATAGACCTCTGTTCCACCAATTTCTAAATAAGTACATAGAAACCCATTCAGAATGCAAGAATATAAACTTGCTTTGTCAGGCTGGAAGGATGAGGCAGGGGAAAAATCTTCCGCAGATAGTCATAGGCCTTATTATGGTAGAGGTGGAGAATACAAGCAAATTGTTTCATTTCCAGGGAGTATTCTGTCATCTGCCTCCAGCTGTGTGACTCACGGGGCAAATCTGCTTAAAAAAAGTACAAGGTCAGCTTTAGCGAAGCAAGTAAACAGCTGCTAACTTAACAAAAGCATAGATAATACAAAGATATTGCAGCACAAGGAATACAAGGCCACGCTACTGCCTCTGGAATAACAGAGTTATGAAGGAAGTTTGATGCAATACTATTAAGTTCAGAAGTGCTGTCATGGTGCCTCTCCTTTTCCTCAGGATAGGCGGTGGCCAAAGAGTCTGTGCCCTACAACAGCTCTCCTGCTCGTACTGTCTCTTTGCATGTAATGAGCGTTTCCCTCTTTTTCCTATCTAATGTCATTTCAAATGTTTGAGTAGATATTGCATCTTACTTGTGGGTGCTGCTTAAAATTTACATCACAAGAGAGAAACCATGAAATTAGGGCCTACTCTACAGTTTAACTGGTTTTTCCATGTTACATCACAGACATGAACAGAGCTCACTTACTCTGACAGAAAGAAAGACGAGCTTTTCCTAATTAAACATACCCTGTCCTTGATTTGTCTGTCAGCTAGATGTTGGTGTGATCTGATTAAAAAGTCCTTGTTACAGGGCTGACCTGAGCACTGTCTTAAATTCTCAGAGAGGTCTGAGGGTACTTCGTTCTTTGCAGGATTGGATGTTGTGTTCTGGAACTAAAAATTTGCAAAGCCTTTGCTTTGCAGTTAAAGCTTATAGTATCGACCCTAGAAATTTAACAGTCGGGGCTTACCCACGCTATATACAGCCGCATAAGTACATAAAACTGGAATGAAGCATTCTTGCTTTGTCAAATGCCCCGAGCAGTACCTGAGAACTGGGCCTGCAGCAAACTCACAGTTTCCTCAGACAACTGTTTCTTCTCTGCCAGCTCCCTGATGATGCTGAAAATTTCTCTTGGCCGGTATGTGGGGCACCTCCTTGCTGCAATAAGCTGCTGCTTCTCAGGCACTGGTTGTACCTCCTTCACTTCTGTCTGCTGTCCAGCAGCTGCTACGGCATCCTTTAAGCTGTAGTTGTGATCCTCGGCAACAACCTCATCATCAGAATGGTTTAGGAGAGGCTGCTTCAGTGCTCTTGTGGATGACCTGTTCCTACAGCGTGTGCTCAGCAGATCCTAAAGCGGAACAGAGATTGAGCGTTACTGAAGTGATCACAAAACCCTGCCAGGGCTCCAGTCCCGTGGAAGCCCGGACAGACGTTGGGGCTGAACAGGGCAGGGCTGGCGGTTCCTCAGGAAGTTGGGCTCCACTGTTTGGTTCGTATGCAAATAAGCGGTGCCCTGTGCGCCACCTGGCCTTAACGACCATGCCGAAGGCACCGTACAGCGGCAGGCCTTGCCGGTCACTGCAACGAACCCCATCCATCCCTGGACACACAAACAGACAGACAGACCTCCTCCCCCCCGCCGCGAGCGGGCGGCGGCTGCCGTTACCGGCCGTTGCGGGCACGCACCGGGCGGGGGAAGCGCGAGGGCACGGCCCCCCGGCGCAGCTTCCGCCGCAGCCCGTAGCGCTCGAAGTCGGCCTCGGCGAAGTGCCGCGAGCAGAGGATGGCTCCGGGCCCGGGGCTCCAGGCCTGGCGGCTCCGCGGGTCCACGCGGTTCACGGCGCGGATCCACTCGCGGCGCTGCGCGGCGTCCACCGGGAACCTGCGGCACACGGAGAGAGGAAAACATGAGGGGCT
>NW_020449086.1:1052029-1053234 GCF_003343035.1 Apteryx rowi
CCGGCACGCGCCGCGCCGCGCCGCGCCGCCCACCGACACCGGCCGCGCAACGCGCCTTCTCATTGGCTGCCAGCCCTCTCCCAGCCGGCCCCTTTCCACTGGCTCGCGAGTCACCTCCGCTGCCCCTTCCCCGCAAGACGCTGCTTTTTCATTGGGCGTAGCGGCTGGAAGGGAGGGGCAGGCGTTTCCGTAGCCATGCTGCGGCCCCGCCCCGGCTGACGTAGTCTCATAGGAAGTGGAGAAGAGTGGCGGAAAGGGCAGGAGGACCTCGCCAATCAGCGACGGCGGCGGGGGAGGAAGCGGCCAATGGGGAGCGGCGTGCCTCGGAGCCAATGGGAGCGGCGCTTCCGTCCCTATATATAGCGGGCCGAGGGAAAGAGGCTCTTTCTCCCGCCGCGCAGAGTGCGAGCGCTGTTGTAGGATGCTGGGGGCAGCGCGACCGCCGCCGCACGCGCGGCCTCGGAGCGGCGAGAGGCCCGGCCGCGCCGTGAGGCCATGGGGGAGCCCGCTCTGGGCTCGGCGCCCGCCCGGCTCCTGCTGGGGGGTCTCTGAGGCGGCGGTGGGATGCGGCTGAGGCGCGGGCGAGGCCCAAAGCGCGGCTGCCGTGCGAGGTGGGTTGGGGGCAGCGTGTGCAAGCGCTCCCAGCAACAGGCTGAGCCGCCTCTACCCTGGGTTCGTGGTGCGAAGACTTAACAATAATGGCGGGGCTCTGGGAGTAGTGACTGGGCTGTAGAAGAGCAGATGCTGCGGTTACTGCTTTTTCTCTGCCTTTTTGCACGCCGTTACGAAGGACGAGGGAGCCTTGCCTTTCTGTGGACGCTTTCCGGGATGCCAAAATGGAGCCCTTCAGCCGGCAGCGGCTGGTGGCGTTTTAAGTAGCTGGAGCCCTCTGCAAGCACTTCTCCAAAGGCACTCGTTCCGACAAGCTCCCTTCCCCTTCGGGGGGGGGGGCGCCCCCTTCTCCAGAATGCTCCCCTCCCCGTTGCGCCCAAGGGGGCACCTCAGAGCGCCGTGGGGGTGTAAAGCCCACGGAGGGGGGTTTCGCCGCGGCGCCGCCCGTCCGATGATGAGTCTCTCGCTGCTGTTCACATCCTGACGCGCTGTGATTACTGCGTTTGAGCTGCTGAGGACGGGCGGCGGCCGGCCCCGCTCCCCGCCGCTCGCCCCCTTCCCCCGAGCCGCCGCCCCCATGCCGGGTGAGGCCC
>NW_020449086.1:1053472-1074914 GCF_003343035.1 Apteryx rowi
GAGGCCCGCGCGGCCCCGCCGGGGAAGGGGGCGAAGCTCCGGGGCTGCGAGCGGCGCGGCCGGGCCTCGCCCCGGGCTCGGGAACGGCGTGAGCAGGCAGGAAATCCCGGCCGGAGACCGCTGCGGGCCCCCGGGCCCTCCCTGGGGCGCGGCAGGAGGCGGTGGTGGAAAAATCGTGTTGGAGTGAGCCGTCGCCGAGTTCACCCTTGCCGCCGCCTGCCTGCCAAGGGGGCAAGGTGTGGAGGGCCCCGCGGACCGCGTTGAGGGCTGTTGCCCGCCTGTGAGCACCAGAAAGCTTTTGGAAAGGCTTTCCTCTGTCCTGGTCCCTGCTGGCCTGCTGTGTGCAGCTGCCAGCAGCTGATGGATGCCGCTTTCCCTATATCTTTAGGGAAGCAAGGTTGTTTATGCAGATTTTGCGCAACATTTTAAGAGTAGAAATTATGGTTGTAGAGCTAAACGGAAAAAATTGGCACAGGACTTGAGGATGCGTGCTGAAGGATGCCAGATGCAAAGACGCAGCAGCAAGCGCTGACCATCCTTGACGGTAATCCGTCAGAGACAGCAGCCGGCCCAGGAGTGTGGTCTGGTCCTGGATGGCTGTTCTTCTCAGGTGCAATGGGGTGTTCGTGGAAATAGGTCTTGAGAACAATTCAGATGCCATTCCAGTGACCATGGCCCCAAAATAGAACTAAATTATATGCTGAAGACCATCTTTAAAATCCAATCCTGCTGGTTGCTGAGAGCGTTTTGCGGTGGCTTTGACAGTCAGGATTTCATTTCTGAGTATAGTTGTTCTGAGGCTTAGCATTTGCAGTAGGAATGTGGCTTGTATTTGTACCTGAAGGCAGAAGCTGCTCTAAGATCTCCAGTGACAGCATGGGACCYTTCTTAAAGCAGTTATCTGTGGCTACATCTGAGGAGTTGTAATGCAACCTCTAGCTCCATGTTAGCAGATTCTTYCTATGTTTTGTTTAAGAGTTACCTTTTCTTCTTTTTTAGCAAAATGAAGCTGAAGGAGATAGATCGCACTGCCATGCAGGCATGGAGTCCTGCCCTGCAGCACCCCATTTACCTGGCCACAGGTAAGTTGTTGGGGTGTGTACCAGCAGGTCTTGGTCTGCTTGGGGTGGCTGCCATAAGGTGGTTGTAATTGAAGCTTATTCAGTTCATGTCCTGAAGGTTGAAGCTGGAGTGGGGAATACCACGTGGTACCTCACAGGCAGTTTTCCAGCCTTGTGATACTGATTTATTCCTTCGTTTGCTTTTTGTGGTGTGACAACATGCTTGCTGCTCTGTAGGCAACGGCACCAGCTCCTTTCTTCCAGGTTAAGGCTACAACATCCTGATGTTACTACTGGTTAGCTGTCCCTTCATGCTCATCTACTACTTGTTCCTCTGTTGTTAACTGGCTTTCTCATACATTATCAGGGAGAGACAAGCATTCTCCTGAAGCTTCCCCTTTCATGCTGGTTAAGAAACCCACAGAGGGAATTGTGGGGAGGAGAATTACATAGAAGTACTTCTGAAACAAAACAGAAACCTGACCCCATCTCAGGGCTCCTTTTGTGAGGATGCTGTTCTTATGCCCTGCCCGCTGTTGCTTTTGCAGTTGCTCCTTTCTATAGCATGTCTTTCTCATCCCTGAATGTGTTTCTTTGTAGGTACATCTGCTCAGCAGCTGGATGCAACGTTCAGTACCAGTGCTTCCCTAGAAATATTTGAGCTGGACTTATCAGACCCTTCCCTGGATATGAAGTCCTGTGCCACCTTCTCCTCCTCTCACAGGTACACAGCAGGGTTGTAGGTGCAAAGTAATGGCTGTGGAACTGAAAGGCCAGTGTGTGAGGTTGGACTGCAGTTGTTGAGGAGAGGAGCAGAGCTTCAGTGCTGCAGGATGGCACGGGAGTGGTGTTGCTGTTCCGATGGAGACAGCATGGTGCAATACTGAAGGCAGTGAGCTGGGTCTCCAAGGAGTTGTGAACAGTTTGTGCTCTACCTTGAACCTCACAGTCTGATGTAGTTTGGTTGGGTGGTGTGAAAGATGCTGACCATGTTTCTTGGGCAGCCCCTGGGAGTCTCCAGAGAACAGAAAGGAATGTTAAAGTGCAGTTGCAACTCTTCCCTGTTGCTGCATCCTGGGTATATTAGGTACTTCTGGGAGACTCATATAATGTACCAAACTGGGTTGGGTTGTGTGCGTAGCATCGTACTTCACCTGGGCAGCTGGGAAGACATGTTGCCGCTGTACATTTCCATTTAGGCTTGAGTATCCCTTTGTTCCTTACTGTGTGCTTGGCTAAATAAATACGGCTAGCATCAGAGCACCCTATTTCCCTCTCAGCAGCGCTTGTATTGGCTCTCTAGAGGCCACTGCAGAGGCCACTGTTCATTGCGAGTGAGCTGTTACAATGTAGATGGAAGCACAGGATGCTTCCTTGTGGGTAGAGAAGGAGCTGAAAATTACTTGTTGAGATTGGATCCCATCCACGACTCTTTCCTGCTAGCTGCAGTGTCAGCATAACCACTAGTCCTCCGATGACCCAAAACTCCGTAAGCGGAGGTGCAGAGAATTTAAGCAGTTTGTCAGTAAGTCAAAGCGAGTCTGGCAGTCTTAGAGAAGCAATTGCAGTTTTCTTCACCTCTGGTGACACGAGTGGAAATCAGTTCAGTTTTATTCTGTTATCCATTTTGAAGTGGTAACCTCAGGACCTGAGACTGTTACTCACAGTTTTTGACCAAACGCAGTTCCTAGAAGTTGTGTTGCCTAGAAATAGATTCTAGGGATTGAAATGAGGATTTGGCTGCATTTGCACGCAGTAAGATTGTGACCCTGTTTAGGGATGCTCTCCTAATGTGGGTAGAAACAGTTCCAGTAGTTTTTGCAGGAAGCTTGCTTTGTTTTGTGTCAGTTTTGTGACAGTGAGCTCCCTGGCTGCTCTCAGGACTGCCAGGGCCATTGCACTGTTAGCCAGTCTGTCATCTGAGGCATTTTGATACATGGGGCTTGGGAGAAACAGCCGCAGCCTGTGCTTAATGCCCTAAGCTGCAGGCAGAGCTGAGGTTAACATTCCCTACTGACCCACTGAGAGCAGGATGAGCTGTTTGATCCTTTAAAATTTCCTTGTTCTACCTTGTTTTAACCGTGGCTGAGATTTTTCAGGGCTTGCCAAGTGGCATATGCTTACCAGATGTCAAAGACGTTCCCTAGGGTTAGGATGCAGAGCTCCTTCAAAAACTCTGCCCTTGGTGAGCAGCTCAAGTACTTGACTTTGCCACGCAAAATGCATGAGTTAATTTTCTTCTAACACAGTAAGCAACAAATGCCCCAACTAGCAATGTATACATCAGCCTTTATTTTGGCTTGCAGCAAGTCAAAATGGTCAGATGATTAAATTCTCAAAAAATCAATTCTGCAACGAGTTTTTCTCATTGTCTTCCTAAAGAAAGTATTGCACTGCTTTTATAGAGCCATACCTTATCTTAGAAAGAGCAAAGGGCAAGTGGAAAGTAATGCATACTTAATTTTTTTTTTCCCTTGCACCTTTCTGCTTTCTTTTAGGATTCTTAAGACCTGTAGGATTGTGCTGGTGCTGTAGTATTAGTGTCCAGCCAACCTGTTGGTCAGTTGATTTCCTTGCATAGTTCAACAGGTGCAAAACTATAACAATTTTTGTACCCGGACGAAGGGTCTGGCTGGTATCAGACCAATTTCAGTTTGTAGCGTTGTTCTTTGGCTGCATCGTCACCGTAATTTGAACGCAGTGCCGGAAGAGTAAGTGCTGAGATTGAGCTGCCAAATGCCTGGCAGTTACAGTGTTTCTTGTATGGCATATGCTTTGTCTAGGTTTTTGTAGTACGCAGCTTATCATGCTGAATTTGGTGTGTTTTAAAGAAATTATTTGTAGGTTGTCCTTAGATAATTAAGAGATAGCAATAACGTAGTGAATGCTAAAGTAATTTCCCCACCTTCTAAACAATGTTGGTTTACTCTCCAGTTGCCTAACAACTGAAACATGTAAGTGCATCTCCTGTAGAAGAAAAGTGTTTTCTGCATGGCTGAGTACACAGGAGTGCTGTTGTGTTGATGAAACAAGTTTGCTTAGTGAAGGAAAATTGGGTATTTACAGATTGACAAAAGCTTGCAAATAGCTGGAAGTATGTTTAATTCCTCTGATTTAGTCTGGAAAAGACACTATGGTCCAGTGCGCCACTTGCTGAGCCTCCAGTGCAACAGATAAGATTTTTTACTTTCAGGAGCACAGATGAGAAAAAAGATTCAGAATTTTTTCTAATTCCACCTTTTATCTATGGTATGAAGAGCTGCCCACAAATACCAGAGGCTTACCTCCACATTGGGACTGGATGGGCTTACGGCCCTTATTCTGATTTACTCCTGTTGTTTTACAAAAATAAGCTCAGAATCGTGTGCAGTGGGAGGGTTTACTTGATTTTGCAGCTAAGAGGAGAGACGTAGAGGTTGTTGGTTGATTCCCATGGCCCTCTGTCTTGAGCAGGAGTAAGATTTGGACACGTCATCTTTCTGGTGCAGAGGGGTAAGCAAGAAAGTGTTAGGGCCCCATCAGTTAGGAGAAACTTGGGTAGAGCTTTTCTCTGAAGCATCTGCAATGCCTGTTAGATCACCAGCTGGGCTGTGATGGGTGAAGTGGGGTAGGTCTGTGTATGTGGAGAGCTGGCGGTGGACGGTTGCAGACTGTGGGGTCTTTGTGTCTCGCAGGTACCACAAGCTGATCTGGGGGCCGCACAGCATGACCACAGGTGAGAGTGTCTCGGGAGTCCTGATCGCTGGGGGTGAAAACGGAAACATCATTCTGTATGACCCAGCCAAAATCATAGCTGGAGACGCTGAAGTAATAATTGCGCAGAAAGACAAGCATACGGGACCAGTGAGAGCGCTTGATGTCAACATTTTCCAGGTTGGTTTTCTGTTGTTTGCACAGAGTTGTAGAACAGTGGCCTGGCTTAACAATGTGTTACCCTAAATGTTTCTGTCCCTTTCCAACCTCTGCAAAGCACAAACGAAATTTGGTGTTTGAGTATTTGTATACATCTTGTACGGACTGTTACTAGAATCTCAGTACGGAGAAGGAATTCCAAGTGTCTGATTCATCCCTTCCTATTGTCAGTTTAATCTGTCAGTTTAGTGGACCTGCTCAGGTTAGGTGTAAAGTACGGGTGGTTTTCTGGGATAATTTTTAGCTAGTCTCCCTTTTTAGTTTCCTTGGGCTATACCAGGATCACTCTGGTCACAGGGAGTATGTATGTGCTCTGTTGCTTTGAGTGCTTAGATGTTAGGGTTTTCTTTTGGGGGAATGGGGAGGATCTGTTCTGTCATCACGACTTCAAAATTTTCTCACCAGGAAAGGGGAGACAGAGCAGGAAATGCTGGGATGTGGCCTTTTTAGGCAGACGAGCTCTCAAAAGCAGCAAGCTTTCCTCCATTACTAAAGAGCATTTACTTCCTTCTAGATAGAGTGGGTTGGTTTTTCCTCGTCCCTGTCAACTATGGGAGAATTCAGTTGATTTCATTTTCTAAATAGCACTTCTGTCTGTGGACTCTTGCTTCTAGCAAGGCCACCCTCTGTTCATTGTGTCCTCTCTGAATTGCTTCCTCTCCCTTTCTGTTTGTTATGAAGTCGGGGCTTGCGTTGCTACCAGTAGCAGATGTGATCAAAGGCCGCTCCGTGCCCTCGGCTGGCATCGCCCCCGTCTGCCATCTCCTGTCCCGGCCCCAGCGTCGCTCTTGATCGTTGCCCTCATTGAGGAGGTGGTGCAGTTTGCTGCAGGCGGTGCAGATACCGTGCTCCCCCTGGCCCCGCGCACCCTGGCCTGCCCAGAGCGAAGCGCTGGGTCGTCGGCTGCAGCCCTGCTTCTCTGTCTGCCCCTTCCCAGAAACACCAGAAGACGCCCTGCTCACCTGCCTACAACCGCACTCCTGCAGCCGCTGTGTGGGCGTTTGCCGTGGCTTGGAAAGACGGTGCGGAAAGCAGGAGCTTGGTTGGCACCCATGCTTGGCTTGGCGTGTGGGCTTTTTGCTAACTCGGTGTTCCTGATCTCAAGAAAACTTATTTTTCCCCTGAGCTGATCTAATAAATTGACACAGTCCTATGGATCTGACTGCTCCCAGCCGTTGAGATTATGAAAGCTGATACTGAAAATACTCTTAACGTCTTATTGATGTGTTTTACAGACGAATCTGGTGGCCTCTGGTGCTAATGAGTCCGAAATCTATATCTGGGACTTGAACAATTTTGCCACACCGATGACACCAGGAGTGAAGACGCAGGTACTACATTTGTATGTCTTAAATACTGCAAACCAGTGAAAAATAAGCAGGTTACTTAAGTTGAGAGTTTATTGAAACCTACAATTATGAAGCTGTTTAAAGGRAAAAAAAAAAGCCTTTTAAAGTTTAGCTTGTCTAGCCAGTGTTACTTAAAATGTAGTTAACTATGTGCTGCATTTCTGGCAAGGCAAGATACAGTCCTTAAGGTAATGAAACAGGTCTCTCCAGACTAAAATAAAAAAGTTCCTTTATTTTGTGTTGTTCCACAGCAGTTGCCCCAAAGGCCAACAAAGATGAGCCTTCTGTTGTTTACTTTTTGTAGTTTATTGACTGTAAGGTTTGAAAATGAGAGATTTTTGTCCTTGTGAAGGTTGTTAGTGTCTGACCCTCATAAAGCAGTACAACAGGAGCTGTGGCCATGAATTTTTGCCCAGCTCCACAGGGATTTGAATTGATCCTGCTGCTTTTGCAGGCCTGCGAGTCCAGTTTCCTGATAGTGCGAGCATGCACACCTTCACGCAGCGAGCAGGCAGCACGGCTTCCTGAGCGGCAACCCTGCGCGTGCAGGCATTGCTATCCAGAACAGACCTGCAGTTCTGGCTGGCTGCATGGCAGTTAATAATTCATGTCTTCATGTGGTGGGATTTTACAAAAAAAACCCTGTATTTCCCAAGGAAAGCTTAAAGTGCCCCCTTACTCTGTGGAAAATGTTGCACTTTATCAAGCAACAAGTAATCATGAGCCAAGTCTCTCTGGTTACACTGTTTTTTAAATATTCTTAGCTGCTGCCCATGGACTGAGTCTCTTCCAGTCTTCCTTGGCATGTTTCAGTGCATGTGTGAATCGGAAGACGATGAAGGTGCAGGCTGAGAAAATACAGCAAAGACTAAAACCAGCTACTGAGAAGTCAGAAAATGAGGCAGTAGGTTTGGCAGTTACTTCTGTGGTTTTCAAGGAATATGTAATTGCTATACTTAAGCACAAATGTTCAACCTGTGTCTTGTTTAAAGAAGATTTATGGAGGGAAGAAAAAAGGCTTTTGTCCTTTGTGCCTTGTAAAGGAGATATAAGAATGGGAGGAAGTTTTTTAGACGCCTGTATGTTTCTGTAGTTAAATTGCGCAAGTAGTTTGTGGTTACTGGAAAATTAGTACATAACTGCATGATAAGTTGGAGAGAAAAAAAAGCGAGGAAATAGGATGAGAAACAATCTTGAGTTTAAAGAATTTGAGTTTAAAACGCCGTGGGTTTGGATGTTTTTTTTGACTGTCATCAGATTAGTTCAATATCATGTGGGCATTTTGGAGGAAGCTTGCCTCTGTTTAAGATCTCTGTATAGGAATTTTCATGTCTGATAATCGCTTTAATGAAGCATGTGATCTTTTAATCCCCATACTTAATGACAACTGGAAATACAGTGCAATAAGAAAGGCTGGGTTAGAATCGCTCTTATTTCTAAGACTAAAAAAAAGCAGTTGAGAAAACATGACGACAGAACTCCTCCAAGCAGACTTACGTTGTCTCTGTAAGTCACAAACTAATAATCAAAGGCAAAAGTGCAGTTCATATACCCAGATATGTTTTTGTAGAGTACTTTTATATTCTTGGAGACAGTTGTGCTTAATTTTCTGCAAGTGACTAATGTATCAGGCTCTAAAACAGGAAATGCAGACAGTGTAGGGAAATGCTAGCAGCTTTTAAAAGTGGGCTTTTCAGGTTTTCTGCTGTACAGCTTGTGTACGCAGGAAAGCAGAACAAGTGCAGTACCTGGGACGAATCTCCTTGGAGAGTTGTCTTTTAGCAGTGTGTGAAAATGAAGGGTTTTGAGGCAGTTTGAAGGGCCATGGCGGGCTGCTCTGTGTGCTATAGCCTCTCGAAGACGTCAGCTGCATTGCGTGGAACAGGCAAGTCCAGCACATCCTGGCATCTGCCAGTCCTAGCGGCCGAGCTACCGTGTGGGATCTCAGGAAGAACGAGCCCATCATCAAAGTCAGTGACCACAACAACCGGGTGAGTAAGCTCTTGCGGGGCTGTGTGGGTACCTGTGTGGAAATGCAGGGCGCTTCTGGGCGTGCTGACAGCRGTCGTAGTGCCCGCTCTTATACGGCAGACAGATACTGGTGCCCGCTCCTGTTCTGTACAACGTGCTCAATATCTAATGCTTTTGGTTAAAAGGCTGTGTGTGTACTGAGGGAGCGTCAACATTTCAAACTAAATTATCCAGGCGCGTATTGAAGCAAGGGAAAGCAGTCAAATTATTTGTTGGAATGAGACATAGGTTTGAACAAAATCAGTACTGGTCTGTTTGGGGCTACCACAAAGATTTTAAGCTAGGTGGAAGGGGCATATTGTGGCAGCTGATGTGCTCTGCAAGCAGTATGAATAGTTTTAATTTTGCATTGTGGGCGACATCATCTCTTACTGCTTAGGCAGAGTGTGCATCTTCCTCGGTRTCACAGGTGGGGGAAGCGCAGGGGCTGAGCCCTGGCAGGAGGCTGGTGGAGCCGTGATCGGCGTTTCTGCTGCTCTGGATGTGGAAATGGGAGCAGGCTGCAGCCAAGGAGGAGGCTTGTCCTCCAGCAGAGCCCCGGCGAGGGCAGGGCTTTGTGGTGGACAGCGGCACAGAGGAGCGTTGCCCATTGAGGGTATTATGGGGGATAGTGTCCTGTGTGATACCAACCACCACGGCTGCTCTCGGGCATTGTTAATATAGGAACAAGCCTGCTAAGCTTGTGCAGAAGGAAATATTTGTATAAGTCTATAAATTTTAAACTAGATATTACTATAACAAACTTCAAGGTAGTACCAAGAGTTCAAAAAGAGATTACTGTGTTAAATGTGTGCTCTTGGAAAAGCTCCTTAGTCATTACACTTTTACTGTAATAAACTTTATAACCTTCAGTGTTTTACATATCTTTCCCCTAGCGGCTGGCTTCATCATGTGACTGTAGTCTCCTGCTGCAGCGTTCACATGACAATAACCTCTTGTAATGATAGTTTTTCTTAAGATATTGGTAAATATTAAAATCAATGAAAACACTTTATACAGGGGGCTTCTTATATAAAAGAATATTCACAGTCTTATATTAAAAGATAAGATTGGGAAAAGACAGCACAATGTCATCTCTTTGAGAGGATCCCAGGAAACTAACTGCAGGTCTCCTCATTCAGGGAGAAGAGGAGATGATCCCCACTGAATGCAGTCAAAAATAGTGCCCAGAAATACAGCTGCAAATTGGGAACTCCCTCGGGACTGCATTTTCCATGCATCTAGACCTATTTAGTCTGTGTTTGTCTTGTGTTTCTTAGTGCTGGTTAGTTACCTTGTGTTGTGGCCCACTGTTGTCCCTCAGATGCACTGCTCAGGCCTGGCGTGGCACCCCGATATCGCTACGCAGATGGTCCTGGCTTCAGAGGATGACAGGTTGCCTGTGATTCAGATGTGGGACCTTAGATTTGCCTCTTCGCCACTTCGTGTTTTGGAAAACCATACAAGGTACGAGTCGCTTGTAGCCTGCTGCTCCATGATGTTTACCCTCTTGGTAATTGCGTATCAGTTTGGATGTCTCGCTGTCTGTGCAGTTCCCTGCGAATGCTCGCTTAGCTGGAAGCAGCACTTCCAGCAGCAGTCACTGTTTTACCCAGACTTGCTAGCCAGCCAGCCCTGGGTCCTGAGAGGCTTGCTTTTCTGGGGCCTGCTGGTTTGGAGGCAATAGACCTTAAAGAAAAAGGCATCCTTGCACTGAAAATAATGATTGCTAACTTGTTTCTATGCTTTTTGAGAAGAGGGATTTGAGATGCCAGGGGTCAGCAATACTGGATCCTGCCTGAATTATTATCAGCTAGAAATGCACCCGGACACATTGTCACATGCAGACACATAGAGTCTCTCTCCCTTCTTTCTTGCCTCCCACTCCCCAATACCTTAAGTGTGGGTAAAAGAAAAGTTCGGGTAATTTCCCATGCCTCCTTCATTTTGTTAGTGAAGCTTTTTCTTATGCTGTGAAAACAACACTCGGTTTAGAGGAGGAAACAGCACCAAGTCTGTGTTGCAGCTACTGCCAAAACTGCTGCCAGCAGTGCTGCTGACATTAACCTTTGGCTAATAAAATTGGGTTGTCCAACTAAGTAGTCACTGATCTTACCCTACAGGCTTGCATGCCATGTGTTAATGATACAGGTAAATGAACCATTTTTTGTAGAAAAGATGTCTTGATATCCAGTTTCTCTTAAATGAGTGTTGCATTCAGTTTTCAGGTGGAATGACTGCCCTTCTATAGCTCCTCGCAGAGAAAATAGCATCTATTTCAATAAATAAGTGTTAATATTCATAATTTCCTCTTCTTAGAATAAGAGGAAGGAGTGGGGAGGACATTTCAGGGTGGAATGCTTAGCTAATATAGAAACTTGCTCATAAAAAGGTTTTATTTGTCACCATTTTGCATTTACATTAATCTCATCATTTTTGTTATGACTTTTCGCACAGGGGCGTTCTGGCCATTGCTTGGAGCATGGCAGATCCAGAGCTGCTACTTAGCTGTGGGAAGGATGCTAAAATTCTGTGCTCTAACCCGAACACAGGCGAGGTATTGTATGCAAACCGCTTCTAAAATCTCTCTCTGTTCAGTGGCACAAGCAAAGCAGTGTTTTTAAAAGCAGCCAGTTTTTCTCATGCTGTTTTATCCATTCTTCCAATACTTGCTTCCTTGTGTTTTCAACACAGTGAAGGAAGAAGAGGTGTTGGAAGAGACCTGTGCTCCCTCTCATGGGAGAGAGGTTTCTGAGCGATAGGGCCGCCTACCCAGTTTTCTTGCAGTTGAAATACGTGCCTTCAAAGTTTTCCAGTGATGCAGGACTCCTTCCTAATATTCCTGCTAGCTGTAAGGAATGTAAATGGCCCCACTTAAACTAAGTATTTGTACTCTTTTTGATTGGGCTTCATGTGGCCGAATTACTTTGACCATTGTCTTTTTCCCCTCTTTAAGAACTTTTAGCCAGAGCAGTGGGATTTTGTAGGTTACTGCAGTAGTGGCAGATGATTATGAGCTGCTTTAATGCATTCACCCCTTTCTGGGCTGGGAGTACTTTTCAAAGAGTACGTGGATTCTTTATCCAGAAAACTTGAGTGCTGACCCCAGGGCCAGTGCACGGGCTCACTAGCTTTGGGCGTGGTAGAGGGCTCTGTGGCCGCTGTGTAGGCAAGATAATCCTGAAGGACGTAGTGAGAAGTATTTCCAAAATTCAGACCTAGGTATTGAACCAATGCYGCTGCACTAATTAGAGTCATGCCTTGTTTAGCATGTCTGTGGCGAAAGGTGAGGGTGCAGTGACGGGTTTGCTGTGGTTAGGCGAGACACCCCAATCACAGGTGGCACCTCCTGCAGGCCCCAGTCTCTTGCTGTGCCCTGAAAGATAACAGGCTGTGGCGCTGCTGAGTTGGAGGGGAAAGCCAAAGCATCCATGCTGGCAAGTAACAGGTCTCCAGCCCGTCTCCTGTCCCATCTCCAGATGGTTAGGGAGAGCATGCTTGATCTCAAATTGCTGTGTGGAGGGGTCATCTCACAGTGCAGGAACCTCAGTCAGATGTTTTATTGATGCCGATCAACTCCAAAGCAGCTAAGGTGAAATGCTGTGGTAGAATCCCTCTGGCTAGCCCCATCACGAGTCAATGGCCAGATCTTGTAGGGACGGGACAGCTGCTGGGACATGCTCCAGATGGGCCCTGGTATGGCAGAAGCTAATTTAAAGATGTCAGAGCAGGAGTGCTGAAGCGAGCAGCCAAAAATGAGTGACCAGAGTGACACGGCTAAAGTGGAAAAGGCATCTCTGGTCCCTAAGGTCAGCTGAAGTGCAGAAGATTGGGGTGGCTAATGTGTCATCTGATCTGGATCCTATATGTTAGGAAGGATTTACACTTGAATGAATCATATCACATATTTTTATTTAAAATAAAAGGTTTCCTGGGAGACGGAGGCAGTTAGCATTTTGCTCCTTCAGCAGAAATTTGGGGACAGACGAAAGAGGAATTTGCCCCAGTGTATGGTTAAATCTCTGCTGCAGTTGTGGACCTGTTGGTGCTAGGGCAGGAGTGGAGGTCTGCCCAGGAGCAGGCAGAATGCAGATTTTTACTTTTCCAGTTTTCCCCCAAAGACAGATTTACTTTGGAGCCTGGGCATGACTCTGAAGTGTAGAGATACCCAGGTTAGCTCTGAAGGAGCAGGTGGTAGCACCAACAGCAGCCCGCAGCTCGTGGTAGGCCAGATCAATAGCTGTGACTGCAGCATGGACATGCCCTGCATGCAGGTTGTCCTGTGTGGATTAAATAGAAGATTTAATGGGGGAGTGGAAATAAAGCAGTGGTGTCTGGTAATCCCTCCTGTTTGCCCCTCAAGGCTTTTCCCCCTGTCAGTGGGGATGGTCATCTGGAGCCTCCTGGGGAGTGGAAAGAGCAGCCCTGCCTTGGGCAGGAGGGTTTCTGGCACTGCTGGTGGTTTTTTGCAGTGACACACGTAGCACTGCCCTGCTCTTCCCCCTCTGGAGCACCCTTCGGCAGGGAGTGCTGGGGTGGCGCTTTGGCTTGTAAAAATAAAGAGATGAGGAGGAGCTTGGGCTAGTGTGTGTGCTGAGAGGTGATCGGTGAGTGAGTTTGTACCACTGCAGAGATGCTCTCCTGTCGTTCCCGGGGGTAGCAGTACTTCATTGAAAGCCCTGAAGTGGTGGCTTTGTTTCTCTTGGCCAGGTGCTGTACGAGTTGCCCACAAACACGCAGTGGTGCTTTGATATCCAGTGGTGTCCCAGAAACCCTGCTGTCCTGTCTGCGGCTTCGTTCGATGGGCGGATCAGCGTTTATTCCATCATGGGAGGCAGTGCGGACGGCTTGAGGCAGAAGCAGGTCGACCAGGTATTGAGAAGCGTTCAGCTGAGAAAATGGAAAAAAGAAGAAAAAATAGCGGGCGTGTTGGAAGTCTTTAGTGGTTCTCATCCCAACTGGATTATACCAGTYCAGTGTAGATAAGTGTTTGTTGTCTACTTTATCAGAGATGTGTCACTTCTGTATTTTTTCCCCTTTGTTTTTCAAGCTTTCATCCTCTTTTGGGAACCTCGATCCATTTGGTACAGGTCAGCCCCTCCCGCCCCTGCAGCTTCCCCAGCAGACAGCCTCGCAGAGCGTCATTTTGCCCCTAAAGAAACCACCTAAATGGATCCGGCGACCCGTGGGAGCATCGTTCTCGGTAAGCAGGGGCTCTGTGCAAGTCAAGGCTGGACACGGTTGGCCTGGCAGGGAGGGTGATAGCCATGGCACCTGCAAAGCCCATTTGGAGATGGGGATTCGGCGTCCTGCTCTGCTTTGCGAGATTTTCCCCGGGTGCAGGAGTGGCAGGAGAGGCCCCCTGCAGCTTCCAGATTTGGCGCTTGGGGCACCAAGTGAGGAAATATTAAAAAAACATTGCTTGAGGAAAAAGAAACAAAGAGGAGTTGTGTCACCAGCAGGTGCTTGGTTCCTTTGCTTTGGGATGAGGACTTTGCTTTTAATTATATGCAGTGTTTACTTAAAGAAGCATATGTTTAGGGAAAAAAAATACTGGGGAAGTGCCTGAGACTTCAGTGCAGTTTTCAGCTGTTAAACGACTCCCTGTGGTAGAGAGATACCCACGTCAGCTTTGATCAAGTGAGCAGGAGTCCCTGTAGCAGCTCATGGGGCCAGACTCCTCGGTGGTTGTCAGCGTCATGGAGGAGCCAGGTGAGATGGTAGCAAGGCCCCGCTTGCTGCGAGAGCAGTCCCCTGCTCTTTGCCTCCATCGTTTGCTTGGAGACCTTGTGAAGATTTTAGCCCGTCCGCTTGAAGTGGATTTCTGTTCCAAAACACTGGTTCATTTTTCAGCAGTGTATGTCTGCTTATTCATTATCTCATCCACAAGTTAAATTCTTTTTTTGCCATCAAATCGGAGTGATGTTGCATAGCCACTGGCTGTGGTATTTCATAATGCTGTTCTTCCCTCACTTGTCCTTGTTTTCCAGGAGCCAGGTGTCAGGCTTTATCTTGGCTAGGTTTTTTTTGCATTTCGTAATGGTGACAGTGTCACTTAGACTGGCCTGTCTAAATTAATTTTGAGCTTACAATGAAAGAATATAATAAGCTCTTCTTGGCTTTTTTTTTTCCCCGTCAATTTGATTTCTCTCCAAATGATGAGCCGATGTACTGCCTATCTCTAACTAGACTTTTAATTGGTATACATCCTGCCATAAGCAGGGCACGTATCACGCTTTAGCATGTATTTGATGATGCATAGGATTTTTTAGTACTTACGTTACAGTAACATAAGATACTCTGTCTGCTAGGCATTGTACAGACCCACAGCCCCAGTTCTTAGGAGTTTGTGGTCTTAGTCTTTAGTCTAAGAAAAAATTTCTAAGTCCAGTTAAACATGCAACTGCTTTTCCAGTGAGCTCCTTCATTGCATAGAGATATGGGGAGGTGGAGAACATACATCAGTATGGTGATGCCAGGAATGTTTGTCCATTGAATGAAGTGCATATATGCACTGTATAGAAGAATATGTACAGATATGTGTATGTATAAATATGTGTGTGTGTGTGTGTGTGTGTAGTTTTTTTACATAGTCCCCAATGTAAAACTGCACTTCACATACTGCACGTGTCTCAATTGCAGTTTGGAGGCAAGCTGGTTACGTTTGAGAACACCAAGGCTCAGCAGCAACCAGGCATTGATCAGCAGCAGCAGCAGCAGCGTCACCATGTCTACGTGAGCCAGGTTGTTACGGAGAAGGAGTTCCTGGCCCGCTCGAACCAGCTGCAGGAAGCTGTGCGGTCCGAAGGCTTTGTCAGCTACTGCCAGAACAAAATCGATATGGCCCAGGCTGACTTTGAGAGAAACGTGTGGGCCTTCTTAAAGGTACTGGGATGACAGCAGTTCAGGGATTCCCCACCTCCCCAGAAGGCCACTACARAAACATTTCCCTCCGCATGGTACAGTGTTTTAGCAGAAAAGATGCTCGGAGCCCAAAGCGTAGACTGCAGGAATGGTGCCCGTAAGCTCTGCCAGTGGAGGTGGCCCACCAGACGAGGGAGGGTCCTTGGGGCGGGGGGTGTTTGAGGGGTTGGTGAGAAGGTCGCAGCAGAAGGCAAGGCTTGTAAATCCTCAGGGAAGGTGTCTTTTGTTGGGACATCTTGGTATTAGGGGTTGTTGAGACAGGATAAAGCTTTGGGACAGCTTTAGATGTGCTCTTCACTGTTAACTATGAATATTTAGAGGTTTCCACCTGAAGCTGATAGGCAGATTGTTCATATACGCTCAGTCTCCACAGTTACTAGCTCTCAGCCTGTGTTTGTGCTTGTCAAGTGAAAAGCCAGAGAGGAAAATAAAATTGAACTGCAATATACTCCTTTTAACTTTTCTTTTTCAAAGGTGAATTTTGAAGAAGATTCACGTGTTAAATATCTTGAGCTCCTGGGATACAGGAAAGAGGACCTAAGGAAGAAGGTAAATGTGCTGGAAAGCTGTGTGTGTTAAATGCTTTTCCTGACACATGCGTCCGTAGAGTACAACCTGACATGTTGGCAATGCCATATATGGTTGAAATATTTATGTTTGGGACTAGAGGAGCAATCACCGTAGGCTATTCAAGATAGTACACGTTTTCATACAACACTTTTTTCAGTGTGCTTCCCAGCAGATAGTATTTGTCTGTGCTGCTACAGTTCTAATAGCTCTAATATAGCTGTTTCCCTTCGTACTGGATCCTCTGCTTGTTTAAACAAGGCTGACTTGAATACTTGTGTATTATTTATGTACCAAGTGTTCCTTTTTTTTTTAAGAGGACACTAGATACCTGCCTGTCCTCTTAAAATTTTGTCCAGATAAACAGTCCTAAGTAATTTGGGAATTTTTATGCAGTTGCAGCTTGCTTTGGGTTCTTCTTTTTTTTTATTAGCTATGTAATCTTGCAATATGAGGATGTTCATTGAGAATTTCAAAGCAGCCAACAGACTTCAGAGGCATATCTGCATCTGACTGTCCCATGTTGATCTGATTCTCGCACATAAAAAAGCTTTGCTGTCTGTTGGTAGAAGTTATTTATGTAACTTCGATGTGTCACATTCCTAAATTGTAGTATCGTGGAATCCCATCCTTTTTTTTGTCTTTCTGGTTAAAGAACACGTAAACATTCTTCAGGGTTTCATTAACTATCTTAAAATGCTAAAATATTCCTGTTTGTGGGATGCCTTTTTAGGAAAAAGAAACACAACAGTCAAATCTGTTGGCATTTGGAAAGGCAAAAGTTGTATTACCAGGAAGCAACTTGAGCCTCTTAGGTGTGGATCTTCCTTCCAAGCTGGAAAAAGATTCTTATATTAGGACAAAATCTGGTTTTCAGAAGCAATAGCTAGGCCAAAGGGCTACATTTCCCAAAGCTAGTTTTCTTTATCTTCGTTTGAAAATGAGTCACTAGCGGGTAACCAAAAAAGAAGCCAGATTTTTCCTAAAAACTTGGATTATGTTTCCATCYGAACAAGTTTGGAAGCATCTGTAGTGTGAAAGGTGCAATATGAAATGAGTTAGACGTAGACTGCACAGCTCTTAAGTTGCAGACTGAGCTTCTGGGTGGTTTTATCTGTCTCTGAGCTGCTCAGAGACAAACTGCACGGTGCCACCTCCCTGTTGGTACACAGGGATACCTGCTGCACATTTTGGCTTGTCTGCCGCTCTCAGTGCTGTGCCTAGGATCTGTCTAGTTCAGTTCTGAATCAAAGRATTTGAACGTTTGACTCATTTTCATTGTATCAACCAAAATCTTTTATTTTGAAAGACTGGCTCCATAAAAATGTCAGTATGTTTGTGTATTAAATGGCCTCCAGGGCAAATTTATTATGATTGCAAAGAAAATATATTTTTGCTAACACGCTGTCCTCAGCTTCTAAATGTTTCTTGCATGAGTCAAAGGCAAGCACAACAAGGGAGATCCTGTCTTTCAAAAGCAGATTGAAATTAGAAAATCCAGATGAAACTCAGTCCTGCTTAGGCAGCTGGAGCAGCGGCAGTTTTGCGGGGCAGCCTCGTGGAGACTGGAGCCCACCAGTGCTGTGGCTCTTGAGTTGATCCCCTGTGCCCAGGGGAAAGGCTGGGAAAATGAGTGTAGCTGAATTGAGCAGCCTGAAATGCTGGATTACCCTACGGTTTCAGTATTTGAGGAAGAGGTGAGATGAGCCGTGAGGCTGCATTTTCACATAGCTGTTTCTCAGCAAAGCATTCCATGTTGAAGTGGAATCCGTGTTTTCCAGTGTTGAAGAATACAGGCCATCTTGTCTGAAAGTTAGCAACACCCAGATGATAAACTCACTAAATGGCAACTTGTTTTTTATGTTACTGTTAGGATGAGGAATGTAAAAGGGTGACAGGTTTCAGCTTCCCAGAAGAAACTTTTAAAATCATGCTGTTTTGTTTCAGTACTTTTAAAATCTGGAATTTTCATATGCGGGACAAGCCCTGGATTTCTCCTTTCTATTGTAAACTAATGATTAAAAAAAAAAAAGGCAAACCAACTCCTGCAATTTGAGCTAAGTTTTTTTTTGCAAAGACTGTCATCTAAGTTTAAAGTACACCCTGCTATACTAGAAGCAATCAGATGATATTATCAGCCTTAGGAAATCCAGATACCCAGATATTGAAATAATATATTTTCTTAATATATTTTAAAATTTATACATTAAATTTGGATTTTTGAGGGCCTTTAAGGAATCTGGAGACCTGACTTGCCTTGCAAAGCAGTAAAAGCTGGGCCTTTTAGCTCATTTGTTCCTTGGAAAATCCTACCCCGAGGTTCTATGCATGCTGTGGTTGAAACCACAGCTTCCTGACAGTTGCCCTGCTCAAATGGAATTGTCACTAGTTCAGTTTTCCTAATCAGTGCAGGCAGGGTTTTTTCCCTGTATGCTATAATATCATTTTTATTATTGTAGTTTCCAGCAGTTYCTGTGAGGTTTGAGGCTGAGTTAACAATTAAGCATTTAAAGGTGTAGAAAAGGCCGTTTCCCTCAGAGGTTGGTGTGCAGGTGGCTTAGCAGAAAACTCAGGAGGCTGGGAAAGGAAATTGCTCTAGTTTACTGTTTTGCAAGTAATATGTTAGCTACATAGCCAGTTTTGCAGTCTGAGAGATTGTGAGAGGTCTGTCTCTAAAATTTAAGGGCACTTAATTGACGGAACTTGGTTGCATTTTAGGTTACGTCAGCTCTGAATAAAGAAAGTCTTGCAGATGGTGAATTGGGAGAGGTAAGCAAACACAAAAGTCGACAACTTTGTATAGTTTCATAATGCAATAATAAGGTGCAAAGTAAGAATAACTTTCCTTTCAGCTTAGTAACTGTCCCCCATGTAAGTCAGGAATAACCCAGCATATGAGAACCTCCTACATTCAGTAGGATGAAGGTACTTACTTTAAATAAACAAAACTTTTTCCTTTCAAATCTTGCCCATTTCATAGCRAAGGGCTGTCGGTCATAGGTTTTGGCTCAGGGTCTCTGATGTCCCTCTGCTTTTCCCTTCTGCTCCCTTATCCACTGTGATGCTTTCTCTGCTGCCAGTGGGGTAGGTGAGAACCTCACTGATGGGCAGCTAATGTCCACAGCCCAGAGTCCCCAGTGCACTGCCCTCTCCAGAGGGTTGTTGTGCTCCATCTGCATGGCCAGACCCTGTTCCCAGTGCTGCTGTGTTGAAATTAGGCCATATATATTTTGACTGTCACCAGTAGCTGCCTAATGGAAAAGAAAAGATTTGCTGAACGTTTTCAGGCAACTAAGATGAAAGCAGCCCAAGGTACTGCATAACGACAAGGAGCAAGGACATGGAGGGCCTCTACCACTTGTGTTGTAGTCGCACATTTATTTGTGATGAATTTCTGTGTGCTGCAGGCTAGCTCTGAGCACTGTCAGGAAGGTGGTGGCTATGCTCTGCAGGGCAAAGTATTTCTGTTTCTTCTCCTGGCCTTTCTTCCCCCCCCCCTTCCCCCCCCCCCGCCCCCATGGCTGCTTCTCTCTTTTCAAGGCTCCCACAGAATCTGATGAATCTGTACTGAAGGAGGTGGGTGAAGGCCAGGCTACAGAGGAGCAGCTCTTGGGAGAGGTATGCACTGCCCTCTAGACTAACTCTGATTTCCTGTCTATTTACTTTGCTGTTAGCAGCATTTCTTGGCATTTTCCTGGTGCTGCGGATGTATAAATATATAAGAGCATGTGTAGATTGAATAAAATGCAGGCTCTTGCTAAGTCACTTGGAGTTCTCTCATCAGCATCAGGCACTGTATGAGTAAGTTCTCGGTGGCAAGAATGAAAATGAGCTCATTTGTCAGATTGAGCTGACTTTGTAACACACCAGTTGGCACAAAAGCCAAGGACAGCTTCGGTCAGCCAGTTTTCACTTTCCGGCATTTGCCTAACGCATGCAAAATGCTCTGCAGCCATAATTGTAATACATTCCTTAATTTTCTTCCTCCCTTTCCTCATTCCTTTCTTCCCTCCCTTTAGCTGATTATTACTAAGTTGTCAGCTGATGACTGCTCTGTTTCTAGATATAACCTTTGGCAGGGAACCAGGTGTGATACTGGATGAGAGGGGCATTGTTCCCTGCATGGTTCCCGCTGGCCTTGTAGAGCCCGCCTGTTTCCACCTGCGCATAGCAGGGAGTATTAGAGTCCCCAGCTTTARTCCTGTGAATAACCATTGCTACAGTTCTACCAGATTTGTCTCGGACAGTTTGTGCTCTGCATCTGTCTCTTGGTTCGTACAGCTTTTGTTCACTTCCGTCCATATGAGCAGCACTTTCTTCATTGCTCTTACGAGAGCCAAATACAGGGACAGGTCCTTGGACTAAGGATCTAGCCTTGATCAAGTGAGGTTGAATAGTACTGAAAATAGCAGTATTGTTGTGTGAGCAGGGAATGAGTGTTCCTCATTCCCTCAGGCTCCCTTGTGGGTTAGCCGTTATCCCCAAATTGCTATTTTGTAGTGTTTTCGGCATGTGCTGCCCGGTGGGGTTAAACCGGGGCTCAGTGCCTGCCTCTAGTTGTCTGAAGGATGAGAACTGTGGTTTACGGCTCATGCGTGTTAAAGTGGTGGGGTTGTTGGGTCTGTATAACAGCCTGTTAAGGACACCAAAAGAGAGATCTCTCCTTATCTTAGGTGCTTGATTGCTTATTAATTTATTAGGCTCTGTAGTGGCGGACGTGTGTGTGTTTGCGCAAGCTTTCTGCTGTGTGCAATTATGAAAACATTAAGTGCCACATAAATCTCCATTCCAGGAGAAACTTCACAGCCAAACACGTTCTTATCCTAATAGCAGGGTGGTAAGTACTTGGGAGGCTAGCCCAAAGCCACTGATGCTGCATCAGGGAGTGCATATGTAAAGTAAATGGATGGGCACGTGATTCCTGTGCCAGTCGTTATGTGCTCTCAACTGCTACCAAACACATCGTGCATCATCTGACAGCAGATCCACTTTCCAGACACTGTCTCTTTACCTGAGCCAACTATGACACTTGTTTCTATTTTACCTCCCCATTTGAAATGTACTCTTTATATCAAGTGTGCACCTGTCCTTCGCGCTCTCAAAGGACACCTTTTCACTGATCAGTATATAAGCAAGGTGTTCTCAGCAGGCATCTCCTCTGGAGCTACCACTGCCTGTATTTGCATGCTGGCTTATGGCAGAGGAGGCAGTTAGGACAGTTACTGCCCTCTAGTTTGGTCATGCTGTGAAAATTCATGGTAGAGAGACTTCCCCCTTGGTATTATACTTTTTTTAAGGATTTTTTTTTAAATTCAAAAATCCAAGTGCTTGCAGGTGATGCTCTCTTTTGTCTGTGGGGTACTTAGATAAGGAAGTCTCTTCTGTCAGGGCTGAATGCTCTTGGGCCAGTCCAGCAAAGTGCTTTAGCCTGTCTGGAGTACTCTGGGCTTCTGTGTCCAAAATTAAGCCTGTGTTGTGCTTCACTGGACCAGGGTGTACTTCTGGTACCTGCTGTTTTGAGGATGAGCCCAAACTCTACATGGAGCAAAGTGAAAACTAGGTAGCATTCCTGTAGACACTTTTTTTGTGGAGGTGAGTGAGAAGGGAAGGAGAATTTCT
>NW_020449086.1:1074954-1109648 GCF_003343035.1 Apteryx rowi
GGGGTGGCATGTGTGTGCATGGGCATGTTTGCCTGTGCAGGTCAGTACCTGGATTTCTGGCTGCTGCTATTTGTGATTTCCATGTAGGCACAACTCAGGCTTGCCTAAACCTTACCCTGCTGGAAAGAAATCTGGGGCTTCCAGTCTTTTTTTCCCTTTGGCATCTATTTAAAAATACGGTTGACTCTGGTCACTCAGAACAGTGTTTTTAAAATCGTGCATTGACGTACGTTGGAGGTCTTCTGATAAGCCCAGGACTTTCTCAGTGTGCTCAGGATTTGGCTTTGTGCAGGCACCAGGGGAAGTTGATTATTCTGAGCTGAAACAGTGTTGTAACAAATGACAGGGATAATGCTCTTTCTTTCTGAGTTAATGATCTCTTAGGGGAATGGCAGTTTGAAAGTATACCTTTACCGTCTAATGCAAGATGCATATTTTTAAACATATTTATTTATCCCAAATGTTTACAGAATTTGAAAAAATGTGCCTTTCCTTTTTCTTAGAGGTTAAAGGACCATAAACGAGAACCTGAAGATTCAGTGTCTGCAAAGAAGACATTTAACATTTCTGTTAATGGAGGTAAAAAAAAAAAAAAGAAAGAAAAAAGAAAGAAAAAAGCCTGTTAATTTCATTATATGTGCTGATATCTATAAATATTGGTGTTGGTACTGGTTTTCCCATGAGAAGAAAACTTCTGCACAGATTATAAAGGATTACCATTATTTGCCTCTGACTCCGTTAACTTTCCAGCAGTCTCAAGGCACTTCATAACGCAGGTCCTTGAGGGAAGGCAAGGAAGTATACAGCACTCATATGCCCCACCACTGAAATGCAGCTACCCTGAAAGTGATTTTTGATACCTTAAAAGAACACATGCCTGATCAGGCATGAAGTGTTAACCTTGGTATTTGTGCAGAAACTCCCAGGGTATCTTGAGTAACACAGAAGCCCTTGACCCCTGTCTGCATATAATCTTGTTTCTGGCACTGTGTGCAGGGTAGTTGTTTCAGAGGTGATTCGGAAAGGTGCCATGTATGAAATAGCAACATCTTGTTCCAGCAGCAAGATAAGTGATGCTTGAAAGTGTCCCATCAGATTTGGCCTTGACCTTATGGTGTTTGAGACTGGAGATGAACTTCAGCATCCCTGTAAATATCTGCCTGGAACAGGGCTGGGGCAAATCACTTGTTGTTGCATCCTTAACTGAATTTTGTACACTTGTTTGAAAATGCACTCCTTTTTCCTGTTGCAGATGTGGATGGTTTGATTACCCAGGCTTTGCTGACGGGTAACTTTGAGAGCGCAGTAGATCTCTGCTTGCACGATAACCGTATGGCAGATGCCATTATCTTGGCCATCGCAGGCGGACAAGAGCTGCTCTCTAGGACGCAGGAAAAATACTTCGCTAAGATACAGAGCAAAATTACCAGGGTATGTATATTCAGCTAGAAAGAAACCTGTTTGGAGACCTTTGCCAACCCCTATTTAATGCTGTAAGTTTCCATGACATCTTACAGATGTCTTTCTGCGAGAACCTAATACGTGTTAGTCATCCACAGAATGAGCGGAAGGATTTTTTACTGTTTATAATGTATTTTCTTGAAAAGGAGAGAAGAGGCACGCTAGCTGGGAAAAAGGATTTCTTACTATTTCCAGTGTTTCTTTGAGCTGCATATATGATAGTCAGTTCTCCCTAATTAAGATAAACATCTTAAGCAGCATGCACTTTAATGTCTTATCTTGACACACTTTTCAAGTGCTGCACACAGGCCCATGCTCAGTGTCTGTAGCGTTACGGTAATTCCTGCCTGTGATCGATCGCAACGGAGACTTTGCCGATGCTTGGTTTCACTGCGTGCACAGAGGATAGCTAAGCAGAGCTGGGGCATATTAATCAAATCACCCGATGTCTAGGAGACAGGATGTCGTGGCCAGCTGCTTACTCGTTCTTTTCCACTTTCTGCCATGCTAGTGCTTGTTGACACTGACGCTTCTCCCTCAGCACTCGCGTGAGAACAGCAGCAGAACGATGAAGTGGGAAAGTGGCCGTAGAGGAGCGTGGGGCAGTTGGCTTAATAATGAAGGCAGGAAGTTGCTACATGTCACTTCACTAGTCCATTGCCCAAGAAGGGTGTTTGCAGTAGCAGGAGGCAGCCTTTAAAATGACCATGTGTTTAAGTGCTTTTCTGGAGCAGGGCTGAAGGTCAAAAAGCACAGTGATCTGGGGAAAGAAAGCACCTAGCACCACAAGCCAGGGTCTGTAAGCAAGAATTTGACCATTTTCTACAATCCTGTTTACAAACAGTTTGCATTTCTAGTACTGGACAAGTGAAGAGAAACTGAAGTGTTAAGACACTCTTTAGGATTTCTTCTCCTCCAACTTCTTTTTTGTATTTGGCTAAGACAAAGGAAAGAGAATTTTGTAGCAAGTGGGAACTATGTTCTTCGCTGCAATTCATCCTTTGAAGAAAGGCATTTTTATTGAGAATTGACCATTTATCTGTGCCTGTGTTAACAAATGGGTGGTGACCTTGTAGTTAGGTTGCATTTGTTGTTCAGGTGGCATTACAAGGGCTTTGCTCACTAAATAGGAGCACAGCTGTCAAGTTCCTCTTTTGTATGAGGCGGAGTTTGAGACAGAAGAAACTGGAATTTGGCTTTGAGGATATGTGGACCTGCAGCCTGGCAGGCTGGGTGCGTGAGCAAAAGGTAGGGATCTTGCAGTTAGTTCATGGGGTATTGCTGTCAGCTTGCCTCTACTTTAGAGCAGCCTTTTTAACTGCCCTTCACTGGTCAGCTGAAGGCCAAGAGCTTAAAGCTGAGCAAAACAGTTAATTTGACAAACAAAATTCACTCTCCTTGCTGGGTTTTGCGAAGAAGGTTTATAGCTGCATTCCTGGTAAGTCATCTTCATCTACAAAAACAATTCTGAAAACCATTTGTAGTGAGCCTGGCCTGCAAATGTTTGTTTTCCTTAGCTGCATATTTTATAGTAAGGATAATTGCCCTGACCCTGACTGTGTTACCTTAGTTTGTTTTCTTATTTTTACAAAACTCTTTTTAAAGCAAAATTTATTCTTCTTTAGAGCTTTTGAGTTGCTGTGCGGTATCTGCCCTGTTCCTGGATACTGTGGCAATGAGTACTCGTGAATAGATACAAAACATACTTCGTCCAAAAAGAAAGGAAATCCTACCAGGATCTTACTGTGGTTTCTCTCCTTCTGGTCCAGCTTATCACTGCAGTTGTAACAAAGAACTGGAAGGAGATTGTGCAGTCTTGTGATCTGCAGAACTGGAGAGAGGCTTTGGCTGCTGTGCTGACTTATGCCAGGCCAGAGGAGTTTGCAGCCCTTTGCGGTAAGGACACTTTACAAACTGGATGCCATTTATTCCACTTAGTTCTAGCAAAACTATGCTTTTTCTGCAGTTTTCCTTCAGGTGAATTATTGTAATTCCTTGCTATAGCTCCTTGGGTCAAAAATACAGCTTTTGAATTTTGCTGCAAAGGAGGAGAGGAACCTCTGAGGTGCTGTGTTCCCAGCACATTCCCTGTTTTTTTAGGGGGTACAGGGCAGGCCTTGTAAGCAGCTGGGTCTCAGCATTGGCCATGCTGTGCACGGCCACCAGTCTCCGTTGTTTTGAGACCAGTAACAGTGATGTTGATGAGGTGGCAGTCACCTCAGCCAAGGGAGCAGTTTGACTTCTTCATGGGATGTTAGTGAAAATGTAGCAGAGCAGCATTTTGCTCTTCTCTCGTAAGAGCATTTTGACTCTTGGGAAGGAGTCCTCCTTCTGTTGCTCTGCCGCAGATGCTGGAGCAGATGAGTTGCAGGGCTGACCCTGTCTCTGTGGACATGGGTGGTTTAGGGAGCATGTTGGAGGGGCCTGTCTCTGCAGCACATCATGCTGTGCCCTTCAGGGCTGCTCAAGCTCTCCCAGGCAGCCTACCCCTGCTCAGAGCTACCTTGTGCTTCGGAAACATGCCCTAAGACACCTGCCAAGCACCAAAAGGTGAGAAATTGAGGAAGCGCGCTGAGGAAACCCAGCCTTCTTTTGGCAGTGCTGCCTGCTGTAGCCCTGACAGTCCAGTAAGTTACCGGTTAACACGCCTGCGCTGCATGTGGGATGGCTGGCAGCCAGGCTGGGTTGTTGAACCCCTGTGAAAGCTTATTGCTGATAGTCAGGGTGTTGCAAGGGAGCTGCGTGCCTGACACCCCTCTGTCCCTCACGTGCCAGTYGTGGTGTCTGTGGAGCTGTACAGACTCACTAGAGTGTGCACATCAGCCCAGAGCGGTCTCACAGCTTCATTGCTTGCAGTTCCTTGGCCAGTTGCTCGCTCAGGTCACCCTCTTGAATGAGGGTATGCAAGAAGTGGGTGGCAGAGGGGCCTCTTGACCCTACTTGTGTCAGCTGAGTCTGTCTTCTGACACGTCTCAAGCTTGCAAGCGCTTGACAAGTCCTTGTGCCCACTGCATGAAATGGTGTGAAGTGCCCTGGGTTCCCGTGAGAGGATCGGTGCTGGACACTTTGTCCTCACAGGCGGAGCCCAGAGGCAGTCTCTCTTTCATTGTGCTGAGCAAAGGCATTGTAAGCTTCCCTGCCCCGGCAGTGACAGAGGGATATCTGGGGTGATTCACGGGGATCTACTTTGTGTTTCTCCTAGATCTCCTGGGTAACAGACTGGAGAGTGAGGGGGACAGCCTTCTGCAGACACAAGCTTGTCTCTGTTACATTTGTGCTGGCAACGTGGAAAAGCTCGTTGCCTGCTGGACCAAAGCTCAGAATGGAAACAGCCCCTTGTCCCTTCAGGTTGGTATTTGTGTGCAGAAAGATACTGGGAGTAACACACTGAGACCATTTAGCATGGTACTGGTACGTGTGGGTTTGAATTGTAAATCAAGTGATCTAGTGCTGATCTTTGCTGTCTGATAGCTGCATGTATTGCAGTCTGCAAGCCTTTTCCTTCTGGAATCGGTGGTTTAGTAGAATTAACATGCAAATACAATATGGGAAGATGGATTCTGAAGCCTGACAGCCCAGGCGTCTTCGGTTCTTTGGGTGCTTGTGCTTACATGCTTTCGGTGTGAAAGGTGTATAGGTAGTCGCAGGAAATAGATGGTTTCAGGAAAGAAGCAGCTTTGAAATGTTCACCTATTTTGCAATAGGTGCACACTGGGACGTTTTTCCTTTTGGAATAGATGGCTTAGACATTTAGGGGAAGAAATTAAAAAAAAATATAACAGCTAATTCTGGAGAAGAACTTTCTAAAGTTTCTCATGAGGGTTTTATGTAAGGGGTTGCATCTTGGGGGTTTAGTTTCCAGCAGTGAAGTATGTTGCATATAGGGAATGTTTTGGGAGAAGAGGAGGGTTGATGATAGTAAGATGAAGCAATTGCTGAATAATTTATTTTTATAATACCATCTTAGTTTCTTCCATCTATTCAGGGCCTTTGAAGGGCCAGTTTTAGAAGGTGCTTAAGGTAATGCTACCTGACAGTGCTGTAAGTCTGTATCTTCAGTAAATTGAAGGAACTGGAGTAATTTGAATTTTATGTTATTATCTTTCTCTAGATCAGTTTCAGATAATCAAAACTACTTACCCGTCTCTTGAGTGTGGTGACTTTCTTAAAGACTTACCTTCAGTTTGAATTTGCATTTTGATTGCGCTGCTTTCCTCCCTCAGACAGTAAAACTGAAAAATCATATCTGAGCTATAATTAGGCTGCTTGTTAACTATGATATGGAATTGCTGGAAGTCCCAGAAGCTGTTGTTACCTTGATTTTTCTATTGACTCTCTTAAGGTACTGATTTGTTAGGAAAAATACGAATGTATTAGTGAACAGTCAGTAAACAGTCCTCATTAGTGATCTATTGTTGAAATTTCTGTGGTGTACTCATCTCTTATTTTAAGGTTTAGAAGAGGGGACTGCATGTTAATATTGAAAAATTAGCATTTGCAGTACCTTCAATRTAATACAATGAGTAAGAAAATAGCACAACTTGAGAGAACAGACCAGAAAGTATTTCTGTTACTTAGTGCTAGGAGAAGACCCAACTAACAGTGACTGTTTCTGGGAGCATGGAAGGAAAACAAGATAAGGAGGATTGCTGGTGATTGTCTACAGAAAACTGTAGACAGCTCTTCTAAAGGAAGTGTTAGATCCTTTTTACTTCAGGTGGTTAGGCTTTACCCACTAGAATGCTATGAAGGAACATGAGGTGCCCAAGGCTGTAATAGCAAGAGGTGTTGTGGTGGGAGTGATGTTTGCCATCCATGCTCTTGGCTCTCACCAAACATTTTATGAAAGGGTATTCTTTTGGTGAATGTGCTTATTGCTGCTAGGGCCCTGAAATCCTGTTTTAATGAACTTCTTTCRGCATTGAGCTGTACACAGCACACTGCTGGCTTTGCCATTAGGCGCTTTTGGTGTATGGTTGCTGTTCTGTCATCTCACGTGCTGGGAAAGCGTGTGAGCATAACCATCAGCATGACCATAACCATCCATGTGCTTGGTTTGGCCTTTACATCRTTGGAGACAATCGTGCTAGCGCTGACCCGAGGAGCAGCCCACACAGACAGCGGTTAGCCCGTGTCTGCTTCACCTCCTTGTCCTCATTCCTTATTCTTTATCCTGATCTGCCAGGACTTAATAGAGAAAGTTGTGATCCTGCGCAAAGCCGTGCAGCTCACCCAGGCCGTGGACCCTAATGCTGTGGGAGCCCTCTTGGCCGAGAAGATGAGCCAGTACGCCAATCTCCTGGCTGCGCAGGGCAGCATTGCTGCAGCTTTGACATTTCTCCCTGCAAACACCAACCAGGTACATGACCCCCCCCCCTTTTTTTTTCCAGTTTGCTTCTTGTCTGTCTTAACAGGCTCACTTCAAGCAGAGATCTGTGTAGTGCATTTAACCTGCAGAATTGCTACTGAAACATACCTCAGGATGCAATGGTCAGGCTGTTTGCCTCTCCTGAGGTACCCTTGCTACAAATCCTGGGTTTTGCAGGCTGGTTGTTGCGTGCCACTTGGTTCCTTTTGTCACCATGCTTGTGTTCCTGTGTTGGTCTCATGGAGCTGGCAGAATTGCGCGACCTCGTTCTTCTCCACTTTTGTTTCACAGCCTTGTCCTGCAGCCGGTGACCGCTGAAGAGGCAGTTGTCCTTGCTACAACCCATGCATGCAGTGAAACATGAATCTTGATACTTGGTGGTTTTTCTTTTGATTTCCCCTCCTCTRTGAGCTGGCGTTCATGGGCAGGCCAGCTTGGGAATGTGTAGCCCAAGGTGGGAGGCAGGGGCTAGGTTCTAAATCGCATGTAAGGCAGGTCAAATGGCCATGTTTCTCCTGCAGAAAAAACTTGTTTCAGTTAAATACAGCTGGGCAGGTTTCTGAAATAGAGCTCACTAGTGCATGGCCAGCTGGCAGCTTGGTGCTTTGCGCTGGATGGCAGGCGGCACGGTTGACCTTCCTGTGCTGTGCTCTCCTGTTTGCAGCCAAACATTGTGCTGTTACGGGACAGGCTTTGCAGAGCTCAAGGGGAGCTCCCGGTGGGCCAGGAGGCCCTGAAGGCACCGTATGAGAGACAGCCCATGCCCAAAGCAAGAGCTGGCTCTGTGGCTGGACAGATGCAAGGACCCCAAGCTCCAGCCCAGCAGTATTACCAACAGGTAAGTGGTCTATGGAGGGGCATTGTGCTTGGCTTCTGGAAAAATGATGGGTAGAGCAATTGGTTTTCCTTTCTCTTGATCTGAGCTGTGTGTGTGTGATGTACCCACCAAGAGCCTTGTGGGCAGAATTAATTTGTGCCTCTCTTTACTCCTTCTCTGGAAACATCTCTCAAACACCTTGTCAAGTAGCCTGGCTCCAGAGAGCAGTTTTCTCCCCCTTTTCATTGAAAAGGTGTTTCAGTGCTAGGGACAACAGTGTGAAAGAGCCGTGGCATTTTTCTTGCTTGCTCTTGTTGTCCCTGGTTTCGCCCCACCTCTGCAGCCCTTGGGGCTCGCTTGTGCCACTCAGCAACCTCTTCTGGGGCTGGTTATTTTCCCCCACACTCCCACACGGGCTGCTCCAGTGCTGGCTGCAGAAGTTTTTGAGTGGCAGCAGTAGCAAACTCAAGGCATGTTCCTGCGGTCGTTGCTGGGATGGCTTACTGCGAAAGCCACCTGCCAGGGTCTGGCAGCATGGGCGTTGGGTGGGACAGTAGGGGTGAGGCAGGCCTGGGCAGAGCTGAGCGTGAGCTGTGCTGGAAGGTAGAGCTGGTGAGTACGGGGTTAGGAAGGGAGCTGGAGGGCATGCAGGAAGGAAGAGGAGAAATGAGGCAGGCAGATGCCCTTGTTTTACTGCCAGCCCGAGGATGGCATTGCATCAGACCACATGGCAGGATGCTGGCCATCGCTGGAGCGTGGCATGGTGTGCAGCCCTGGATGTGCGTCCACTTAAGGAGCATGGCCAAGTCCTTAAATCACTCAGCCAAGTCCTGGAGAGCGGCTGGCCTTTTTGTGCACAAGGGACTCTGGGCTGGGATTTTTTGAAAGCAGGAATGTCAGTGATGTGGACATTGTCCTTACTCAGAGGAGATGGGCACAAGCTGCCAGTGCTGCCCTTCAAACACCACTTGCCAGAAAAATGGGGGCAGGAGGGAAAAAGAATAGCTGAGAAGTGGTGGTGGGGTTTGTTCTCTCCCTCTCTGTATCGATGATTGTGGATGCCTTCGCAGGGAAACCTTTGCCTTCTCTCCAGGGTGTTAACAAGGTAGACTTCAGCCTTCATCCCGTTCTTGGAGCATTACCTTGCTAACACCATTATATCTGATTTTAAACGTATCATTGCCAAGAATTGCCTCAGCTGTCCTTTTCTGTGTCTCTGACCTTCCTTCTTGTAACCAATGAATTCCATTTAGAGATGATGCTGCATATTTGCAGTGTGTCCTTCCTCTTTGACTGTGGAAAAAACAGCTTTCCTCTAGATGGCGTGATCTTAGCAATGCTTTTTAAATCTCGATTTCACGTTTTTCCTACCATTTTAGAAATGCCTCAAGTTATTTAAGAAAGCCCTGCACATGATAGAAAGCCTGGGTGTAATACAGACCCATGAGCACACTGCCAGTGAGTTACCCTCTCTGGCTCTTGGCTTTCCAGGGAGCTCATGCTGAGCAGGAGTTACAGGAAGGGCTTGAAGTGGACAGGGCTGTGTCAGAACAGGGCTTAGTGGTATGTTGAACCAGAAAAGAGAAGAAATGACATATTTGAGTCTTAATATGATCCTTGTTTTGTTTGATTTCCACTTAAAGTGCATATATCAGCTTGTTCCAGCTCAAGGCAGCATTTGCTTAATTGCTGTCCCAAATAGGAACATGTTCTTAAACTTCAATTTCCTTTTGTCGTGGATTTTTGCATGCTATTTTTAGTTTGAAAAGAACAAGTATCAAAGGAGAAGGAAAAATCATTTAAATCACTCCAGTGATGAGAGTTATGCAGACATTGACAGCAGCTGTTCATTACAACATTAGCCTGGCACTGTGCAGTGTTAGAAGTAGGTGCGCTGAAGTCAGCGGAACCAGCCAGGACCTCAGGGTTGTGGCTTTCACTCTGCCAAGATGGAGGTGTCAGGCTCTTTTTCATGTTGCTGCTCACCACTGACTGGCCCAGGGTGYGCATCCCATTGCCTGGCACGGCTCCTCCTCGCTCAGGGGCATTGCAGGCATGGGGGGGTCTTGCCTTCTTCTCCATCAGGAAGGCAGCGACAGTGGTATGGAGCTGAAGGGCTTCAGGGTGGCAAATAAGGCAGGTTTAGCAAAGGAGGCATCTGATACCCAACAGGGTCTGTGGAGACCTGCTGGGTATCGTTAAGAAAGATGCTTGGGGGAGAGCTGTTTTTCAGGTTTTAACTTTTTTTTTTTTAATAGGCCTTAAGCTTAATTTAAGCAAACTGCATTTGTGTGAGGCAGTATGTTTGAATTTAACACGGGACATGTAACGTATGAGTGGGGGTTAGTGATGCTTGGTGCCTGCTATACAGTAGCCGGGGGGGGGGGGGAGCTTCTGCAGTAGTTAGGAAAATGTGATACCAGAGGGCTTTGTAATAGCAATGTTGTGGCAGCCCTGGCTTACTGGCATGTGTAACACTGCACTTGCTCCACAGCCTGTTGTAATTACCCCCTCCTCTATGCTTTGTCTTCACTCTGCAAGTCACTTCAGTTTCAGTGCACAGTGATTTAGTCTGTCTTTAATACACTTTTTCTACATCAGTTTGATTTTATGGCTGTTAGAAGTCCCAGCATGCAAACTTTTTTGCATTCACCTCTTTGCATCGCACTTTGTGATACCCTTTAGACTTTTTTATTGTTTTGTTTTCCATGATTGGTATTTCTTTGTTCAATTCAGGTTAGAATTGCCCCTACTGTCACTACCTGGAGTAACAAAACTCCTACTGCCCTTCCCAGCCATCCTCCTGCAGGCTGTCCCTCTGACACACAGGTATAACCTTCATTATTCCTCTCTGTGAGACCCTGCTTCACTCTGATCTGTACCCGGTGCAGTCTGTGCTTTATGCAGTCTGCAGCTAGGCGGAAGGAACAGGTTCCAAGTCTGCTCAGGTTTTGCTCCCTCTGCGTCCTATGCTGCATGTGTCACTGCTGCCCAGATGAGTGGCTCTGAGAAGCCTCATGTGGGAGCTTGTGTGACCGGAGCCCCCCAGCTCCACAGTTATTGCCCCGCACTAGAATATTTGAAGTGTGATGATACTAGTTGTTCCTTTCCTCTTTCCCACGGAAGTCAGAAGTATCAGAATTTATGTTTGAGTCACTAAGCTGAAAGCTGTGGCTGGCAGGGCCATCTCTGACTCACTGAGTAACAGATAGTGCTACACAAGAACCTCTTCCTGGGGCAGGAAGTTGCGTGATCCTTTGCTACTGAAATCACACTTAACACCTCCGACTGTGCTTCCCTGTTACGCAGGGCAAAATGTTGGGTATCCAAAGGCAGTGGGATGGTTGGAGCTATTTATTCCTGTGTGGATGGCTCTTAAAGGGAATGGGGTTTAAGGCCTTTAAATGGGAGCTGGTCATTTCACTACAGTTCTGCTTCCCCACTGCGTTACCATTGCCAGCTAAATCCTCTCTCTCCCCCTCCCTTTTTACTGCAATCTTGTTTTGCAGGGAGACAACCCACCTCCTCCAGGGTTTATCATGCCAGGTGCTGTTAACCCCAACATGCCACCTCAGCAAGCCACATCTTCCAGTTATAACATGTACTCGCAAGCGGGGGCCCGACCACCGTACCCACAGAGTAAGTAGCAGCAGCTCCCCTGTCCCTCCCGCACAGGTGGGCCAGCTGGGCAAGAAGGCCCCGTTTCCTGGGGAAAGCCAGTCCCTTCCTTGGGGTTGGGAGGACTTAAATCAAACCAGTTCTGTTTCTTGGGCAAGAAGACTCCTCATACTGCTTCTGAGGGTTTTGCTTCTTGGTGGGGACCAGATGTCAGGTACCGTCTGTCAGAAACTGCCTTCACTGCTGAGAAGGTGTCTGCCAACAAATTTGAGACTCGCTTTCCAGCTGGCCCTTCCTAAAGCTGTGTAGGGGTCAAACCCCCAAGTGAGTCTTGGAGCAATGGCACAGAGCTGGCGAGCAGGGACCCAGCTCACTTGCATGTCTGGGCCTAAACAATTCTCACTGGGAGCCTGTCGAGAAAGGAGAGGGGTTGAGGAGGAAATGGGGGATAAGGGCAGTGGTAGAGATGAGCTAGGAAGGGGACAGTGCAGTAGCATACTCAGAGCAGGAGTCTGGAAGTACAGGTAGAAGTTAGAAGAAAATGGTTCAAGGACACAGATGGGTCAGAGAAGGGTTAGTGAAGTTAAGCCTCAGGGCCTGACATGAGAGGCTGTGAGCTTGCACTGGCTTCCAGAGACTGCCGTTCACTTCCCTGGTGTGGAGTTTCTCCTTGTGCAAATCTGGGACAGGCGTTTTTCCTCCTGGATGCGGCACTGTGAGGATTACAGTGTTGCAGAAAACACCCAGAGCAGCGGTGCCCTGCCCCTCCAACACCGCCTCAAGTGGCAGCTCCAGGCAGCGAGTCCAGGGAGAGAAGGAAGTCCTTGTGGCCAAGGCAGTCGTTTCTCTGGCTCCCTGCTCCTGCAGTTGAGGTTTTGAGCAGTCCTCCAAGTAGAAGTGGTCATGTAGGAGTGGGACTTGGATAACCGGATAACCAGCTGGAGGGGGAAGGTACGGGAAGAAAGGAGGGTCAGATGATGAAGGAAGCAGAGAGAGAGATGAAACCTGCCCCCTCTGTTATGAAGTTACTGACTGAATCTCTTCTTTTCTCCCCCTTTGTAGCGTATCAGGCCACACAGCAGTACTCTTTTGGAACAGGGGGACCAGCTGTCTATCAGCCTCAGCAGCCTATCACTGCCCCTGCTTCAGCCTCTTACCCTAACCCTGCCCCTAACCCTACCCATCCATACTTACCATCTGCCCCTTCCCACACCATGCCCTCCCCGCTGTACCCTGGGCAACCTCAGCCCTCTCCAACCAGCTTGAATCCTGCCTCTTCCTTCCCTCTGCCTCCTTCTGGTGCATCCTTTCAGCATGGCAGGCCAGGACCTCCAGCAACTTCTGTGGCTTATGCATTACCTACTGGACCAACAGGTACTCTGCCTGCAACCAGTGATCTTCCTGCATCCCAGAGAACAGGTCTGCGCTTGAACGGGGGGAGGGCAAGCAGGGAAGGGAGAACATTTTGCTTGCTCGCTCAGGGTTATGTGTGCGTGTTTTCCTTGTGAATGCTCCACAATAAGTTTGCCTGTGCTTTGAGATGAATTCACAGCATTTCTAAAACACGTCATTTTTCCTCTGCATCTGGCAGTAATACAGCTATGTCACTGCAGTGAATGCTTCCTCAGCAGTGTGGGCAGTCGTTTTTCTCTCAGTCAGACCTTGCCATGGACACAGAGCCTTTGTCTGTCTTGCCTAAGACACAGTGCTACAGCACCATGTCGTTGTGAGATTATCATCTACTGATGATGGATGGTGGCACAGTTTTAATGTTGTGAGGCCAGCACCAAACTGCTGTGTGGCTGGAGCGCAAAATCCTGGGTTCTCTTGCAGAACAATTTTGTAAGTGTAATTCCTCAGTGTATCTCCTGTTTGTAAGAGGCAGGTCAAGCCCAGGATTTGCTGTATATCTAATTCAAAAAGCATTTTCTGTGGAATCACCTCATTTTCATTATTTTTTTCCTAACCATTAATGTGATGGGATTTACTGTAGCTGTGAATGCCTTAAAAGATGATCAGAAGTGATTTAGAAATGCTTTTATATGGCCTCTTTCTGAGTTGTTAATCTAAAGCATGTGTATGTCGCTAGCCCATAAGAGCATGTTTGAGCATGCATTGTAAGAGCACGCTGCCGAGGTGAGGAAGAATGGCTCCCTGGGACACGTAGGAGTTCTTGAATGTAACTGTTTGCTGTGGTCTGGTGACCTTGCTCATGATAACAGACCTGAGTCTTCATTAGCAGCGTTTGATTCTCAGCTGAGTTTGAAACAGTAGCCTTGAATATGTCATGCTGCGGAGGAATTATGAGCGGTCCTGTTTTAAACATGTATTTTATAGCCAGGTGGTTCAGCTGGAGAGCCAAGGATCACATCTGGCAGTAGGGAGCAGAGGGAATATTAGCCAGGATTTGAGGGGTATTTCAGGAACAGTGTCTCTGCTGCCAGGCCTTAAGGACCCCACTGTGACTCCCTCTTCTCTTAAAAGTCTGCTGAGGTGAGGCAGTGCAGAAAAGGCTCGTTACCTTCGTCCTGRTCACAGAGGTTCTGCAAGGAGATGCTCCTGCTGTCTGTGAGGCTGGGAACCTATGCTGCTCGTGACAGTGTTGGCACACGTGTGCATGTTTAAGAGAGAAGCAGTCCTGGGCTCTGTCCAAAAGAAGATCAGTGCAGTGTGGCAGCCATGGCTGCCAAGTAAGCAGCAGCCTTTTTTGAGGTAGTTGATGTTTCCCTCTGTTCTGCAGCCAGACTTGGTGTCTTCTCTCCTCCCCTTTGAGATACAATAGTGGGACTTCTCCTGACTCCACGTGATAGGGCAAGTGTAACTTATATCTCTGTCAGAGGGATTATTAAAATGTGTAGAAGAAGAGTTGTTGGAAAGTTTCCTAAGCCTGGGACGTGGAGCAGCACATTACAATGCAGACAGCATTGCTTCTGTGCCTTCAAATAAATGCAAGGAACAAGAAAATTATTCTTTCTTATCCATTTTACTACTGTGTTTGCGTCACTGGCAGGCACTTCAGAGACTTGTCACTTAAGTTTCTTGCATTAACAGTGAAGTGATATAGTCCATAYGGCTCTCTGAGTGGTAGGGCACTCTGTTTTGGACAACAGAAATTGAGGACGTTAATGACAATACTGGTCTATTTCTAAAACCATTGCGTAGTCCGCATTGACTGTGGTCTGACATATCTTTCCTAGGTCATATTAGTAGAAGAAAAATTGAATCAGTCATCAGCATTGCCTTGCCAGATTTCATTTCAAACTTAAAAGTTGTCTGTACTGTGCTTTTTATCAAGTTTTCTGAGAATTACTGGTACTGTTTGCATTTTGCCCAGCAGCTGTGATGAGCGGCCAGCCAGTACAAAGCATCAGGCTTTCAGGAACCAAAACTCGKCATTAAAAAAAAAAGTCTGATTCCTGGCGAATACCAGCCTTGGCCTTAAACAAAGGGGTGGGCTTCAGTGCACCATGAGGTCCGTGGCTAGGTGTGATCCATGGGGTCAGGCTGCTGAAACGCAGCTGTCTACCTGCAGCTGAGAGAAGTGTTTAGACAGATAGAGCTAAGAGCACACTCTGTCCTGTTCAGATTTTTAGGTTACTCCTTTGAAAGATCATATAAACAAGAAGAGGAAAAACTTGCTCTTAAATACTGAAAGTACACAGTATATAATTAACCATCAACGAATTTTTCAGGGGCACTGTGTCACTTAAAGATGCCTTTGTATATGATTATAGAGAGCTAACAAAAATCTATAGCCACAAGTAGATCTTACCTGTAACTCTCAATGTTTTGGTGCAGAGCAKATAGTTATGCCCATCTTGGCTTTGAATTGCTGTGCTCTTGTGTGTTACGAAGATCTGATTTGGGAACATTATGTTCACTTTGCAAATGTGATTCATTAAGATGGGGGGGGGAATTGGCAATTTGAAGTCTTGGAAAGCATCTGGCCGTTGAACTAGCATGCAGTTAAAGCTGTACTTACTTACAGAACTGATTTTCTCTTATCTGCCCTGGTTTCTTTTGCAAATGTATGTAAAAATGAGTATGTTGAGCACTGCTTGGAGCTTCCATCAGTAACTAAGCCCACATTTAATTTCATTTTCAACCTTTCTCACTTTGGCAACAGAAGATCTTTGAACCTGCTTTGAAGACAGTTTTAATTTCCAGAGTATTGCATCTTGTTTGAAATAGTAATAGCACAGATCTGAGTTTAGTGAAGTGTTTGTACTAGAACTATAAATGCATTAAAATCACCCCAGGGACCCGAGTATTCCACAGTAGTTGTCTCATCCTGCTGTTTCTCCTCTTCAAAATGGCAGAGTGTTGTTGTGTTTTGCCTTTTGGATTTGCATCTCAGTTTGAGCAGGCAATTTGTCTTTTCACGCAGGTGTAAAGCTCCTCTGTGAACATGACATTTTTGCCATGCTGGGTGCAGACGAGAGAAAGCCTTGACTCAGGGAAAAACCTGACGTCCCCTTGAAGTCAAGTAGTTTAAGCATCTCCTTAAAAGCTTTCTAGAAAGGTAAAATGACAGTGAGGAGACTGAGTAATGGTCTGTCAGTTCCACTGGCTGGTAAGAATAGAAAGTGAGAATTCAGAACAGACAAGTGGGCCAGGATTCTGCAACATTTGTTAGAAACAACTAGAAACACTGATTTACTACATGGGAAGAGATCCAGGCTTGTTTTCAGGGAAAGCAGACAAAAGCCATTCCACAGGATGGGTTGAACAATTGTTTTTTCTCTAGATCGGCATTGTAGTTAGGTGAAGCATTTTTTTTCTCCTGACTTCTCTTGCATATTGAAACTAAACTGCTAATTAAAAATGACAGACAGGTTGTTTTAGTTTTTAAACAGAAACTGTTTTTTAGCTCTCTTTGCGTTTTTATCTGCAGAAAACCTGCCAACTCAAGACCAGGCCTCTCCCTTGCCAGGTGAACTAGGTACCACATAATGTGAAAATCATTACAGCCACTACATGAAATTAATTCAACAGACATCAGTAATGCATACATTCTTCAGAGAACATGAAATGCAATGCTGTTTGCCAATTACATTTTAATCAAATCAATTTTTAATGCCTTAATTAAAACCAATAACAACATACTTGGAGTTTTTAACCACAGAAATGAATGTTGTTTTGCCTTTTTTTTTTTTCTTCCTCAAAGCAAATTATTCCAAGAAATTAATAGCAGTGACAGTCCAGGAGGTTTTCATAATGTATTTTCATTATCAGCACTGCAGAAATTAGACTTCCTATATTGGAAATATTCTGGGAAGGGATGTTCTGGATAGGGAGGGCAGAGCTCCTGAAACAAATGGCTGTCAGGAGGTGGCACTGCCTTTGGTTAATGAAAAATCAGATGTGAAAGGGGTTTTAATTTGTTTTTCATTGACCCCTTCAACATATTCTGGATATGGAACTCATTTAAAAAAGGCTCAGGAACAAATGCAATTTCAAGACAAGCTAATTCTGCAGTGATGTTGCAGTTTGCTATGTAAAGTGAATTTATCATCTGCTAAGTGAAAAACACTGTGGTAAAAAAGTCCATTGAGCGGGGATTTGGTTTTGTTGGCTTTCCGTGGCTTTGTGCAATAAATCCTGATTACTCGGTGAGGCTGCAGTAATGCCGAGATAAAAATGCTGTGATCCCAATTACATGTGCTCCGTGACAAGATGGGAACCATTTCTAATGCACTAACCTGAGCTTTGGGGTACAAATCTTGCAGATGTACAGCGTGCACTTTCTTTGAAGAGCTTAAGGCTTCTTACAAGAAAAAAAAAACCAGACTGACTGGAAGTGATTCTGCACAGACATCCTCCTTTCTTCTTCTTGTTTCAAATGAATTGGCCTTGATGCAAAGAGCTAGATTGTACCAGCTTGCCCCAGCAGCTCTGCTCTGCTCTCAGGACACAAAGCCCTCATAAATTTGATGCAGTTGGCCAGGGAAACCTGGTTTATGGCTCCTTTGTGTCTCTAGGGTGGCTGGGTGAATCTGACTGGAAATGTTCAAGTCTCCTGTTGCCTTTTATGCCTCCTCTTTCGATATTCGTGGTGTTGCTGGGAACACAGTGTATTTTAATGGAAAAAGCTATCGCAGTGTACAATCACAGCAGCAGCACTCAGGAAACGTGTGCAACTTAGCGGTGTTCCCCACGGTTTCTGAGGTCTCTGTTGCTGATCAATTTTTATGATAACRTTACAGTGATCATGCAAAAAACGTTCAGAAAACAGCTCTGATTTGTTCTAACGTAAGGGTGGGGAGAAACCTTCACCAGTAACTGTGAAGCTATATTAATACACGCTGCCTGTTTAACAGAGCTGTATTTTGGCCATGGTAGGCAACTGCCTGCCTTTTCACAGGGTTAGCCTGTTGAAAATTCTTCTCCTGCAGGAGAAGAGGTTACTAAATTGGTTCTTCACACTTGCTCCTAGGAACGTTACTTTAGTAGATGCCAGTAGGGTGTATGGCGTGTAAGGAAGAGGAAGAGACAGCACGGAGGATTTAACTGCCAGGGCTTCAGGAGGCCCTGGCTAGCTCAGGGGCTGGACTGTTCTTCAGTGAAGGGCAGACCTGCAGGGGCAGGCTTTGCCCAGCAGCGCGAAACCTCCGATGATACAGCTGGGGCGCAGAGCAGTCCTGGCTGAGCTCTGAAGGGGCAGCGCAGCAAAGAGGCCTCGTTCCCCTCCTCCGAGATATTTACAGTCTCTTTTTTTCCCTTTTTGTCCCAGGGCCTCAGAACGGCTGGAATGACCCTCCTGCTCTGAACAGAACTGCCAAGAAGAAGAAGGTAGTCTGGGAAACTCCAGCTCAATGCAATTGAGCGTTGTCCATTTGAAAAGCAGTAACTTAGCTTGCTCCTGAGAAATTTGTTGACAGGAGAAGAAACAAGAAGGGTTAGCAGCAAACAAAATCTGTACTTCGTGAACAGAAATGGCCTTCATGCCTTTCCAATATGCATCATCTCCCTCAAAATATTTAAGTCTCTAAAGAGACAGTGGCTTTTTGGTTAAGTTGTTGTTAATAACGACATTGATCCTGGTTTGAGGGAAGAAAATACCTTGGACTATTTTTATCTGCAGTAAAGCAGATGAGTTTTGCAGGAGATGATACTTAAGCAAAATGACGAGGCTGTGCAAATTGTTACAGCTTACTGACTTTGCTGGAGCTGAAAGCAATTTATCCTGATTAAGGGTCTGACCYTGGGAGATCTGGTGAGAGTAAGACAATTTTCATGATAGAGACAATGTAGTTTAGTAAAAAGGATTCAGATTGCAGCAGGATGTAATAGTTGGGGATGTTTGGCACAGAGCAGAGTGAGCCTTTTTGTCCCCTGTGCTGCTTTAGTTTAGAATATTTCCGCAGCGGTGTCACCTGCTGCTCTCTGAGCCTAGTGCATTTGGGAAGCAAAGGTCAGTCAGGGCTATGCAGCGTTTTCATGGTGGGGAGGGCAAGGGCGTTGGAGCAGCAAGGTGGGTGAAGGTGGAGGCAAAAGTCTCTACCTTTGGGGTTTGGTCTCTGGGGTTCAAGATGAAGAAGCTTTTGGAGGATGGCAAGAGGAAGTTTTGCATGCTCCTGTCTGCCTCAGTGCTTGACATTTGTCCCACAGCTGTCAGCATGCCACCTTTCAGAGATGTCAAGGCTCTTGGGTAGGAGGGGGAACATTGTCAGTGAGAATAACTGACCTGAGAACTTGATAAAAATCCTTCTGGAAACAGTGTCTGCTACTGCTGTATGTTTGTCTCAGCTGCAACTTCTGCTGTAGCGAAGTGTTGAGGGTAGGTTCCTCTCTAAATGAGKAGTCACGCTGTTTGTCCTGTGGCTCTGCTGAGTATTTAACAACCCCCCACAGAAATGTTGGCATGTTTCCCTTAGGTCCACTGTATGAGGGGTGGGTTTAGGCTATTATGAAATGACTTGCAACATCTGCTATTGTAATATAGAAGACTCTTGCACTTCAAGCCAACGCACAATTTCCAACTGTTTTCCTCCTAACTAAGAACTTATTCACCACACAGAAATTTACTGCTGTGATTCATTGCTTTTATAACTGTTGTTGATGGTGTAATGGGAGTATTGTTCTTGCTGTCCAAACCACTGTTTTAATTCTGGCATCACTGATTCAGGGTAGCATTCAGTGTCTCGTAATCTCGTTTCTTTCCATGCACACCCAGAGAAATGTGCACATTCTCATGGGACTTCTTACTTTTGTTTGGATTCCTGTATGACTTGCAACAGACCAGCATCTTATTTAGTCATCTCTTCTCTTTACAAAACATTTTCTGCATCTGAAATGCTCATGTGTAAAGACTGGCAGATGCTTAGGGATGAATCTGAAATGTACTCATAATCTGTCTTAGTGCAAACCTGTTTGCCAGAAGCTTGAAAGCCTTTCAAAAGCTTTATTGGTACATGTTGCTAGCTGTGATCTGTGTACTACATTGACAAGACTACCAAAAAAAAAAAAAAAAGGAGCCTTGAAAATAAGACTTTAAAATCTAAATATAATGACCAATAATAAGAATTGCTTTAGGTGTAGGTTAGTTAACTTTAGTGCAAACTGTTGTTCCATTAGTACTGGTCTGTCGAACCTTTGTTCTGTGCCCTTAGCTGAGTGAGTTGCTCTGATCTKCAGTGGCTATGCTCGGCTCCTGTGACTAGGGCAGGCTAAGCAGACTCCTGCCCTGTGCGGATAGGAGGACAGGCAGAGCACAAGGCTTGGGAATGCTGGAGGACACGATTGCCCCAAGGTGCTTCTTCCCATGCAGCTGCTCCCAGAGGAACAGGTTCTTGTCAACAAAGTAAAATCCTGTATTGCCCGCTTCTCTTTGTAGAGCCTGGGGGCTYGGCTCTGTGCCTGGCTGAACTCTCAAGTGCTGTGGGTTGGGAAGACAGACTGGTCCTTGGGAGCTAAGAGTTGTGCTCTGCTGGGAGTTGTGGTGCGGCTGTGATGGTAGGATAAACACACAGTTTGTTTTTCCACAGGTCCCTGATAACTTCATGCCCCCAGTTCCCATCACTTCCCCCATCATGAACCCGCTGGCAGATCCGCAATCTCAGATGCAGCAGCCTCCGGCTCCAGCACCACCCGTGGGTGCACCCAGCTTCCAGCCTCCACACCTCCCTGCGGGGCAGCCCGTGCTGCAGAGCCCGTACCAGCCTGCTCCCCAGTCCCTGGGGCCATGCATTGTGCCTCCTGCTGTCTCCAAAACCAGCACAGAGGGGGCCCCTGGAGCCCCAATYGGCAATGCCATCCAGGTAACATAACCCTAGTGCTACATGGTTTCGTTTTGTACATCAGTGGAGCCTTGTGGGTTGGGATCCTGTTGGCCAGACATGGAACAGAAGAACCTCTTCTACTTGTTTGAGGCCTTGTCCACACCAGCAAGTGACATGGTGTTAATAACAGATGCAGTAAGTACAAGCCAGCTGGATTTGATTGTCCTTGCTTAGTGAGGAGTCTGTTCCGACTGTGTTCAACAGGCCATGCTCCCATGGAGGTGGGAGAGCGCAGCCGCAGCTCAGCAGAGTTTAGCAGAGCAGGTTAAAAAGGCGATTCGGTGAGTCTGCTTTGTCTGTATCTGGTACAGACAGCAGAAGGTCCCTTTTGCATTCCATGCAGGACAGCTTGTAGTGCTGTTGGCTGCTTTGAGTAGCATCCTGTACCTCAAAAGTGCACTGCTCAGTCTTTAACCACTAGCTTTGCACCATGCTGGCACTTTGCTACAGTAATCTTCACCTAGATGCTAAGTAACCCTTGACTGTTAATACAATCATCAGTATGGACCAAGAAGGTGCTTCCTCCCACTACTGTGCAGCTCTCCAGAGGGATAGATGGCAGGTGCTGATAATGTCACCTCCACACACCCGCAGGGAAGAGGGGGGAATTGTGCCAAGATGGCTAATAGCTCGATTTAGTTTAAAACTACATGGGGTCACAGAATGACCTGGAAAAGCCTCATCTGTTCTGTTTTTCAGCATGTCCAGGCACTGCCAACAGAGAAGATTACCAAGAAGCCCATCCCTGAGGAGCACCTTATTCTGAAGACCACGTTTGAAGCTCTTATCCAGAGGTGCCTGCTGTCTGCCTCAGATCCGGTAGGTCTCTGCAGCATTCCTGGAGTAGGCCTGTGTTCAGATGAATGTGCTGGTTTCTGCTGCTCAGCTAGCTATCACAGCCTCTCCTGTTTGAGATACTTTTTCCATCTAGGGGCTACTTCGAGCAGCCACAAGCAATGCATAGCAAAGCTACACGCACTTAGGACGTGGTCATTTTGAGTCTAAGCATAGCCCTGCCGACAGCCCAGCTGCCTGAGGATGTTGACTGTGGGTCATTACTGTCCTCCTCATGGGGAGAGCAAGATGATGCTGCTTCTGGGCGCAGAGGGATTGRTTGTGTCACCCCACCACAACCCCCTCTTGTGCAGCTCTCTGCTGCCCTCTCCTAATGAGGGTTGGAATTGGTTAGGGTTGAGGTTTTGACCCTGTGGTGRTTAGAGGAAAAAGGGCTCCTCTTCCTCCTGCCAGGTGGGCACTGATGAGGTATGCCCTACACCCTGCTGGTCAGAGAGGACATCTTGTTGGTGTGCTTAACTGCTGCTCATGATTTGGGGCAGGAAGCAGCTGGTGTTATGCCATGTCTGAGCTGAGGCTCACATATGTGAGTAYATGTTTCAGGTTTTGATTGGTGACGTGTCACTTCTGATAACAAACTATTTCAAAAGGAAACAATGGGTAGCAGCGAAGCRAAAAGGCTGTGAGCTGTAACACAACCACTAGAGCTGGATAGGATAAATATTTCCTATGACAGACAGTTTTTTGTAAATGAGCCATCAATCTCAAAGCTTCTTGTTTTTTCCAGTGGTCAGTAAATAACACACTGCCCTAAAGTGCAAATGCTGACTGCTCGGCTCATGCATGCTGAAAGGCTGATGATGAAAGACAGGCTGGTGGTGTGCAGAGGACTGCACTAAATGTGCTTGGTCAGCAGCACAGACTTCGTGCTCCTGTTATTGCTACCAGGAGCTGAGCTGTCAGAGGGCTCTGTGGCAGCACAGCAGTATACTGGCTGTTCAGTGTCGTTTTTGTTACATCTACTGTACCATTTCACCTGGCACCATACTTTTGACTTGAGGTGTGCACATACTTGCTCCACTTGTTCCCTTTGGGTGTCAGCCCAACAGTTTATTTACTCACCCACACACTCCTTTGCAGAAGCTTCTGGAGGCCATGGACTTCTTTTGGACAGACCCTGTACAGTTCAGTAGTGTTTGATTGCTCAAAAGCCTTTTTTTAAAAATACCCTGCAGAGCAGAGGGATAGAAATCAGGCACAGAGGATAGAAATCTTCCTGTGAGTGTATTTCCCCCCTCCTCCCAGATACCCAGGACACAATGAAGACAAAAGCATTCAGTTTGCACTATCTGCACCTAAGGATTGCTTTTCTGCTGTGCCAGCACTATTTGTTTCCTTACTTGTTGTTAACGCTCYCTGGTTTTCTTAGGCTGGGCAAGCATTCCAGGCACACAGTAATGAGAAGTGCTGCCCTGACTGTATGTGTCAGTTATTGTCAGCACATATGCAGGCACCCCTAGGTTATTATATACCAAAGGGGAAAATGGCAACATGAAAGGTGTTACTGCCTAGGGACTAGAGCAGGAAGCAGAGGGTCAGGACAACAAACTCCTTGCACTTCTTCCACCTAATTTCCTTTGCTTGAGGAGGTTTCTTGCTGTTTAGTGAACACATTTATTTCTCTTCAGTTTACCCATCTGTAAAATGAAGTTAGTGTGCACATCCTGTCACAAGTTTTGAAACGATTGTCCCAAAGTCATGTATCTGAGAGTTAGTCCAAAAGGCTGTATCTTATCTGCTCTTCCTGGGATACTTTTTCCTTACTTGCCTCAGTCCGTTGACAACATTAATATCACTCAAGGGACTTCCACACATGGTCTGAAAGATCCATGTGCTGTATTCTCCTCTATGCCCTTTCCCATATGAACAGCCTTCCCTAATTTCTGGCACAGTGGGGAGCCACCAGTCTGTCTTCACACCTGAGCAGGAGCATTCCCTTAGGCTTTTTCACTTTCTGTCTCTCTGCCATGATTTAATCCAGGGAAACTTCTCCAGTAGCCAGAGGAAGTTGCACTACATAAGTAAAGATGGATTGATGTGCATACTGATTTAAGAGGAAGTTCCAATACCCATATGTACTGATGCCATTTTTAATGCTGTTGACCTTGTTGTTTTTGTTCCCGTAACTGTACCCTGGATGATTGAATACTGTTTTTTTCTTCTGATTATTCTGGAGTAACACCACCTATTTCTGTAGCTGTTTGTAAGAACAAGTGGATGAAAAAATATAATTAGAATTTGCTCTAAATGACTGAGTTTTATGTCTTCATTCTTCAGTGACTGCATGTGGCCTTAAATTCTGAGTGGCATTGCTGGATACTTGATTCCAGTAATATCTCCTATCCCAACAAAAACAGTGCTTTCCAGTTAAACACAGAAGCAAATTTCCTTCTTCTGTCACATTGACCATATCAGATACGCCACTGAGTTTTGCAAATGACTAGTAGCTTTTGGGATATACCTCTGAAGTTTTACAACTCTGTAGGTAGCTAGAGATGTCATCTTATCTTTCCTAGCAAAATCAGGAGTGAAGAGTACAGACATATTCAAATGATGTGTTAGGAAAATGATGCTGATGAAGGAATTGTGTTGCACAGGTGGTCTTGCAGCTAAATCATTTATCACAAAAAACAGTGAAATTCAGAACACTATTCTGATTTTAATGTATTCCTCTCTTGCAGCAAACCAAGAGGAAACTGGATGATGCAAATAAACGTCTGGAGTTTCTATATGACAAACTTAGGGAACAGACAGTAAGTTTTGATTTTACATTTTTTTTCCCATAAGATAATGCAAATTATGGCCAAGAAATCCATCAGTGCTTTGGACCCCTCTCTGATAGGTAAAAGGTATTTGTTCCTTCTGAGCAGCATGCCTCAGATGTTTTTGTTGTATGTTTCCATGCATTTCCCAGTAATGGCTAGGTAGAATGCTTGGCCTCAAGCACCTCTGCAGACTTCAGCACTGTGGTGTCATGTCACTGATTTTATAGCAGTGTGCAGGGACCGTGCTGAGGCGGACACGAGAGCTCCTTGCTTTAGGCACTAGGTGAATGCATCAGGAGGATCCCTGTCCCCAGTTGATGGCAGAATGAGCAGACAGTGCAGGCTTCCACGCTTCCAGCCAAGAGCGTTAGGCATGCAAAAAGCCTACACTCAAAACATCTCAGAAGGTGTAGACATTTGAGGCTCACTGACTTCACTGGAAGTCAGACATGTAAGTATTTGGAAGATTTTTCCAAAGCCTTCCAGGAGATCTGTGGCAGAATAAAGGATTGGACTTGGATCTCTAAGGACTTCACTAGAGGACTAGTCATTGTAAGGACATATTTCCTGAAGGATTAACTTGAATCCTATCCCAAAGACGTACTAACTCTGCATGTTTTTCATGCAGCAGAGTTGGTCACAGCAGGCCTCCCAGCTCAGGAAATTGCAGCAGCAGGCTGGCAGTGAAGGCTAACAATGGTTTGCAGTACTGCAGAGGGAGTTAACTTCTGGTTGAAGTCAGCGGCTAGACTTCCCAGAAGATCACTGTCATTTAAAAGACCGAAGTCCTGCACCTTTCTGAGGGCCAGAGGTTTCACTCAGGGAATTTATTTTTCTAATATTAGTGTACCAGCTGTGTTTCTTTCTGTTGACCTGTCTTGCCTGGCTTCCCTGCAGCTCTCTCCAACCATCATTAGTGGTTTGCACAACATTGTGAAGAGCATTGAGACCCGCAACTACMTGGAAGGACTGAACATCCACACTCACATAGTCAGCACCAGCAACTTCAGCGAGACCTCTGCTTTCATGCCTGTTCTGAAAGTTGTCCTCACCCAGGCAAATAAATTGGGTGTCTGAAGTAACCCTGCATTTGCAAAGCCTATGACGGTTGCTTTTCCAAAGAAGTGCATATCTACAGCAAACATGCAAGAAATGGACCAAATACTAGTCCTTACAGCATGTCGCAGTAGAGCGCTGACRAATGGCATTACACTCTCCCTGCAGAATACATCATTCTAGAAGGGCCTCGGAGCCCTGGTGCTTTTCTTTTCATTTTAATCTTTCTCATCCCTAATGATTCTTGTCTACAGATAGTATATTTAATGGATGATGCCCCATATTGTCAATTTTTAGATGCATGTTATACTGCTAAACAGTGGCTTTTAATAAATATATGCGTTAAAAGAACAAGATAGGTTGCGTATCAGACCCTAAAACAAATTCTTTTTCCTACCCCACCCTTCCATATCCACCAGATTAAAGAGTCTGATCCTATTATAAGTGTATTTGGTCTTTCATTTTATGAAGCTACTTGCAGTTCTCTTATTATAATTCACATGTTAAATAGCTTAATTTTGCACTGAGGCAGATGAGCAAAATAAAGGCTAATGTGATATTTTCAATAAATGTTAATTTATTAACATGTGTCTTCATGAAGTAGAACTTAAGAGATTTTGAGCCTGGATCACAGTGGGGCGGCTTTCTGTTGCATCCTAAAGGTAAGGATATATTTTCTCAGCATTGATTGAGCTGCTGAAGCATTGCCTGCCACAAACAGCTGTTTAATGTTTGCATTGAGATACTTAGGTTTCAAGGGAAAGCTTAGCAAGGATTTTGAACRCATTTGCATGCATTTTTTTTAAAAGCTAAGAGCAGAAATAACTCAGTGGTTTAAGTYACCCATACAGAGAGGGTAGGTATCCAGTGTGTAAACAAGGTGCAAATTGTCTTGCAGTCCCCTGAATTTAGATATCCCTGCTCTGCTGCACCGTTTACCCTGCGAGTGCATGCTGTGCTGTGAAGCTGCAAGCATGCTTTTTGCATGGGTTGGGAGAAAGGGTAGTATGGGACTTCAGGATTTGATGTTGCAAATGTATCATGGAGTGTTTTCAGGAGTGGTCTTGGACAGGAAGTGGAATGGGGTTGTGACACTCTCAAAGGCTGTGTGGGTGATGCACATTTTCAGTGAGAGCCTGGCTGAGTCTTAGAGGAAGAACTGGGGAGATGTTGAGGACAGCAGTGGTAGGTGGGGGATGCACTGTGGTATGTGTGCATGGTTATGGGCTTAGGAACTACCAACAAAAGCATTGCTGTAAATTTTAGTTCATCAGTTGTGAATAACAGGAGCAGTAAGATGTGAGAGTATTAGGAAGAGCTTGGCATGATTTGTCTTTTGTAAAAAGCAAGGAAGCTTTAATGGCATTTCATAAACCCTGGTGAGATTTCCATCTGTGTAAAAGAGGATCCCAGGTGAGAACAGGCTCAGAGAGGCACCCAGATGTTGGGAAATGAAGAGTTCGTTTAATGGGAAGAGACTAAATAAGCCTGGATTGTTCATGTAGTGAAAATAAGAGTAAGAAGGAATCTGTCTGCAAACACACAAGGTTACAAATGCACAAGCTAACAAACTGAAGAGCCGTGTTAGCACAAGAACAAATCAGATATGAACTAGCCATGAATAAACTCAGGGTGGAAAGTGAAGTGGTTCAAAATGAGACCACCAGATGAGAGAGGTCGTGGAGCAGCCTTCCCAGCAGCCTGACTGTGGAGCTTGACAAATGAACACGTGAGGTTATAGACTGGTTACAGCCCCAATGCCCTAGGTTCAGCAGCTCTGGAAGTCCCTTCTCAAACAGTTCCCGAMGCCAGCTGGCAGGACAAAAGCAAACCCTTGTTTTGAGGTGATAGTGTCTTTAGGTACTGTGACATTGTACTGCCGGCCTGGACACTACCTCAGGAATGGAGTAATTTTGTTCTTCTTAGTAAAAGGAAAGCTGCCCTCTGGTTGGCTGTCCTCAAGAACTCAGAAATGGAGAGCTAAATTTTCCAAGTACAAAACAGGCATGGATGAGAAAATCTGCTACTTCTATCCTGAGAGCAGCTGAGACAAATAGTAATAGTTAATCAGTTACGCTGCCGTCTGTTCATATCTTCAAGGAATGCCAAGCAATTAGCCACCCATCTGATGTTATAAATGCAAATGACCATCTCTGTTTACAGAAGGCCAGTGAAGCTCTGCCAGTTTACACTGGTAAAAGAATTTGGCCCCAAATAGCCTAATTTTGATCTTACTGAGGGAGAAGAGATTTATACAATGGCGCATTAACACCAATTAAGCTACTTCTGTTTGCAGCCCACCCCAAAGCTGCAAAATAAAAAGGGATGAAAGGAATTTTACACATGTAATCTGTGGTGGCATAGGTGTTGTCCGATGACTGCTGACGTAAGGAGAAGCTTGCTACCATCCCGGCAAAAACATCAATAAGAAATTTTGTGGGCGAAAGCAGCGTTAATGGAGTTTTCTCATGCTGCCTAGGTAAATAGAAGAGGATGTAACTGGGACAGTACCACAGAGTATGTTGACTATAGACAGAAAGTAGAAATAGTTGAGTAAAAACTTTTTCTGCCTGAAAATCCTTGTAATGGATTTACCTTGTTTTAGCTGGCAGAATTCCAAAGTCAGCATTAGAAATGCATGTTGAGGATTGTCTTTTAATCACTGCAGCATTTCTAGCCTGTGCAGTGTTTATGTCAGATTTTTTTGAATGTTGTGCCTTTCAGATAATGTTCCCTTACAGATTGGGAATGTGGGTTACTGTTTAGTAACCATGTTTCCTCTATCCAGAAGGGAGCATACGCTAGACTGATTGGGCTATTGAGAGAGAAGGAAGGGGGTTCTTTCTGCTGTAGCTAATGATTCCCTCAGCTATTTGGATGGGTGGGGGGCACATTTTGGAAAGCATGGCAGAGGCGCAGTATGTGGAACAGCTGCACAACTTCCCGGAGTCCTGCCAGCCTCCCCAGCAACCCCTGCAGCCTCCCAAGTGCTTCCTCCATGCCCCATGTAGTGTTGGTCCTTTGCTTCAGCAGCAGAAACATCACCACGTCGTTAGCCTGGCCAAGGACTCTGTCAGGCCTGAGAGGGGAAAAGGTGCCTCTTGGGTCAGATATAGCCCTCCTCTATCAACCTCCACCATCTGTGATCTTGCTGCAGTGCTGAGGGTTAGCCCTTCTGAACCACGGTAAGTGTCCGTCGCAAACACGGGGCAGGTTGTGTAGGGCCAGGTATCGTTCAAAAGTTAAAGGGCACAACGGGCTTACAAGGCTGAACCCCTCTGCAGCTGCCCAGTTCTCCTTCCACTGGAGGCAATGCCAAGCATCCCTTTGGGATGCCTGGTGCTGAGCTGAATCCCTGGGCCTTGAACGATAGCCAAGGCCATTCTCATGCCACACTGAGGAGTTTTATAAATAATATACTGATACCAAGAACAGTCTAACCATGGCAGGTTCTGAATGGGGAAGCACAGGATTAAGCTTCTAGCCTTAACTCATTGTACGCTAATTTGATTATTTCCATTTTTTCTCTGGTGGACCTGCAAATCAGAGACAGCCAAGTCTATTATCTGACACAGAATTGCCAAGCAGAATATGTGTATATATACAAATATATATATATATATATGAAATATACATATATATTTAATGCAACCCTCACTCAAGAGACTAAACATTAAAATTCCCACAAGCTTCAGGGCTGCAAGTTAGCAGGAAGAGAGTCTAATCGCTAGGGAATTTGTCCATGAGCACCCTAGAAAGGAAGTTAGAGGCCGAGTTAATCTATAAGTTTGTGACTACTCTGGCAAAAGAAAAAAGCATTCTTGGAAATTTGTCACTCAATCTTTTTGCCAGTAACACACAGCACACTAGAAGGAACTTAGATACATACCTATTGAGCACATATTTCTTATCCTTTTGAYGATTTCGTAGGCTTTGTTTCCTTCTCTATCACTTGAGGACTTTATTTAAACAATGATTTGGGTCATTGCTTAATTTTTCATGAGAAGAGAGGAGAGGAGAAGAGAAAAAAGAAACAAGATTGATTTTGTAAACAGTTTAAACAGCTCTGTAATTAAATGTGATGATAGCAGTTACCATTAAAATGATACTCACTGTGTTCCCATGAACTGTTTGCTACCTTTGAGCATCATTGTCCTCCTTTTTTCCAAGAGGAGAATTCTAGAAGAATGTTTAAAATATATCCAAAACAATCTTGCATTTAATTATATACTCTCTGCTGATTCACTTGCCTCAGGAGGCGTAGTTAGTAATTAATTAGCACACCACACTAATGTGCTTTGCACCAATATCACTCATAAAGTTGCTCTCCCCCGGGTCTGTTTCCTTAACAATTGCATGTTAGGAAAAAAGCATCAGCCCAGTTCCCAGGGAGCTGTTTTGGTCTGAGGTGAGGTGGGTGTCTGTGTGCATTCCCTGTGGTAGTGGTGCTTGAGCTTTTGGAAAGAGCTTCCCTTTGAATTCCTTTGTCTTTGTGCAGCTTTCTGAAGGCCAAACGGGGTAAAACTTAAAGGTCAAATACATAAGGAAGGAAGAATAACATCTTGAGTTGTGCAATGTTAGAGCTCTGTTTTTGTTAGGTTTCTGGAACCCTATGACACAAAAAATTGTAAAATACTTTCTCTAAAATCTTGCAAAGCCTTTTGAGCTCCTGGCAGCCTCAGTTTGAGACTACTGTCCCAGACTACTTGAACTCAGTAAGGCGAAGATGCTTTAGGTCCCCCTAGCTGTGTTCTTTTGCAGTAAGGCCATTTGGTGGGGTAGGCAATACCTTCGTCACCACTACTGCACTGCTGTGCGCTGCCATGCAGAATACAGTGAGATGGGGATCGGCCGCTCACAGGTTTAAGTGGATCGCCCTGTGCTAACCTCTTCAGAATGAGAAATGAAGTGCACTTTGTTCTGTGAGAAAGCACACAATTCTACTACGAGAGCTAGATCCCTGCAAGATCACAATGTTCTCAGTTGGAATAGGAAGCCCCGCAACATTTGGGTCTTTTTTTCACGGGTCCTTTTGTTGTTTATGTGACACGTAGTCCTGGTGGCTGAGAGCAAGAGACAGCCATACTGCTAACAAATTGTAATCTCCCTCCTCCCAGCAAGACCAAGGTGTCTTTGCAGCTTAGAGACCCCCATTCCCATCAGCTGTAGGGATTTTCTAGTGAGATATCCAAGGATTCATGTCAGTGAAGAGGATTTCTCACCTCAGTGCAGATGACTGATGAGTCTTTTCTTGCTGCTGAGGTTGGAAGATGTGCGTTCATTTGAAGGGTGAGATGAAGTGACACCCAAAGCATGTGCTTATCTGTTAAGCAACCTGGCTGCTGCAGTTCAGCCAGGTATAACAAAGCACACTTTATCCCAGTGAGAATTACATGCATGCTGCCTGGGAATGGATTTAAGCCTGTAGTAAAGTCCTCTTGTCCATCAGTGAGATTTGAATCCCTGCACAGCAASAAGGGTGTTCAGTCAGACTCCGAAGTGGGATTTACTTTAAATTAGTTGGCTCACAAAATAGCACCGATGGCTACTTATAGATCACCCAGGTCACAGGTAAATGTCAGGTGCCTATTTCACCTGCATATAAAAGTAATTACTTGAGGTAGAGGAGGCCAAACTCTGTAAGCAGATYGACACACAAAACAGCAGAAAGTCCTGTTGGAATTGCCAGCAAATATATGAGGTGCAGAGGAGAGGGAGGCTGTAACTTTTCTTTCCAAATACTGACTTGAGTTCTCATTTCCAAAGTGTGTGCAGTCACTACAAGCTTTACCATTAAATGCGGCAGACAAACCCAAGCAGCTCATATTCCAAATTTCTAAATCACACTGGATCATGTTTTATCCAGACTCACATTCTCTTCACTTTTAAAAATATGAACTCTGGAGTATTTACTGAGAAAATCTCCTTTTGTGTTTGCTGTGGTTCTGGTTGTAGCTCCTCAGGTTTCTTCTCTAGGTGATTCTGGTTCACTGAATGTTTTCCAAGATTGTTTATTGCTGCGTGAGATAGGAATCATACTTGCAAAGGCTCTTCTTTGCATCTCCTGCAATTAGCAAGACTTTAGCTCAGTGATCCAGATCTTCATCTGTGGCATATAGTTCTAATGATGTGACTTAGTCAGGTAGCTTTTTGAAAAACAGAACATGTTTTCACTGCATCACCTCCCAAAGCATGCTGCTGTTCACGATTGCTGCGGCGAGCGTGGGCAAATTCTGAAGGTCTTACTGAAGCTCTGTTGCCCGAGTGCTGATTTCAGTGGTTAGGGAAATGGTGGCACACTGTATTTAGGAGGGAGTGGGGATTCAAACTGTGAAATTAAACTCTCTAAACAGTGACTTTGGTCTGGCGTGGGCTTCATCTGCTCCTCCGTCAGGACAAGYAGCTCAATGAACAATAGGGACCCCCCTGTCACAGGTTGGCCAGATAAAAGGTGACGTCACCCTTTCAGTTTTGCTGTGGCACTTGTCTAGCTTTCACCAGCTAGATAGGCCTGCCTGCCTTTGCTAGGGCGCGAGCACAGAGTTCATCTCCTTCACAAAAGATGCCCGAGAACATCACAGCAACATCAGCACTCCCTGCACCTAAAGGACATCCAGCCCCGACAGAGCATTTGTTATGTCGTTCATCTGTGTTCATCTCATTCTGGTGCTGTGCTGGCTACCATGTAAGCAAACTGGTGTGAACTGGAGGTAAAAGTAGGGTATGAAAGTTTACAGTACAGCGTGCAAAAATATCAAAATAATGAATATCTGTGGGAGACAGAGCCTTCACAGTTGCAGAGCAGCCTTTAATTCAGCATTGAGTCCAGTTAGTTGGTAATTTTTTTAATGTAATTTCCATTTGGGTTTGCTTCTTGCCAGTGTGGCAGGAGTGTTTATAGAGTGTAGTTGCTAGGTTTCATTGCCAAACACTTCTGTGTGAAGGCAGAACACTAATGTCTATCCTGAGTCGTGCTTTAATAGCATGCAGAATCCAGGTCAGGACGAATGCTTTCATCCAGCCTTTTCAAACAGACTTGCTCTCTGGTCTCCATATTTCATTTCTGCCTGGTAGTACTCCCATTTCACTTGCTTCAAGTCCTGACCCTCCTCCGTTAAGATACTCACAGCAGTGTACCTATGTAAGCCATGGAGAGTCTGCATGAGTGCAGAGATGAATTTACATCAGTGCAGTTTACACCCGTATTTGACAGCAAGACAGTCACCTGCCAAAATGCCCATCCTGTTCTTGTAGCACAGCAGCAGTCATGACATGACTAGTGTGTAAGGGATGAGGGTTTATTTCTGCTCTCAGCAGCTGAGGGATGGAAAATTCATTAAATGACTGAGCCCTCCTTCCTGCCTGCCCCCAACATCATATGGCAGAGTCCTAAAAGGAAGGCAAGTATCACATAATAAATTGGTATGAGGTATACTTGATCTTAGCCTCAAGGATGACCTTAAATCTCCTGAAACTCTAAGCCCCAGAAGGAATTTGGAAAAGAAAAGCACAGTGCAAGTTAAATCACTTCCTCCTATGGTCCTGGCACAATTAATGAAAGACAGCATGCACTATAAATCAACAAGGAACCAGTCTCAGCCAGTGTGAAGAGATCCTGTCAAGGAGCAAGAGACCCCAAGTGTTTCCTACACACTTGTACAGCTGCCCCCATTCCTTTTGTCCTAAAGGAAACATCCAAAACCTAAAAAACATCCATTACAGGCAAATGTTTTATCTGGACTCAACACCTTATCTTAACTAATGACTTAAAACCACCGTACACTGTCTGTGTAAGATACCTTTCTCTTTCTGTCTTTCTCTCTCGCGCTCAACAGCAGGTGAAATGATGCACTAGTAACAGTGAACTACTTTCTCCCTTCTGTTTCTCTGCGAATCTAGGTCATCCTTTTGGCATTTGTGAACTCAGAATTAACAGATCCCATTCTGGGATATAGAATAACATAGGATCTTTCAATTTTCACAGCAGCTTAAAATGAGGGACCCAGAGCAAAGAATGAGGGCATGGTAGCAGTGAGAAACACAGGCTATGGAAATGTATTATGCATACATGGGAAATTAGACCTAGCCACATCTGAAAACTAAAAAAACAGTCCATCCATTGTGGGATGGAACAAACAAAAAGCACAGAAAGCTTTAAAATTGGGTGTGCATCGCTGATAGAAAGCTTACTGTTTCTTTCACTTCTCTAATGGCTCCCTTGTTATGCCCAGACAAATAAACTTTATTAACTGGTTCTGGAATATCTGTTCCTGCCTATAACCAGTGGCATTTTTTAATTGGTTCCATGAGCTTCCAAGATCAAATTTATTTGAAATTCAGCTCTCTTTGAAAGTACTGGCCTYCCCTCTGTCAAACTCTCATTCCAAAAGTAACAGTGGACAAGGGAGTTCTCTGCATCTCTTCAAGGGAAGTTACCTAAAAAGTCATAGATAGGAAAGGAAGGATAAAGATCCATACCTTTTKAATAGAAAGGGCAAAGCCCTTTCTACATCTCTGTTCTCTCTTAGATAGGCTGACTCAAATCTGAATCTGTTGGGACTAATCTCACCTAAAAAAACAGGAGTAAACTTTGGAAGGGGGGAGGGCTAGTGTTTCTTTCACATCCACTAGCTACATCAGAAAGATGTGTGGGAGAAGCCCAAGCTGGGTATAAATTTTACTTTGGATTGTAGCTGTACTTCACTGGGACTATAAATTTGCTTAAGGATAAGCATACATTTAGGACCTCACAAACTGGAGCCTGCATACAGAAATATCCCTCCCTGAAACCATCCCCAAAGCAGTATGAGAAACCTGCACAATAAAYCCCATGCCTGCCAGACAGCCACCTAGAAAATAAACCCCTCTGTGTGATGCCATCCTTYCCAAGGCATGGGAAGGGAAAGATCCCAGAGGCCCCTTGCACACCAAGAGAAAAGGTTGCTTGGTAAAGCAAGTTGCTCTTCTTGGTGYAGCAGGAACTCTGCACCGGAGGAAGAGCCTGGCTCGTGGCAGCTAAACAGGGAAGGGGCTCTTGGAGTGAGTCCGTCTTCCTTTCTTCTCCAGTGGAGGTGCCAAGCTGCACAGAAGTAAATAAAAAGGTGCACAAATTTGTGCTGGTTGTTCGCAGTGGCCAGGGGAAGGGGCRGTCACCAGCTAAGGTTGAGGAGCTGCGGCCTCCAGGAGGATGGGGACCTCCTGGGTTCCCCTCCGGAGGAGGAGGTTCAGGAGCGCTCTACCCCCTGTGCTGAGGCACGGGCAGGTGTGTGCCGAGCCTGGCTGCGGAGCGGGAACTAAGCACCGTGTTCCTACCTGTGCCACGGCCCCTGTGCGGGCTCTCCACAGAGGCAGACGCGGCAGAAGCCTGAGCCCGGAGCTGCCAGGTCCTGCTACCGGCCTCCTGTGCCCGCAGAAGGGCAGGGGTGCCGCCCTGCGAGCGGCGGCCGTTGGGGAGCCCCGCGAGGCGGTTCCCC
>NW_020449086.1:1110688-1155933 GCF_003343035.1 Apteryx rowi
AGTGCGGCTTTGGGGGTGGAGGGGCCAGCCGCGGTTTTGTGGGTTTTGGTGCATTTTATTTTCTGAGTTGCCTGCTTTCGGGAGCTCCCGTTGGCTGGATGCTCTTGAGAGTTGAGGCAGGCGAATAAYGCCTGCGGTCCGCTCGGAAATCTCGGCGTCTTTTGTTCTGCACCGATACGATCGCTCCCGAGGTGCCATTGTGAGCGTAGCTTACGCCTGGCATGCAGTTGCTGTAGAAACAGACGACACTCTTTTTCTAGTCACATCAGGCATTTTCTAGCTAAAAGCAGCGTAGAGCAGCTCATATTTCTTTTTAAAAGTCTAATAGAGAACTATTTGGTGTTTCTCTCTTCTGCTCCCTCTTGCTGCTTTATAAACACTATGCTTTTCTGCTTTGGTTGGGATTAGAAAATCGCTCTGTTCTTTGTCTCTTTGGAGGGTGGTACATCTTCTGGCTAGAGAAGATTTAAAAGTCTAGAAAGGAGCTGTGATACTCCAGCCATGAGAGACCAGGGAAGCCCAGCTGGGCTTACTGAGATCAAGTGGCTTACTGTGTCTGTCCTCTTGCTAGCTATGGAAAAGTGAAGATTTGGCCTGGGAAAGAGAATATGAAATGTAGCGTCTTTATTTCAATCCTCCAGTGAGGTCCTCTTTTCTCCATGGAAGAATGATGCTGAAAGAAGACCTACATAAATGCACTGCAGTATCATTCAAGTTTTTGGGGGGTTTGTGGGACTGACAGATGGTGGGTGTTAGGTGTCATCCTTGACTGGGCAGAGTTTTAGATCTAGTCATGTATGTGTGGGTGGCCAAGAGGATAAAAACTCGAATGCTACTCACAGCTAGTAGAATTTCCTTGGTAAAGAGCAACTTCACGGTGCTTTTGAGTGAATGGAGAATTTCATGGACCAGGACTCCTTTGTGCTAAGCTGTACAAATACAGGCAAAAAAAAGAAAAGAAAAAAGGTGCCCTATGCTGCAGTGAACTCACTTGACAGCAAATTCAGATCGTTATGTGGTAATCATAGGTAAACCTCAAAAAAAACAGCCAATCAGCTGAAAACCTGAGAAATCAGGCTTACTTATTATATGGTGTTTGAGGAATTCTTAAATATATTTTTCTTTGGCTCAACTTTTCATGTTCTCTCTCTCTCTTATACCCTTAGAAATAGCCTAAATAGCTCATTTACAGTCTAGAAATAACAGGTATATCAAGTACCATCTTCTGAGAATTTTTTTAACTGGGATATTATTCCTGGGTCTCTGGTGGAAACCTGACATTTGGACTAGCTGCCTATTCTGCACAAACCATTTACGAGCATGCTTGATATCAGAAAACATTTGGGGGTGGTTTTGTTTTGCTTAGTTTCCTTCTTTTATGAGCGCTACTATATACTTCTTCCTCCCTCCTACTCCTGGCCATGTTCACATTGGTTTCATAGTTTACCTTGGCTATAGCCTGATGGTGGGGGAAACCATGAGAGCCTGTGTGAGCTGTGCAGCCAGGACGCACAATCTGCAGTCTAATTTCAACCCTTTTAGGTCCTGTAGCATGCAGGCAGGTGGTCCTTCTTTTTACATGTTTTGCCTTTCTGAAAAGATGCTTTGAAATCGTCTCTAATTTCACTGCTTCTTAATTATGGAACTCTTTAAGGCTGGAGCTGGAGGACTGAATTGCCAATTTTAGCCCTCCATCCCCCAAGGTGTTTTTTTTTTTTTCTCCTAGTTGAAATTAAACAGATGTTAAATAATAAACAGATCTCAAAGTCTTTGTAACTTAAAAAAATCCCTTTCTTTCTCAAATAGAGAGCCTCCCATTTCTTGACATCATTATTTTTAACAGTTGCCCTAGAGCAGACCCCTCAGTTTTTACAGGAGTCTGCTGGGTGGTTTTACAAGGGCTATTTAAGCAGGGAGCAAGTGTGTTGGCTCCAGCTCTTCTAGGCCAATCAGCCACGGCATGCTGCTTTGACAGCTGGCTACCAGAGTGGTCTGCCTCCCTCAGAGACATCAAGCAAGGTAAAAATACAGGATCTCTTGCAGAAATGCAGGAGAAGTCACTTATCGGACAAATGTAATTTGCAGGTTTCTGTCATGCTGGAGACTGTGTCTGAGGTCCTTCCATCAGAGTTTCTCAGGGTAGACAAAAGCTGGGTTTCTATTGTTTAAATTAGCAAACCCACTTTACTTCACCCTCTGTGAAAAGAGCAAAGCAGTAAAATTGTGTCAGAGGGAAAAAGGGCACATGAGATTGTCCTCTGCCCTCCTCAACTTTCTGCATCTCCTTTCCTAGTCAGATCAGCTGTAAGGACATCCTTTTTGGGGGCAGTGTGTGTGTRTGAGTGAGTGGAGCAGGACTGTGTGCTGTGGAGGTAGACTGTGCGGTGTTAGGGCAGGGYTGGATGTGGCTGAGAAGTTGTTTGGGTGGTAAGGATGCAATGGTGGCTGGTACCGAGATGCATATATCTGACAGRTGCAGGTAAGAGCTGCAGCCCTTGTTGTATCCCTGCTTGCTTCTTCTCCTTCCCAAGTCTGTCTGGGACTTGGGAAGCTTCCCAGTGATCTTATGCAAGCCACTGAGTTGCTTTGTCCCTCTTTGCCCCCGGTAAGCTGCAGGAACAAGTGGGCAGACAGTGGCTCCTGGTGCCAGCACCAGCATTGGGTGTAACCTCCGGGTGTTTGGAAGGAAGAGGACAGCTTCCCATGACTCATCAGAGCCTTGCTGGCTTTTTACTTTCTCCTCCCCTGAGACATCCACTCCTAGATGGGCTCGTGGCTCCGACAGAGATGGGATTCTTCCCTCCCCCCCATGCGGTGCGGGAGCCCTCCTSTTCTTCATGCTTTCTTCTTTTCCTTTTTCACCTCAATCAACTTAGTAATCACTGATTCACYGCTGCACGCTAAGCTGAAATGCCACTGTGCCACCTAGAAAACAGCTGTTCTAGCCAAACTGCRTGCTCAGCAGGACTCATTTCCATTGGTAATTTATTGACATTCATCCAGCTGCACATAATAGACAATGGAAAAATGCTGCCAAGCAAAGGCTTCGTTGGTTGTTTACTCRGGATTTTCTGTACTCTTCTGTTCCCATTGCCTCCTGCACAAACACCTAGAGAGCAGYGCTACAGCTTTTCCTGCCCCATGTGGAAACCACAGAGTTGGGGTTGTGGAAAAGATCCGCGGTAGTGTTGTGGGTGATGCCACCAAGATAACCCAGAGAGCGCTGGGAAGTCAGTTCCCCTTTGAAGGATGTGTAGTTAAACTGGTTAAAATGCAGGCTTTTGGGGCCATCCTCCTCCCTGGAGTTTGGTCCCAGTCCAGACTGAACAACAGCAATAAAATTACTCATATCAAAATTTTCCATGAGCTGGGAGCTCCCTTGACTGGGAGTACAGCAGTTGGTACGTGTGAGCCATCAAGCAGCCTTAGGGTTTGCCCATGGGACGGCCGTGTACCAGTCCTGGCACATCATGCCAGCACTGTGCCTTTGAAATGTCCCTTGCTCTCCCAGCTCTCCCACACTCAGCGGAAGCACTCTCAGCTTGTTTTCCAGYCTGGCTTCTAGTTGAGTGCAGAGCTGGGGGATGTAGAGAAGATRCTGTTGTTTCCCTTTCCCTTCCTACCAAGAGCCAGGCAGCTTGGGATGKGTGGTCTCTCCTTCCTCTTGGTGTTTTACTCTTCATGTCCATGCTGTTTCTTGGCTGACAGCTGCCATTTTGGGACATCTCAGCACCTGGGGTTCCCAGCCTTGGAAGGTGGTGGGAACTGGTGAGGAAACATGCTTCGAGTCTWGTCTACTCCCAAGTTGCACCCATAGGTTTGTTGGGCACAGCCAGGAGGTTTGGTGGYGTCTGCTCCCCGGCAGGCAACATGCAAAAGCACAGAGCACTGTGTAGCCCTGACCCCAGAGCTGGTGCTCTGAGATGCTTCTTCAGTTTTCTTCTTTTCTGCCTGCTTTTGCACTGCTTGGGGCTCCTCTTGCTCAGTGCCCTTTTCAGAGAGCGCTGAAGAGGAGAGATCACGGTTCTCTGCAGCCCCCAGGGCAGTCTTTCCCACCGACTCTCATCGGCACAGGCAGCCATGACCAGACAGAGGGGAGATGGAACAGGTCGGGCAGGATGGGAGCACCCCTCTGTAAGCGGAAACAGAAAACGGGGAGTCATGTCGTGGATCCATGGTCTGGGCTGGGAACACCAGGTCCCCAGGAATGAATAAGACTAAGTCATCGGTTTGATTCAAGCAGCGGTTGTGGGGCAAGATGGTGTATGTTTATGCATATGAACTCCTGTGAAGGGAGTCCTTGCAGCCAGCCAGGACTATGGATATGGCTGTAATTCCGCCTCCTTCAGACTGTAAATGTTGCACATCCTTCCACAGTGCAGTTGTCAGGAAACTGCTGATTGTGTCTCTTCGTGGAAGTTGGGAATGCATCATTAAATGATGCTTCTTAAGCTGCAGGCTTTTCACTGCAATCAGCACCTTCCTGTTCCTTCCCTCCTAGGGTATCTGGTTTGGGTTAGGAAAACGACACAACAAATACTCGGAGATCGCTGTGACAGGGAAAGTTGTCAGTACCTTTCACTGCAAGGCCCAGCRTTGCCAATGCTAACAGTTTCTTTGATAGTCCCAGGGTAGCCTGATTTTTCTTAAAGACTGTCCTCTGTGGGATTGCAYGATTTGTAAGGGTCTCCGGTTTTGTATGGAAAAAGGCAGTTTTTAGCCTTCACGGAGGGCTTGTGAGGAAGTGCTTTAAGAAGGAGCCCAAGTGCATTATAAAGGATGAAGAAAACAGAAAACAAACTAACCKGCTACTTGTTTGAAAACCTTGCAGTTTTGAAATCTATCTTAGTAGTATTTCTGGACAGATCTGAGTTGAGGCTGCTGAGCATTACTAGCATTAATGACTTTCGAAAGCTGCACAGCTGTGGCACGTAGATATCTTAGGACAAAAGACAGTCCACTCAGAAACCAGGATCATATCAATGTGCTTTACAGAGCTGCCTGACATCCGAGTGGGCGTCAGTTCACACGCTGATACGACTTGCCGGAGCCTGGGATCGAGGCAGGAGGATGGCATTGTTCTAATTGCGCTCATATGGGAGGGGAGGTTTGTTGCTGTTTTTAACAATGTTTAGGAGACGTTTTAATGCTCTTGAAAATGCCAGATTGATAGTGTTCAGTCTTGGCAGGCCCTGTGCCCCACTTACCCACAGCTTTCCTGCGCACTTCAGTGCTGGCTGTCTGAGAGCACAGGCGGAGTGGTGGGGCTGCCCAGCTGYGGCTGAGCCAAGACGCAAGCTGCTCCCAGAGAGCTCAGGTCTGGGGCCAAATTCTCCTTCCTGGATCCTATCTATAAAAGAGATTAAAACTATTGCAGTCCTAGTGCTTCAGGTTATGGTAGTGCCTAGAGGGCCCTACCAAGATGATCACCTTCATTTCAGCCCAGTGAGAGATCTATGTAATGAGGCACATGTTGCTGTTGTGCACTGCAGATGCAAGTTTTATCGGGCTCACAAATTTCGGAGCAGTCTTGCATATTCTTGAGTGCCATCTACTGGCTTTTTGGTTATTATGTGCTTGGTCRTTAACCATTCTGACGTATACCATTGTTCTCACTCACAGAAAGCTACCGTTAGGCCAAAAATTCTGTACTGGTGGCTATAAAAAAAATCTTAGCTCCAACAAACTTGCTCTCAGTAGCTCTGAGACCTCTTCAGGGAAAGAAAGTGGAAATGTTATCTCCATTTCATAAATGTGGAATGGAGCCATTTGATTCAAATATCTTTTGCTTTCACTTCTGCGGTCACTCTGCCAGGAACACCGTCCGGGTCCTGCAAGGTGATTCTGCTCAGGTGATTTCAATAGGCAAAATTTTGGGTCCGGAAACAGGTAGCAAGTGCTTTCCTCTTACAGTACTCTGAGGAGGTATCCAAGGCATTCTTGATAGGAGGGATTGGCTAAACAGAACAACCTTATCTCGCCTTAATCTCAAAAGAGGTCTGTCTGCCGGCTCACAGAAGTGCCGCTGACAGTGGAGCAATAAACAGCTCTGAGCAGCTTCTGTGGTATATAGGAAGGCCAGCCTTGTTTCATAGCTCCACCGTGCTTTCAGCAATTCACGACTGCAGCTGGTCAACTGGATGAGCAGAGAGTGAAAAGTGAACGTTTAGTATTGCATATCTGAGGGGCAGGTCAACATTGTGGAACAGCCCTGTTTATCTCTGGGGTAAGTTTGGTCCAGCTTTTCCTCTCCTGTCCCCTATGAAAGCGTGGTTTCACAGCCTTCTCTGTAATAGTCAGGTTCTTGGCTTGTTCCTTCTCTCCTAGCGTCGATAGCTAAATTTCCATTCCTGTCATGGTCTTTGACAGGAATAGAATCTAATCTCAAGCAGTGYTTTTATTCTTAGGAATTACAAGTACCCTGGAGGTGGGGTGGCTGTAGCATGTTGTTCCTTAGCCTTTCACGTATGGGAACAGTCTGAACTCTACATCCTCAGTCTAGCTGAGGAACACACCCTCCATTTAGCAATGCGTAGACAAGAGTAGCCCTAGGCTTGTTCCAGATCACTGCTTTGAGATGCCTTGATGTAGGTTATACTCCTGCCAGTCTGATGTTTTCCCTTCCCCAGCGTTCAGTCCTTTCCTATTTTAATTATTTCCGGAGATAACTTCTTAAGACCCTGTCCGTGAACTTCCTGATGTTCAGCTTTAAGTACATATAGTTGTTCCTCATCTTGATTTCATCCGCATTACATTGGCAATGCTCTGTTTGGTTTTGCTCGGTTTTGTGGGCTGCATATTGCATAGGCACCATGAACATGGTAAAGGAATGGAGAAAAAAATCTAACGTCTGYGGGGGCGCAGAGTGTATGCATACTGTGCCACGTCTCCATAAGATGTCTCCTTCTTCATGTCATCCTTGGGAGGTGCATTCAAGGCATTCAAAAGACATTGTTGTTTGGCAGAGTAAATGGTTAAGCGAATAATGAAGCCTTACGTGGTCAAACACTGGAGTGTTCGCCCCAGGAAGAAGCGCTGCTGGGCCTCCTAGCCCTTGGTTTAGGGTCAGTGCTGTGCTTCCTGGGAACAGGGTTCACTCTAGAGCAGTGCCTAAGCAGTTCTGAGCTGTGCTCCAGGCAAACTAGAAAAAAATCAAATAGTCCTTCCCTCTGAGCTTAGGTTCCCCTATACCGTGAGGGTAGAGATGAGAGCTGGATCCAGCAAAGATGGAAATCCCTGTCCCTCTTCCACAGCCTACTGAATTCAACAGGTATTGTTGGCTTCCTGGGATTTGGATCATGTCTGTCAGTGAGGAAGTGGAAGAGAGCCTGTTGTGACTTATTCTCCCTTGGAGGCTTCCAGATAGAGGCGCACCTTTCAGTGATAAGCTGGAGAGGCCTTTGCAAGCAGCCTCGCTCTTCCCCAGAGCCAGGTGTTCCTGCAGCTGGCTGCCCCCCAACATCTGACGTGTATCCCTCAGAGCAGCCATGGGGACGTGCTTGTTGGTACCAACAGAGCTGCCTGTCTTTACAGCGCAGAAGCCCGTGCGAGGGCTGCAGGATGGCAAGAGCCCTGCCAGCTCCCGAGCCAGTGGAGGGGGGCTCTGGGGCAGGAACAAGGTTTTGTGCCTCCAGCTTTCTGCTGTAATTTAGTTACATAGGGAGGTGGGGATGGCGGTACAAGCTCTGAAGAGTTTCAGTGGATGAGTCAAAATGAGCTTTGCTACAAGTGGAAGGAGTGCATTGTTCAGAGTTGTATCAGCATCAGGGAAGGTCTCGTGGGGCTGGGAGCATACTGGATGCCTCTACTCCAGGAGATGCCACCAGGCAGAGCAGTGTGATCCATGCTGGCCCACTTCTCTGGGACTTCTGCAGTTGCTGTCRAGGAAGGAAAAATACTGCCTCCTCCTCTGAAAGGACAGGCTATAAAATGTCAGCTTGCTCACCAGAACTTAGTATGCATCCTCACCACTGTCGCTCCGCCTTCCCTCCCTGCAATTACTGTTGCACTTGTAATTAACACTGATGTTGTAATTGAAGCCAAGCAGTTTCTTGCAATCAGTTTTTATTTTTACCATGTAGGCTAACAATCAAATGTGCTGCCCCACTGGAGATCTGGCACGCTAAAAATTACGGTACTAAACAAGGCAAGACTGATAGGGAAGAGAGGGCTGTTTGTCAGATGTTGATGTCGAAAATCCTGTGARCTATTTGTGTTGTACAGGGACCTCAGCACCCGGAACATTAGCAATTCTGGAAGGAGGGTGAAATGAGGAGGTTTCTTGACACATTTTTGGCTGGTGACTCCTCAGACGACGTTCTGAATGGCTCAGAATATAATCGGGTGGTCTTGGCAAATGAGGGGGTTGTTCTTGATTGGACTCTCTGATAGCCTGGCTCTTTGGCACTGTTCTCGAGCTGGTTTTGTATTGCTGAGTGTTCAGTATCATCCCTACCCCAGCACTGTTGAAAAGCCTTCTCTCTGTCTGTGGGATCCAGCTGTGTTGGTGAAAGTGGTTGCAGTATCCTGGCTGCTTCTCCCTTGCACTCCGCATATGGAGCAGTTCGTGTGCTGATTCCTATCCTGTCCACACAGCTGGATCTGGGCAGGGATTTCTCCCTAGGCCCATAGATCTCATTTCAGAAGTAAGGAGAACAGCAGTGAGGCACTTAGTAGCAATTTGCACTGCTCTGATCAGCAGTAGCCGCAGCCCAGAGCAGGGGAGGCCACACACGCTCACTGTGCTCTCCTGGGCTCTTCCAGGGCTTGGAAAGAAGCTGGAGGCAAAGGAATGGCCAGGGTAGGACAGAATGTTTTTGAGGCTAATTTAATGTCCTTCATAACTGGAGGGGAAAAGTTAGAAGGCAGAAGGGGTGCAACCAATGTACAGAAGTGCTTGGGCAGAGAAGAAAAAGCAGGTCTTCATGGGAGGAGTGGAAATAAACTGTTTGGGAACTGTCTGTGCCTGAGGTCAAAGGAGAACAATCCTGGGTTCCTGTTTGGAGGTGAGTGACTCGGGCTTCGTGCCTGCAGGCAGGAGCAATGGGGTCTTTCCTGGCTGTGTTCCTCTGGCACACGTTTCCCAGTTTGACTGTGGGATCCTTGAGGCAGGGACAGGCTTTCAGTGAGCATCTTGTCCACACTGCAGAGGATGGCTTGCCCTCCCTCTGCAAGAACCGCCTAGTTCAGGGGTGTTTGTTCTTCCCCATCCTTGCTGTACTTTGTTCATCTGCTCCCCTGGGACCTGGCCAACTCATCCCTGAGCCTTGCTCCTTGATCGAGGTTGAGCCTCTTGTTTCTCATCTTGGCAGCAACAGGAATAACATTGCATCTTCTGCCTAAGCATCATCCTCCTCTGCCACAGCATGGAGGAAGTTTTAGCCTTGCTTGCAGGACAGAGGTTTGTTTTCRTAGCTCACCTATTTTCAGGAGTACTTGGCCAAACTAATCACTGAGCAATTGAATGAATTGGGGAATAATCTGCATGTTGTTTGTGGAAGCCTTGGTAAGGACACACGCATCTGGGCTGGAGAAGTGACTGACTGTCTCACTTTCACATGTCAATAGTGAACTGCTTGCAGAAATCAAGTGTTTCAACCAAATCAGAAAGAGAAATCATGTCTGAGAAAAATCGTACTTGTCTTAGAAACAGATGGAAAGCTTTGTATTAAGCTTTCGAGGCTACTCTGTCATCAGAGAAAATAAGTACTACTTATATATATAAGTACTTACAAGTACTTATACTGACAGTCAAAAGTTCTTTGAACTGGGTGGAAACCTGATGTGAGCTGGCGTGACCGTCTAACCGGAGTTTCGGGATGGTGCTCTCGGTCCTCTCTCTTTGGAGGAGAACTCTGTTTTTCCAAGAGGAAGAATGGCCTGGTGGTAGAGCAGTAACTACAAATGTTAAAAGGCTGAATTTGAATTTTGGGGCATTTTAAAAGAGGAAGTACTGAATCTTGCAAACCCTCAGTTACTTSGTCATAAATACTTCCAGACCATTGGAGATAGGAAACATATATGTGCTGGGTAACGGTGCGGGTTGGAAGTGGCAGCTTGTCTTATGAAAATGTCAGTAACTCCTCCTTTTCTTGGGGGAGGGAGTATAAGAAAGGGTTTTCTTTTTTTTCCTTTTATTTTTTTATTTTTTGACCAGCGCCACCAGAGTATGACTTCTTCCCAGAATTCATTTGGCTATTGGTGTGGAAAATAAGATCTGTGTAGTCAACTTAAGCAATTAGTTGGAATGACGGTACTAGATGATGGTTTTCCGTGCGAACTGCTCCTTGCCCTGCTGAAGTTAGTTAGTCAACTGCGCTGCTGAAGTGAAGCAGGCCTGCGAGCGTGGTCAGACCTCCTCTCAGCAGTCGTTGCAAGACTCTCCTTGTGTGCATTTGGCTTTGGCTCAGACCTTTGGCGCGGAGGGAGAGACTCGCGTGTTTGGTTTGGCCAAAAGCTGCCTGGCTGCCGTTCAGCAGGCAGATAAAACGGGCCTCCTTTGCGGCACGTAGAGAGGTGGTTGTGGAAAGGGCAAAAAAAAAAAATTACCAAAAAATCGTGCTGGGTAGGTGGAGACCCTGTGTGTGGGCCCTTTCTCCAGGCCAGAACCTGCTGCGGGAGCAGAGCCTTGGCTAGGACTGTTTCGGCTGGCTGGCGTGAGGTGAGTAATCATCCGGGCAGCGGGGAGAGCAATCATCCGGTGAGCGCCCCTGGAGAGCTGACGGCATCGGCCTGCCCGGGCTGTCGCCAGCCTTTGTGCTGGAGACAAAGGCGTCCTTCTCTCCTCCGGGTACAATCCTTTTACTTGATTGCTCTGGGTAACTTACCTGCCTGCCACATGCTCAGATGGATGCAAAAGGCTTGTGTCTTTTATTTTTAATGAGGTATAATGCTTTCAGCCTGGCTCTGAGGCTCAGACTACCAGAAAATTAGAAAATGGGGAAAGGCCATTTTTTCTCAATAGGTTTTTCTCTGAGAGATATTTTGTTTTGGAGAAGGGAGAAAAAGCTGCAGGAGCTGACAGTACACATGTAAAGCAAGCACAAAGTCAAGATGMAGTTACACAGAGGGACAGCAGCATGGTCCAGAGTCTGAAGCCTCCAGAAGTTAAAACCAGCCGGAGCTCTGCTTTGGCAACTGCTGGSTGGCGTAGGAGGGCACTATGAATTGGAGCAGGGTCTGAGATGGCTCTGTCTTGCGCTCAGGATCCCATTCAGCATGGTGCTGGGGTAGAGCTGCTGCTGCCTGCTCTGAACTGTGGCTGGAGACCCAGCAGTTCAGAAGTGAATTGCTCCTTGCAGGCACCTGCTCTCTCATTGTGCCTTGTGCCGAGACACCGAAAAAGACAGAAGCTTTCGGGCTACCCAAATAATGATGGATTTGTAGCAAGCCATATCTTTGTTTTTAATAGGGCAGAAGSTGCTCTTCTCTGGCTCTGTGCTTTGGGTGGTCCTGCCAGTGTGCACAGAGTGAGTGGGGGGGATTAGGTGATTTGCCCCATGGTGCAAACAGCTGGGCACCAGGCAAGCTTGGGCTGCTGATCAGCAGGGCTGCTAAATAACTCATCCTCGTTCCCAGAGGCAGAGCTGTGTGCTGAAYGCATGTCTCCGGAGCTCCGTGCTCTATTGGCTTAACCACACTCTTTCTTTCCTTCTGTCCTTGAAAAAAGAGACAAAAATGGTGCTGCTTCTTTGTTGGCATTTCTTGAGCACTTAAAAACCTCTGGAGCCCTAGCCGGTGTATGGATTGAGGACAGCAGTGAGGTCACTGGGAGAGAAGTGAGATCTGCTGATTGTTTTGTGATGATGAACGATTTGACTGAGCTGAGAAGAAGCTACACAGAAACATCAGAAACTTCAGAGGAATCGGAGTATCTTTAGGCCTTTTCTTTTGATCTAAAAATACGTATAAACTGTTCAGCATCTTAGCGCGGTTTTCAGTTGCTGGTGAATTCAGGGAGTCTGTATTTGCTTCCTAGGGGAATTTTAGTATTCTCTGGCATGTTTGCTGTCAGCCGTGATTTCCRTTGCTCTATTGGCTTTATTTATGTCACATTGGCTGCAGTTGTCAATGCGAACGTTTCTGCTATTCCAACCGGAATAAAGTCTTTTGTATGTTCAGCCAAAAGGCCTGGCTCTGGGGTTTGTTCCTGAAAATGCTTACGCAGGCATGTGCATCCAGGCAGAGATAGCCTGGATTTCACTGACCTGGTGATGGCTGGGCCAAGAGAATGCGACAGATGGCTTCTCCTGGACTTCTTCCACGACGGTACAGGGCTGCAGGAGAGGGGCCTCCTCTAAAGTCATTTTTACTGCAGCTCTAAACCTGTGCTTACCCCTTGGTATGCTTCATCTTATGTCTTTCTCTCTCAGTTCAATTTAGAGCAGCTCAGAGGAAGTTTAGATCTAATTTTAGATGAACCYGCTTCTGGCCTTAGATTTCACACATCTAGTTTTCACATGAATGCACTGCTCCCTGTGAGGAYTGGCATGCACTTTATAGTGGGTGGCTTGGGGAATTGGTGCTGCTGCATGGTGGTGCTTTTTAATTCTCAGCTGCTAGTTTGAATCCAGCCCAAGGTGCTTTTGATGCCAGCCTTTGATAGTTCAGCAGGGCTCAGTGAACAGTGGGTTAGCCATTTYCCTGCGTCTGCTAGCAGAGAAGTGTTTACTTCCCAGAGACCCTGGGGCCAGAGCACTGATTCAACATTTCTTCTTGGTAGCAAATTAGGGACTAAAGTGGAAATTTCTCCCTTCTTAGTGTATGTAGTTCCAGGTCAGTAAGTCAAACTTTCTTGACAGGGTGATGTGGATAAAGTGCAGTGATTTTGCTCCTCACATCTCTTCTGCATAGGAGGAGTTTTTTTCTCCAGGGTTGTACTGGAGAGTGATGGAAATGGAGATGTATACTGGAGATYTGAGTGTTAACCCTGGCCCTGCCACCAATGCATTTATTGGTGTGTTTTAAATGAGATTTTCAGAGAGACAAAGTATTGGTCTAATTCATTCTTTCTTCTTAAGGTCAGCCAAGGCATTTYGAAAAAGATAACAAAAAATGTAGTRTTATCCAATTGCAGTGCAAAAAGATYGGGTAGTACCAGGCAGTATGAAATGAAGTTATTTGCTGTGTTTTGTGTGTGAGCCCCGATGTTGAATTGGGAAGAATTTTCAACTGTTGTCAATGGGACTAGTTAGGAGGAGGATTTGTGCAGTGTTCGGAAGAAGCCCAAGTGTGGTGCAGCTACTGAAATGGATGGCAAGTGCTGTCCTTGATTTCAGTGGGGATCGATATAGGGAAAGTGCTTTCCCTGGTTTGGTTGGATTAGTTAGTGTCGCTCACTAGTCCTAATTCTACCAATGAATAACAGCAAAACCCCAAGTGAAGAACAGAGGGTAGATACAAGATATGCAGGTGTAATTTAATTTTTAAAATGCAAAAAAAAATCCTAACGGTAGGATATGGAAGTTGTGCCAAYTACATATTTATGGTGATCAGTTAGTTTTGCAACACTGCCTTTGTGCTTGAGCAATGAACCCTTTGTATTTCTCATGCAGTTCTTGCAGCCTGATAGAAGATCTGGGGTTTTTACACAACAGGTTATTAAAACCTGCTAGCAAGCAGTTTCGACCTGGCTGAATAAATAGAGGCAAAATTACCAGTGGGTAAATTCACAGATGTTCCATGCAAGTCCCTCTTGTTTTCACTTCCAAATTGATATTTGTATAAATAAGTCAAGTTGTGGCATCCCTCTATATGTAGCTCTCCAGCCTTCTTGTAAAGGGAGGGACAAGTTGGCTTGTGCTGAGATTAAAATCTCCTGCCAGGCTTTGTCACGCTGAGGTTTGCCTGAGACTTTTCTGGCTATTCCAGCTGTGGAAAGGGTATTTCCACCAAATAGTGCCCTGTCWCAGGACATCTTCATCATACAACAGCATTTCTAAGGTGAGTTGTTTTCAGCTGGCCTATGGTTGAGAAGATTGCAGCTAATGTAACTTTATGTTTACAGGTGAAGCGCAGCCCTTGTGTTTATTAATTTTGCTTCCCCAAGCAAAAGATGTGCTTTCATGGCCATTAGAGTCACTAGAATTCACTTCTTTGAGAAATTAATCTCTTCTATACCCATAGCATCTTGCCCTCCTGATCTGTGAAATCCTAGAGACACTAGCGGTGTCTCAGTGTGTCTGCAAAAACTTATATACCTTTACTGAATGTAACTGCGAACTCTCCCATCTGGGCTGGGAATGAGTCAGATCTCATAGGCTAAGCAGTGTTGGGAATGTCATCGTCTGGCAGCGAGACTTCCAGCAGAACTTGGGTGCTGTACACTTCTGAAACTGTCCTCAAAATGATGGCRGTCTGGAGAGCTAAGGTACTTGCACAGCTTTAACCATCATTGCCACTAAAAGCCTAAAACGCTAATCAAGGAAGAACTCTCTGAGCAGACAAAAAATTTTGCAGATTGTGAGTGGGGCCGTGCAGAATTGCATCGGGGGTTGGTAGGAAGCAGCCATGCACATAGGCCATACACAGAGCTTGGGAGAAAGGGAATTGCAACCAGAAATCAGATAGACGCCAACAGGAGGTGCAAACAGCGTGCATTTTTATGGCGGGAGTATGCACAGGTTTCAGCCTCCCTGTTGCTTGCGAGGATGAGCGCCCGGCTTTCTCTGCTAGCTCATTATCTTTCTGCCTGCAAGAGCCCCTGCTGCATGGGGTGCTCCAGGGAGATGGAGAAGGTGCTCGGCAGTCCAAAGAGGGGTCTGCCAGGCCTGGACGAGGTCGTCTGCCTGCTGACTTGAGGCCAYGGTGTCCCCAGTTGCTGAAGTCCGTGTTAGGGCTGCAGGTGTCAGTAACAAGGGCCAGTCCTAGGAGAGAGTGATGTTCTTGCAGCTTGTTCTGAGCTCTCTTTGCAGGGATTTTGCACCAATGCAGGACTAAGTGGGGCTGACATCCTTGGAACGAGGTGTGAAACGAAGGCCTTGACCCTTGGTGGTTATCTTGATAAAAGATTTGTCGCCCTCCTGCTAAGAGGAACTGTGATAACAGCTCTGGGACAGCCTCCAACTTTGCTAATTCCTTTCCACGTACTCTGTGCAAAGTATGGCATCTTAATGTCCACCGGCGTGGAGGTGCTGCTGGTGCGAGCAGTAACCCGGCTGCATTGTGCAGGAGCCTGCGCCATGGTTTCTCCGGTCCGTACACCCCAGGCAAGAATAGCTGCTGTCTTCGGCAGCAACTCCAGCCCTCCCGGTGGCTGCCCTCAGCCCCGCTCTGCCCTGGCCCAGGGTGTGYGCAGGCTCGGGGTCAGGCTTTCACAGCGGCCCTCAGTCACGTTCCTGAGCTTGCAGCTCCAGAGCGCCTGGTGGCTCCAGCCCTCATGCACAGCCAGGCCCTCCTAGAGACGGCATGGCGTGGCCATAGTGCTCGTCTCCTAGCGGAGGCTGCCAGCCTAACGTGCTGCCAGCCCAGCCCGTGCCTCCTGGTTAACTTTGCTCCGTGTGCTAAGTGTGCAGCAAGCCCTGTAGGATCTCGTGATACAGTGTGTGCCCTGACATTTTCACTGACTGAAATGTAGAATGAAGACTGAAATGTAGATCAGTGTTGTGGACTCCACAGTTAAAAATATCCTCTGTCCCTCAGGTATATCTTTCCCTTGAACATATATGCCACTTTCCATATGCAAGTGATCCCAAGAGGAAAAAAGATCCCGTTGCATTTTCTTCATGCTCTGTCCCATCACAGCAGAGTTTGCCTCAATGCGAAGAGTCATGTAATTGGATTTGCGATAAGAAGCTCCTCTTCTGTGCCCCCTCCTCCCTCCCTCGGGCCAGTTCGGGATTTGACCTGTGTGCTCATCATTAACATGACAATAGCAGAGCTACTTGTAGAAACAGGATCAGAAAAGAACTAGGCAGGGATGAACTTCCCTATGACTTCCCTAAGATAAGGGTTGTGGGTCCTGGGGGATTGCAAGAGAAATGGACCGTAGCCTGCAAGCCCTATCCACTTTCTTTCTCTGAATAGAAATTCATCTTACCACTGTTGGAGAAAAAGTATTGGACTAGATGAGCCTTCTGTCTTATTGGAAGAGCTAGCGCTTTCCTCCACGTGTTGTTTCCATCTTTGGTACTGATGAGMCAGAGGTGATCTTAAAGTTCCTGCCCTAGTTTCCTGTCGCTTTGTGTAGTAAATCTCTGTGCTGCCTAAACTAACATTTTTAATTGTTGGACTTAAAAGCTGAGTCAGTGCTTTGCTGTGTCAGGACCAGAAAAACACTTGTTGCATTTTGTAACAAGAAAGCAAGGTTGAATGTTCACAGAACTTGCCTAATCCCAAAATCTCTTTGGAAAATGGGGCTGCGGCGGGATCTATGTTCAGTACTGCTTGCCCAGACTGAACTATGAGAATGTAGGGTTTCCGGGCCCATACCAGTTTTGAAGCAGTCATCTCGCTGTGTTTGAATGCAGTGTCCAAAACCCTTAGCTTTGCAAGGGACTATAAGATTTTCGTCCATGTATGAGAGAGATACTACCGGTGAGACTGGCAGGGGCTGCAGAGCAAGCGCTGATTGTCTTTCCTGCTCTTGGCCCGGCTGTCCCCTGCAGAAGGTAAGGGAAGGTCTGTCTTCACAAGAAGGAGTTGCAAGCAAAGGGTGTGAGTTAATGCCAAGCTCTGTGTGTTCCCATCCCACAGGAATGATTGTATGACATTATTCTGTATTTTAAAGCATGTTTTACATATTGACATTAGCAACATTTTGAATGTGTAATTGATTTTGTTTTACAACTGCTATTTTTATAACTGGTGTTCTGTCCCTCAGAGATGACGCTGATTGAGATGATTGCAGTTTGTTCTGTGTTACTAGATTATGCTTGACTTGGGCAATGTGCAGGTAGGTGCTATCTGATCGTGTCTTCTTGTAATCTGTGCTTGCGAAGGATATCCAATTATTTCATCTCTTTCAGGAGCCAGTATTGTCTGCTCGGATGTGCAGACTGAACCCAGTGCTTGTTGGATTTCTTGTTTTGGTTGATTTGCTTTTTTATAACCAGGTAAAAGTCAGAACCAAACTGGAATCCATTGGGTTCACTAATGTAAATGTGTATCACAGCTCTAAGTTGGTCTCAGGTTTCAGAAAGAGATGGGCTTCTAATTTTGGTGTTCAGCGTACAGCAGAGAGGCTGCAGTTGAATTTTTTTCTTTTTAGAGCAAAGGAACTACTTACAACTAAGGATGATGTCTTGATGCCACTGAAATTGCTACAGACTGTGGCAGTATCCCCTATATCTTCATAAGAGGTTGACCACTTGGACACACAGATTTTCATTTGAGTATGGCACTTGGTATAGTAGTGCTTTTTTGGAAATCTAGCTGTGCTAAGGGCATGATGAGCTGTTCTGAAAAAGGTGGCCCAAATGTTTGATGCTGTTGATCTCCCATCCCATGCATTTTTAAACAACTTGCCTGGTATAGTTTGCATTGCCTCTCTTGGACTGTGACATGATACCCTGTGCCTGCAGTTCAAAATCACACTGATGTCTTTTGCTGCCTTATCATATTGCAAGCTCAGAATATTTTATTCGCTGTTGGTGATCCTCCTTGCAGGTTACCGCTTCCCCAAGCATCTCATTCTCATTGCAGATCCCTGTCTGCAGTTATCGCCCCCTGAGCTACATTACTTTGCTTTTTCTATCCAGGCAGAATCTCATTTTGAGCTTTACTTTCCCTGTTTATGCGTGGATCTCTTTGTGTTTCTTAGCTCTCTCGCTGCTGCTCCAAATTTAGCATCATCTGCAGTTGTAATTAATATGCTGTTTGCCTTTGTTTCAGGTCATTAATAAGGATGTTGAATAAAAATCTTCTGCCTATTGATTCTGGCATGTTCCCATAAATAGCATCTGTGCACAGGCAGAGTGTACTTTGGAGCCTAGCAACCCGCTGGCTCCCTGTTTGCACAGTAGTTTAACCTCAAGTATATTTTCTCTTTTGCATCTTCTCYCTGTCCCTGTGCACCATGGTGGTGTGGTTCTCTCCTTTGTCCTTTTGCACAGGCTTACTGCTGTTTTCTATCTATCTTCCTCTTCTTCCTCTTTGTTTCCTCTCATATGCTTCTTCCTTTGCTCCAGTTCAAAAGTATTTTGTATCAGCTGTGCTCTATTGAGTGAGCTCCTGGTTGGAAATGCTCCTGTCGGTGCTTATGCTTGCGCAGAGCTCATTTCTGCAGGGCTCTGAGCAGGGAAATGTGGTGCCTGCCTAAGGGAATGATGTGATGGAGCCCTGGTTGCAGGGGAGGCACTTTACACCGGTTTATTCCATTGAAGTGTAGCTTCTGGGGAGGTGTATAAGACATTAAAAGAGGGAAGTAAAATTCCTGAGTTGAAGAGAATAATTCTGCCATGAGTTCTCAAAGGAGAAAGAATAGGAAGAAGCAAGAGAGAACCCACTTAAAACCTTTGCTCTAGTGGATTAATTTGTCCATCTTTGGAACAAATCCTGATTTACCATCCAGTCAAAGGCAGCTCTAGCTCAGTGTTTGAGTCCTGTGGCACAGAGCTCTTTGCACAGGCTCTGCAATTTCATGACTTGCGCACAGTGAGCTGCTGCTGGTCATAGTTGCCTTTGAAACCCAAACCAGTGAAGAACAGCACCCAAGTCTACCAGACCTGCAGCAAGCCCCAAACCTGCCTGCATCTTTTTGGGTCTTACATTTGGATGGTCAGTGCAGCCCTCCTGCTCGTGCCCAAAGGGGAAGTGCACTGGGAGGGCTGAGCTGATGAAGAGAGGAATTCCCAGCTAGCTCGTGGGCCTGTCTGCACAGAGGTGGGCACCCCTCCTGGCTGTAACTAGCACCTGGGCTGGCAGAGCTGACAGCTGTGGATATGTCCCTGAGCATTGCCAAGGGCAGGGCTGGAGGGAACAGACATCACATGCTGTAAAAGGAGGTCAAGAGGCCAGGATTTCTGGGGAACTATCCTGAAGCCAGTATGTTCAGATAAATGGGAGAAAAAATGGATTTGTTTGGAGCTAGAGCACCTGTTATCTTCACTTTAAACAGACAGTGACTCAAGGCCAAACCATAGCCGGTTTAGATCCTCCAAAGCTATGCAAGTCTGGGGCCTTCACCACACTTCAGGGCCAAGCCAGCCATTGCTCTGGGGAGTAACCAGACATGACACACCGTGTTGAGGTGTTTCCCCTGAGCCAGCCCCTCGTGTATGTCCGCATGAACCCTGCAGCATGCTAGGGGTGAGGGAAGATGCAGAGGTATGCTGGTGTGATGTGTGCCTAATAACAAGAGTATTAGTATTTAACAGAGCAGGTATGAATTCTCGTGGTTAACAGAGTAACCAAGAACTGATGCTGAGAAGGAAACTGCTTTTGGGGCCACRTGTGGCAGAAGAGGAGAAACCTGCTGCAGACGTAAGGCATGCTTTTATCCTTGCCGGCTGCAGAGCCCTGGAATAAGTGTCGGGATGCGTTCCCAGCACAGTAGCCCACTTCTGCTCCATGCCAGGGAGATGGCTCTGTGCCAGAGACTCAGTGAAGCAGAGGCTCCACAGTGCTCTCAAACCATGATTGAGGTAAAACTCCTTCAAGCTCAGCACAAGCAATCAGAAAATGGCTTGAAAGGATCCTTCTCCTCTCCCTTTGTCTTCAATATGAAACTGTGAGCATCTCTGTCTTACTTTTCACAACACCAAAAAAGAGACAGAGTGGAAAGATGACCATGCGTGTGGAAAGATGGCCATGCATTTCTGCTGGCTGCCCTAGCTGTGTGCCGTATGGCGTGTGAGAGGGAGCAGGAGATGGGAGAACAGGGCCATGGGGTGAAGAGCAGAGAAGCTGTACAGTCAAGTACCTTATTGGGAGCAGAGTGGGGAAGCGAAAGGAAAGGACTTAGATTTTCGCCTGGAGACACAGCATCCCTGGGGAGCCACCTGAGCGTGCAGCTCTGCCATCTCTGTGCTGGCTGGAACTGGGGAAGAGCTGACATCGCTGCCTCTCAGGAGGGCTGTTTGCTCGGGGACTACCCTGAGAGTTGGTCTCAGCTGTCTGTCTCTTTTGCCAGAGAGGGACAGGCTACCAAGAGGCCCTGGAGCAGGCATGGTCTGCGATGAGGTGTGCCTCGCGTTGCTCTCCATGCTCCTCAGGCGCCGCTTGTTTCCCTAGCAGGGCGTTCTGTGCAGTCGGTGTTGGGGCTGGCTCGGCCTCCCAGCGAGGACAGCCCAGTGGACATGCCTCTTGGCCTGGTAGCTGGGCATCTTTGAGGGGTCGGGATGCCGTCAGCTTGCTGTTGCCTCCTTTGTATCACGGCCGTTTGCTGACAGCCTCCTCCGTCATGCTCCAGCACATCCCTCTCCTGTGCTTTGCTTCTGCCAGCTCTGCAGCACCAGACTAGGGGAGGAAAAGCAGTATATTATGTCTCCTCAACAGGATTATCATCTGTGCTCTGAATTCAGAGTCTGCAGCGCTCGCGGTGGCCTGCGATCATGTGTGAAGCCAATATATAGGAGCAGAGAGATAGCACAGCTGGGTTCTTAGTTTGTAGGTTAAGCTTGAAATGCTGCAGTTTGAGTCTGTGTGTGTGATTTAGCTTCAAAAAATCAGCCCAATTGCAGAATTAGCTCACAAATCTAGAAAACTAATTTGGCATTTTTAGCTGTTTCCTCCTTATATATTAAGTTCTTAATTAAAAAAAAAAAAAAAAAAATTTTTTTTAAAGGAAGTGGTTTCAAATTTTTTTTTGGTTTTTTTTTTTTTTTTTTTTTTTTTTCCTTTTTCTGCAATACCTATGGATTTTTTTATTCATTACTACTTAGGAGGTGTCTTCGATTACAAATCTAAGAGGAGTTTTCCATATAAACGAAGCTTTTAACAGAGCTTTTCTCCACAGTGTAATCCTTTTATATGTTTCATGGAGGGGTTCACTTCAAAAAGGTTAGCCAGGTAGATAAGTAGTGGCTCTCTTCTCATATAGTTACTGTAGCTATCATTACTGTACATTAATAATGTAAAATCAAATGGTTTATAACCTGATTTCTGGTTTGAGTTCATAATTTATTCTGCAAAGGAAAGCTTGGGACCCATCTTTACACTGCAAATATTTGACTTCTTAGCTATTTATACATTGGGAATTGGTGTCCAAGTAACATTTTCAGGGACCCTAATTCCTCTAAGAATCGCAGAAATYTGATCTCACCGTGCAGTGCGTTTGATTGACAGGATTTGTTTCTGCTCTGGTCACCAGACTCCTGTGCATTTTTTTTTTTTTTCCTCCAGGGATGTTTCAGCCCTCAGAATTTATTTTAGGAAAATTCCTGCTGTTACGATTCCTCCCCTGCAAAGCCAAAAAATAGACGTGTTGTGTGGGTATGAGCCCCAGCCATTTTAGCTTTATCGCAGCCAGTAGTCGCTGGGGTGGTCTGAGGCTGGCAGTTCCCTGAGGGACTTGAAAAGGCAGGAGGAAGGGGCTCGGGTTCACTGCCCAGGAGAATCTGTGGAAAGTCCCATTCAGTCTATGCAGCATGTTTCTGGGAGGATCTGAGGACCTGAGGATTTTGCAGTCCGGCTCCTGTCTCCCTGTCTGCTTGCCAAGCCACGAGGGCAAGAGCCAGACTGCTCCCGACCACAGCCTTTTGAAGAGCGTGGTGTGCCAGGCGAACCCCCGGTGTAACAGGCTTCCCCCCTCCTTTTGCTGGGGCACACCACGAGTCCTTTGCTATCCCAAGTCAGCTCGCCTGCTTTTGGCTCATTGCTGAAGACCTTCTGCCTGAGAGCTGCCTTTTGCAGCAATGGGGCTCCTGCAGAACTGTTTTAGATAAATCCGTCTCTCATCTGCAGCCACGGACTTCCAATGAAGTGGTTGTGGTATGAACCGAGGGAAGGCTTCTCTGTGAGGGCCTAGGCTGGAAGGTGCTGTTCAAAGGTATGGACACAGGGTGGCACTTAAACACCCCAAGACAGCCCCAAGACTCCCAAAATACTGTTCAGAACTCTGTTGTTATGTGGGGTGTTTTGGAGCAGGGTCACTGAAAGRTATGGTTCTTGGGGGTCTCTCTTTAGCTGAGCTGTCTAAAGCGTGAAAGCTGGATCATCAAGTGGTATAAATCCATTGACTTCAGTGCAGCTATTTGTCTGGCCCATGTGTTATCAGTCAGTCTCACCCACGCCCTCCTCCCTTTCTCTTGCACTGTACAGAAAAAGAAATCAATAGTACAGTAATGTTGCTTATGTTCCTTTGTACCCACTTATCTTTAATTCTGGTTTTGTACTATTGATCATGATTCAGATGGGTGTCTGGGGAAGTGCTTGGTCAAAGAAATTGTCTTCTGCTTTGTAGCGGGAGAAGAACCCCTCTGTATGTGATAAGGGAAACCAAGCAAACTATTATTTGGGGCAATACCTCTGGCTTCATTAATGGTATGCTAGAAATAAGACTCAAGAGTGATGAGAGAGATGCTCATATGAAAGTGCTAAATCCCCTGAAACGAAAAGGATGGTGGAGGATTTCAGCCCTTATGATGAGCATGAGGTTAACCAGTCACTCCAGACATAAAGCCCACAGACAATATGTTCTTACGATGATTCAGGGCTATAACCTGAATATTTTTATGTTGGCTGGATAAAGTCAGTATTCTGAGTGTCACACATCTGTTGTCATAATTACAGTCATTTGGGCAATTTGGAAAGCCTTATTTAATGATGTTTCTGCCACACTCTTGCTTTATCAAACTGACACAGCTTAATATCATATGTAGAAAATGGCAGAACAGGTATTCCATAATTCTATAGGAGGAGTCTGAGGCCTTGCACTTAAAAGGTGTGTGCAAACAGCTACAAGAGTGCAGAGGAAACTGGAGTGAAAGTTAGTCATGGTGTCAGCCTGTTTACTGATCTGGTAGTTACAAAAATAGATCTGTAAATAACATGTGGAGAGGATGGCATGATTTTTATCATGTACCTCCCTTCAGGGAGCAGGCAGAAGTCTGAACTGAACAACAGACTTGAGCATGTTGCGCTTACCTGCAGACATTAGCCTTTTGTAGGAGCAGCTTGGACACTGCAGCCTGCTGAAGAAGGAAATTATCTCTTCAGTGATGGTAACAAAAGCTGGTTTTAGAGATGTTTCAGCTTTATTAGGACCATTCTGACTCCATTTGTCTGTTACATTTTATGAGAAAGGCTTTGGTTTGCTGCATGGGAAATGGAAGGAATTTTGGCTGTGTACATAATGTGAAATAGTTGGGGTAAATCTGTTCTCAATGGATTCACCCGTGAAGTGGATAAGRTCTCATTTACTTCTTTAGACTGGACAGGAAATAGGGTTACCGTCATTTTGCCAGATACCTTTCTGTTGTATTTTGTCTTCGACRCTGTAATTTCAAGCACTATGACTTTGGATTTAATAGAGGGACACAGTAGATACCCACGCACATATGCATATTTTCATTTTCACTTTGCAAAGGTAGGCRTTTTACATTAAACACTGCAAGAACCAATTATAGATTCCTTTCTGGCTATTGCATGTCCAGCAGGGTTCCCTGCTGGATGGACTGTTGTGCGGACGTAGACACAAGTAGAAAACTCCCTTTCACAGATAAGATTTTCCTTTTTTTATTCCAATAACTCTACTTAGGTATTGGAAATAGGCTGTTAAAACCAAAACATGCCCGTGTGTTTCAGGTGGCATAGGGCACTAGCTAAACAGTGCGTTTGTTGCCTTAGACCATGCAAGCTCATTTGAGGTTGTCCTTTGAAATTCCTGTTGTTTCAGTCCACTCTGGTTTTAATTTTACACTTGCAAAATGAGCATGTACTCTTCAGACACAGTATGTAAAATAAACACTTCCTATGGGAGGGAGTAAAGAACCTATATATCATGACAGCTGGATAGCTTAAATGTGAGTAGTTTAAGTGGTCCAATTTATTTGGGATTTATATAATTCTTTCCTCCTTGCTGTCCCCATTTTCCCTCCAGTCTGTCTCCAAAACAGAAGAGGCTCTAACACTCTGTTCTTCTAGCCTTTCCAATGGACTCCTCTTTTGTTTCGAGTCAAAATAACCCATGCTACACATTATCCATCACACATGAATTCAAAGAAACTAGAGACAGTAACAGCAAGAACATCAAAGAAAAAGCTATCAGTGAACAGATGCGTGGCTTGGCCAAGTGGACCCCAGAAGGACCTCTGTCTTGTTCTGACACCACACCGGCCCTTCCCTGTGCCTGCTCAAACATGGGGTCAACCAGCCAGCCATATGTGAGCGCATGTCCCTTCTGAAAGGAGAATTGGAGATGTACCGTTGCTGTGATCTTGCGCAGTGGAGGTGGTGGTATTATTTTAAGCAGCTGGGGGTGCACTGAAGCACGCACAAGCTCTGGCAAAGCATCCAGCCTGGAGCCAGAGTGCTGTGAGTAAGGAACAGACCCATTTCCTTGCTGTGTTGGCCATCTGAAAAAATACTCAAAACCAGTTTACTTGGACATTTTTTTAATTAAGGGAACAGGAAAGGACAAGAAGTTCCTGAAGCTGAGGGGGACTGTGAATGCTGAGCTTCCTGGTGCATTTTATTTACCAAGGTATAAGCTCCCAATGATAGGAGAAATTTTTATTGTAGAAACTATGACAGACTATTTTTCAGGGGCCTCCTCAGTTAGCTGAACAGATCAGACTTGAGCAAAGACCTGTCTGGAGGAGGCAATGTCCTGTTAGAAGAGTTGTTGCTTCTTTTCTGACCTGAATGATGAAGCTTCACTCCACTGTATTTGGCAAAGGTGTACAGCATAAATAAGTCACGGTGTGGTGCTTCAGTACTGCTGAACTCTCCTGAACACTGCACTGTCTAAGTGGGAAAGGGGGGGAGGTGGAATGAGGTGGCCACGGGGCCGCTGGGCAGAGCCAGGGCAGAGCTGGGCCAAGATCCTCATCTCCTGTCTGCCCAGCCTTGTCTTCCGAGTGTCCCTGCGGGCGTCAGCAGGCAGGGGCAAGAATCATCTTTACATCAAAGAAAGCAAAATAATGGCATTTGGCCCCTGGCACATCCTGTGTGTTGTCTTTTGTCTTTCAGCATATTTCTGTTTCCTGATGACAGCCCTGGGCGTGACAGCGGGTGCACATCGCTTATGGAGTCACCGTTCCTACAAAGCCAAGCTGCCTTTGCGGATCTTTCTGGCTGCAGCTAACTCCATGGCTTTCCAGGTGGGGTTGTGGTTGCCTGTCCTGATTTTTGGCCTCCAGGCAACTTTATCTCCTGTGAAGGGATCTCTTCAGCTTAGAGACATCAACAGGGAAAAATATCAGCATCAAGACATTTGCTGATTATAACCCTGTGCTGGCTCAGGGGCGTATACAGCCCCTCTCGCCACCCACATAGCAATACGCATTTGGCAGTCTAGGAGCAATAATTACTTAAGGGCAAAGTCAAACATGCACAGGTCAGGGGCTCAGCACCCCAGCAGCCTATCTCTGACCCAGGTCAGGCCCAACACTTCACAGGACAATGTAGAAACCTCTGTAAAAGCCAGCTGCGTGCAACTACATCTGTAAACAGGTTTCTTTATCCAGCCAAGCAGTTAGAGATTGTTTCATGTACCCAGAAATGAGAACAGGCATCTTTTTATGCAGTCTTGTTTTATCTCTATTTTATACGGTATTTTTCATCAGTAGAATCCAAACACATTCGYGAACAAGTGCAACTATCTGTATTTACTGATAGGGAATCTTAGACTTCAAAACTTGCCTGTAACACCCAGCTGGTGGTAGGAGTCAGACTAGAACCAGGGTCTTCTCAGTGTAAACATACTACTCCTTTGTTAAGAACAGATATATGTCTCTGTACTAACATAATAAATTATCTAGCTTGGCTGCCTTAACCTCTTATGGCTCTGAGTTCCACAGGTGAGTTGTGCTTTGTGAGTTGTGCTTTGAGTTTTCAGCTTTTTCCCTTCAATCTCTTGGGGTGACTAGTTATTCTTGTACCTTGAGAGAGGATGAAGTGAGTCCCTTTATCCACTTCTGTACTGTTCATTGTATTATCTTTGATTTACCTTCTTTTTAAAGCAGAGAGAGTTGACCTTATTAATCCCTGTTCACATTACAAAGAGCACAATGCATTTGTATGAATATGTTGAGGAGATGTTCAGTTTGACTATAACTCCCTGTTATTCTGACTCATATTTCAGCTGCTTTGTGCCACTCTGTTCCTTGCAAAGCTTGACAAAACCTTTGCTCAGCATGTTAAACAACTGTTTTGAGTTTTTAAGAACCCCCTGGTACCGGCCTCTTGTTTTACAGCAGATTTTATCTTTCATGGTCAATTCAAATGAATCTGTGTCAAGCTGGATTGCAGTAAGCCTGACTGTTGTGATTTCATTGCCTTCTGCTCCCCTGTTGCTATGCATCTCAGCTGTGTTGGCCTCATCATTGCTTTTTGCTGAGGCAAACACGGCATGAATCTGAGGCAGGGGAGTACTTCAAAGTGACTTCAAGCCACCTTTATGTCCTTCTCTTGTTGGAAGGAAAACCAAAGGCCAAATCACCCACTCCGTTTTAAGCAGTCTGAAGCCTGCTCCTAGTTACCGTGACATCCATTACCTGTGAAAGTCCATTTTGACCACCATGAACAACTGGTGAAGGAGTGTTCCTGTCCATTTCCCCAGCACTGGCATGGGGAGGAAGAGGTAGCGTTGGAGATTGTTTCAGCGTCCCTGGATGTTGGCTTCCTCGATATTCAGCCTTCTTGGGAGCACTGGAAACTTGGCTGAGCGGTTTTAACTTTATGTTGCATGGGACTGTGACGTGCTGTACTTCCTCTGAGATCCCATCAGATGCAACTGTTATCCCAATGCATTTTTATGCTTGGAGCATACTGAACTGATTCTTATCCCTTCATCTAGCATTACTTAAGCTCTTGTAAGTTTGAAAGACTTTGTGCTTTTTGCTGTCACATGTTTGTCTCAGAAATGGGTACCTGGTTTATGTTTACTTGATTTCCTGGTGTTTAAAAGTTCACCATTTCAGTCAAGACATCGGGGTGTCTCTCCCCCATATCTGCCACGTAACATTGTTCCATACACTTGCTCCTTGCCATCTCTACAAAACAAGCTGTGATGTTCAGCTGAACACATGCAGTCACTAACAGCTGTGCTGTGAGCATTTTGCRCTGAGCTAGAGTGGTTCTTGGAAATGTCCTGTCAGCACACCGAGTTGATTACACTGCCCAATTTGTTGTCGGGTGTTGGTCTGCAGGTTTATTAAGGGACCCGCTAATAAAACCTCTTGTCCGTATCACTGTCACAGTGTGATTCTGCCACTTTCTGCTTTGGAATGGATTGCACTCTTGCGTTTACCTGAAATTTGATCAAGAGGTACATGTTCCTGAAAAACCGTTGCTATTAAAACACTTGGAGCACATTTACACGTGCTATGCTCCAGTTGCCTGTATATTTATTGCCAACAGCTCTGGCCTCTGGCCTTCACTTCCTCTTAGCCTTTGTGTTCTTAATTAGATGCAATTCTGTTGTTTCACAGCTTCCTAGCACTTCCATCTGAGGAATCTTTTTTTTTTTTGCCAGCCCTGCAGGTATTTGCTGTGGTATGAAAAGCCAAGCTAATTTCTCACACTGTTATTGCTTTGACCTGGTTATCTGCTGTGCCACAAATAATTTTATCAAGTACTCTTGTAGCGTAATGATCAATAGTCTTATTTGAAAGATCATTTCTGTTTAAGAAAGAGGACCTTTCTGAGGTGTACTCCTTGCTTAATCTTGTTGTGTTTTTAAATGACTTAATCTTAGCATATTCCGGCCTTCTGGATACTCCCAGAGAAGAATAAATCTGCCACTTGAAGCAGAGTGGAGGCTTTCATTCCTTTTGATTTCTCTGCAGGAGAAAATAAAATGGAAGCARGGTAAAAATCTCCCCTTGTTCTTACTGAAGAGTTGGGTGACTTCTTTGGGTTTACTTTACTCCAAGTTTACTTGTTCTCTTCTGCAATGGGATAGTTGAGGTGTGACGTACGTGAACGCTGATAAGGGACGACTGAGCTTTACTTCCTCGCCTCAGTAACTTACACAGGTTGATGTTAAAGAAAAATGTTCCCCTCTTCCCCAGTCCAATCCATTCCCACAGTTACTGCAACCTCATCAGCCAACCTCAGTTGGCCACAGCATGACACCAGTTCAGAGCCGAGTACCCCTGAGTACAACTCTGAGTTAAGGATCTTTAGGGGCTTCTGTTCTTCACTTCTCTCTCATGGGCTCTCGCAGAGAGCATCTTTACGATGCTGAAATTGAACACCAATACCTTTGTCCAGATTCTCTAGTTGCCATTAGCAGCTGTTTCTGGAGTCCCCCTCACCAGCGCTGGCTGCCTCAGTGCTCCCCAGTAGTGGCAACTGAGAGAAAGCAGTGATTTCTGCTATGCTTTCAGCATATGGCTCTTGTCTCACAGAATGTGGATGAACATAGTGTCGTTAGCTTGGGCTTACTATATCCTGCAGTATATTCTCTGTCTTGATTGTTGCTGCACGGTGGGCACTTCACAGGCACCACAAACTGTCTGTTTGCTCAGTTCTGCTGGGAGGAAAGTTGCTGTGGTGTGGGTACTACTGCTGTTCCTAAAAACCAACCCAAACCCTTGCTTCTTTGACTGTTACTGCTTGGCTACTTCCCTGGCGTGCGAAGATGGAAAAAGGAGAGAAAGCCACTCTCAGCTAAGCATTGTTTGACTAATGCTCATACTGTTGTTGTWGATCTGGGCATAAACTAACATTTTCATGTTTCGGTGCTAATGTTGGGCAACTGAATTCATAGATGAGTGCCCGAATATGTGRCCTAATTTTTGAAAGCATTGCATACACGAGTCCCTATGGTAATAGCTCATCATCACTGAAAAAAACAAATGGTTTTGTCTGAAAGCCAATGCATCCTGCAGAGAAAACTTTGAGACTGAAATCCTTCCAGTTGAGTAAATTTTGAGTGCCTCACTCTAAGGATCCAGGTCTGAAATTGTGGTCCATCCCTTCCTCCCTGCAATCTACCTAGTCCCGTTTACAGCCCTAGGGCATTTCAGTGACCCATATCTGCTGACAGCTTTAGCAGAGACAGGGCTGAACTTAGTTTGTATCTGATCCGGATCCAATGCTGAGTTGGTGTTCTGGGACTGAGACTGTTATTCCAGCCTGTCAGTGAATGCAATACTTAGTTTCCTGTGAAGTAGGCACATCTCCTGTGATAGCTCAATCTCATGCTCTTGTACTTACACACATCTCTGCAGACAGAGCAGTCATTTAAATGAGAGTGCTGGTTTAAATGTGAAAGACTTGTCCCTCCAAAAGGTTGAGCACCTTCAGGCTCCTGTTCAGTTTAGCTCAGCATGTCACAAGCTCTGTCCCATTTTCAGCACTGTATTTGTCCCTGGAGGGGGTCAGTGGTGACCAACTGTAACCAGCTTGGAAAACCAATGCCAGAACTGAGTACCTCTGCATAGTAGTGCCCCAAAGACAGATAAGCCAAACCCCTGTGGCCAGGTCGTAAAATAAGAAGGTAGACATGGATGTACCAGGTTCACCTTTTGATGGTGAACATCCAGGAAAGGACAYAGGACTAGCGCAGGCTGATGATATTTCCCAAGAAGCTGTTGGCCCAAGGCCTTTTCCAGCCCCAGGTTGTGTCCAGTCTGTGTCACTGGTTCCCAGAGCATGTGTGGGMACTGATGGGAGCACCATGATTTGGTGGTCTCCCTGCAAAGCCAGGGTCCCTCAAAATGCCTTTAGCTGATAACTTTTACTGAAAAGCATCAGTGCAGAGCTTGGTTGCTGTTTACATGCAGGGCGGGAGCAGGAGACAGTCCTGCCAAAGCAGCGCCCAGCCTCTCTCCTCTCACCCCACTATGCTCTCTGTGCAGAACGATATCTATGAGTGGAGCCGAGACCACCGTGTGCACCACAAGTACTCGGAGACGGATGCAGACCCGCACAATGCCCGCCGTGGCTTCTTCTTCTCCCACATCGGCTGGCTGTTCGTGCGCAAGCACCGGGACGTCATAGAGAAGGGGAGGAAACTGGATTTCACTGACCTGCTGGACGACCCTGTCGTCAGGTTCCAAAGAAAGTAAGTGGGAGCGCTTGGCTGTCGTGATGCCGCTTGGAGGGATCACTTCACTGCCTGGTTGTGATTCCTTCTTTATTGTCGTCTTTCCCTTTTTTCCCCCAAGATATCCCTGCAGCTTTGCAGGCAGTAGGACTGCCATCCCCCTTCCCTTCATTATAGCCATGTTGCTGAAGCTTGCAGACTATCTTTGCAGGCTCTGGTGCATAAGCAGAGTTGCACTATCCTTGTCCTTGTGCTTTTCCAAAAAGCCAGGGCTGTCTGTCAAAACAGCCACAGCAGAAGCTGCTGGGATCTTGGTGTTCTCATGTGATCAGTGGAGTAAAGGCTGTAATCGCTAGCTGTCTTAATGCAAAACTGCACATTTCAGTCTGCAAACTCATCTTTGGCACCTGTGGGCCAGCTCAGACCAAGTGCTTCCTCTTCCAGGACTGTCATTCTTTGCACAATTAATCATCTCCCGTGAGAATTAACACAGACCAAGTTCAGCTTGTTACACACATTGTGAGAGGCGGGAATTGAGCAGCGTGCTTTGTCCTCTATATGAGTAAATGCATTATAGGAACAAATGCAGGACTGTGGCAGCAAGTATTTGCTCCAGTGACTACAAACCACATAACTGCATTTCTGAGCATTTTATGGGCAAAGGGGGCAGTGAATTGAGTCCTGAAATACTTGTCTTTTTTTGCATTGGAGAAAGCTGCATGCTATCAGAATTACCCCTGCATCAGAGGAGCTGCAGGAGGGAGGAATTCACTACCATCAGCCTGTTTTATCACTTACACTGGCTTCTTCGTCAGCAGTGGGTGTTTGCAAAGCTTCCCTTGCAGTTTGCTACAGTAACTCTTGGCTGTTTTGTTACCTATACCAAGACAACAGTATCCTACAAGAAGCAGGCTTTTCTGCCTTGATCATGCTGCAAACATTATGTAGTGATTAAGTACATTTGGTGCAGGTAAGTTATGTTTTAGTAAATGTCCTTGCTCTGGATATCAACATTTCCTGTGATATCTCAATCTCGTGCTCTTGTACACATCTCTGCAGACAGAGCAGTCATTTAAATGAGTGCTGGTTTAAATGTGAAAGACTTGTCCCTCCAAAAGGTTAAGCACCTTCAGGCTCCTGTTCAATTTAGCTCAGCATGTCACAAGCTCTGTCCCATTTTCAGCACTGTATTTGTCCCTGGAGGGGGTCAGTGGTGACCAACTGTAACCAGCTTAGAAAACTGATGCCAGAACTGAGTACCTCTGCATGGTAGTGCCCCAAAGAGAGATATCCCAAACCCCTGTGGCCAGGGCTTCTAGAGTTTGCCTTTCCTCCTGTTGGAAGAAAAATTCCGCTTCCATCGTTTTCATAAGGATGAAGTGCATTTTTTTTTGACAGTATGGAAGAACTAGCAGGTTCGATCAGTTAAAATCATAATAAACCCTTCCTCTTTGTCAGGTTTTGTTTTAAGGCCAGATTGTTAGCTTTACTGAATTCAGGGGTGCTGATAACTTGTGGATAAGGTACTGCTCAATCAACAGTTTAAACCCACAACACTTCAGCTGAAATCACTGTCCTGCTTCAGGTGTGACTGACAGCAGAATATAACCCTCTGGGAATAACAGTGTGACGATCCTGAAGAACAACATTTGATGTAAAAGAGAGGCTCGCAGGTTGGAGCATTTTCATTAGAGGACTGATTTGGTGAAACTGGCACTGTTTCATGGAAATGTATCAGTTTCCCCCAAATCCAGGCAAGGAGATTTGTCAGTTCCAGTTTGTTTCAGTCAGAGGGAGACAGACCCTGAMGTGACAAAATATCTGTAGTCATGTACCCGTTTGAATGTGAAATCTCATGTCCTAATCAAAGACTTCAGTCTGAGCTTCTTGCATCTCACAGAAGGGCTTGAATCAGTGCCTGATTAGCTGTTTTGATAATTTTTCTCTTCTGTCTCAGTGCTGAGTGGGAAAAGTTTTAAACTCTGAAAGAGTTTTCTAGAATGGAAAAATTCTTTCCCAGACAGCTTAATTTCTAATCTTGAACTGGTGAGGTTTGCAAACCTTATCCAGGGCCTGGTTCAGAAGTCAGTGGGAAGTTTTGCGTTATTTTTGGTGGAGTGAAGAATGGGGATTTTTTCCTTAGAAGAGCTTTGCTTCAGGTGAGTGAAGAAAGAGCCCTATGAGAGTTGTGGAGATGCCTGCTTTTCACCATGGTCTATGTAGCTGTGCAGATCTTCATCTGGAGCCCAGCGTGTGAGGCTGTCCTCAAACAAAACAAATCAAACTGAGAGCTTGCAAAGCACAGGATTAACTTATTTCATACACAAGATTGTCAAAGCTGGGTGGCATGTTTTAGGTGAGAGTTATGTTCATGGAAACTTTTTTTCTTCCAAAAATGCTGCCAATACTAACATTTTTCAAAATCCTGTGGCTGTTAAGTGGAACTTGAATGGATTTTTTTGTTGTTGTTGTCAAACCAAATCAACAGTTTTTGCTATCTGAAAAACTTTTGGCAAATAAAAAGTTTTAGTAACCATTCAATTAAAACCAAACCTTGCTCTTTCTCATCCCTTCCAGAAAATCCTCAACAATAGCAGGGGTCTATTTTAAACCTGTCGGATGGGAACAAGGGAACAAACTTTTAGCTTGTACTTTTTTTTTTTTTTTCCTTCACCCCATTGACAATCCTGTGGCCTGCTGCTCCAGTTGCGTGTGGCCACTTTCTCTTTCTCTTGTGATGATGCCCTGGGATGACTGTAGGATGTAGGTAAATCTGGGMTCCAAGGACGTGGAAGGGCTCGGCAGGGAGGACAGGGCCATGTTGCCTCTCAAGCTGGGGAMGCGCTGTAGCTGGTTTGTCAGACGCAGCCCCCACTTACTGACTCTTCCCGTTGTCTTGCTGCTCTCTGCTTCTGAGCACGCTTAGCCCATTCTCCATTAATAGTCATTTATTTCCTGTTGCTCTCTTGGCTTTTCCTTCCCCCTTCTTGCAGAACTGCTCCTCTTCTCCACTTCCCTTTGAATCATTCCCTTTGAATCATTCCCCTTGGCTTGTTGGCTCCTTTTCTGCTCATTTCTCCCACTATGGTCTTTCCTCTTCACCTCTGTGCTCCCTGCATCCTACACTCTCTCTTCCCTGCCTCGTCTGAGCATATGGCTTTACTTTTGCTATAAAGCTCTCCTGTTGGTCTGTCTGGTCAGACTATTCAGCTTCCTCCCTCCACTGCTCTGTGTTGGGTTTTTTTTTGTTGTTTTTTTTTTCCCAGTATATGATCATATGCATTTTCCAGGCTCGGCTGAACCCTTCAGAGCCAGGTGTCTCATTCTGGGGCTTTGCTTTCTCCCAAAACATGAGAAGCAAACTAGACCTGCTGTCTCAGAGCTGAGGAGCAGTTTGAGGCTAGGAGAGATATTTTGTTGCTCCCCCTGTTGAGTGCTTGCTCTGAATGCRTCTCAGATTCCTACCTCCCCTGTGCATAGCCAGAACAACCATTTGAAAACTTAAACTTCTTGCATAAAAAGGGTGATTTTCATTTGAAAGGAGAGGAAGATGTGTGTGCCCATTCTGCTTTACAGGAGGGTACCCATGAGTGGAARAAATCAGAATGGCCTTCTCATTTAGTGGGTAAATTGAGTAAAATCATCATTTTTGTACTCTGTACAAGCCCTTGCAAAGAGATGGGGTCTGGTCTGAGAGAAGAGTTTGGCAGAGGTCAAACAGGCCATGCAGGCAGGGACACAGTCTACACTAAARATGGTAGCTGTTAAAGTCAGGGTGGAGCAGTTGCTGTGATCTAACATGGCCTCTTCCATTGCTCAGTAAGATCTGCCTTTAGCTCTTTCTGCTGTATACACACACGTGCACATACACGTGCACACAAGCATACTACAGATGCTCAAAAGCTAAAAGGTTATATATAGTTTGTGCCTTGTTACGCTGAAGTTGGTCAAAGAGGAGACTGTACGTCATGGAGTTTGCTTCTTACTGTGAATGCCAGGTGATGAGCGTATGTAAGCGGCAGGGCACGTGCCAGCCTGTGTGCTGCAAGAGCAAAAGTAATCCTGGCCCGCCAGGCCAAGACAGAGCTCTCTCCTCAGCCTTAGCCGGACGCCCATGGCCTCTTGGCAGCTGCTTTGGCTCTGCCGCAACTACTGGAGGCCGCTGTTGGAGGCTGACACAGCAGCGAGGGTAGAAAGGGGCTGTTCCTGCCCTGTGCTCCAGGTTCCCSCCGATCTGAGCTCAGGGGAAATCTTTGCTGCCTCTTAGCACTGCGCTGTGTTTCTGGCCCAGCCCAGCTCAGCTGATGTCGCTGAAGTGCCACCCCAGGCCCAAGGCTTTTCTCAGTCCCAGTGACGGGCCCCAGCTGCAGGGTTTACAGCCAGCTCTGAACCCCCCCAGAATTAAAAGTGCTGAACTCAGGGGCTTGACTCTGGGGACTGGGTCTCCAGTGTTCAGCCCCAGTGTTAGTTGCTGCTTTGGGGTTTCAGGCTGTCTCTGCATTTTGAATTGCTCTTGGAAAAAATTGTCATATGGGTTGTGAGTATTCAAAACCTTCCCTGTTGTGGTGATCCTTCTCTTCCTGTGACAAGTGTTATCTGGTTTGTCCTTCTGGACACTTAGGTTGGAGTTGGCACAGTTTTCACTCTGGCAGAGCCAGAAAATGTCTCCATTGTGTGGATATTCTCTTTCTTCCCAGCAGAGCCTTTCACTTACTCATCCCAGTCACGTTGGGCAGCGGACCATGAAAACAAACACRTGTTCCAGTGTAGACTATTGAGAGCCCTGACAACGATACAAAGAGAGAGAACTAAAACACAACCCTGGAGYCCTCTATAACAACTGCTTTTGGTGGAAGAGCTGACTTTTCTGATGCTGAGCAAGCAGCACGTTGGCTGGGCTGCTGACAAGTAGTTCAGCTTCATGTTTTTCTTTGGTGAGGGCTGTGGCAGCTGTTAACTGCTGAGTTATCTGCCTTCCAAGGTTGGGACAATGTAGGAGGACTGCCTTTTAAAAATGGAAGAACTGCTTGTTAGCTTCCTAATGGCAGATTGTTTCCAGCAAGTGTTTCTAGGGATTGTTTGGAGACATCCATGGTGTTAATGATGCTGAAATCTGTGTTGAAAGGTAAAAATTGGGATCACTTGCAACTTTTTTTTCCCGTAATATTGCTCTTGAGACATTGACCTAGTTTATCTCTTAAAACAAAATAAAGCGAAAAACAAAAAGTGATTTGAGCTCCAAAAAAATCAATATAGCTAATATCTACTGGGATATAGTTGGTATTTCAGTTTGACATGTAAAAAATGGGTTTTTAGATTGAGCCTTTTCCTCCGTTCTTGGAGCGGTTCATTTATTCATTGCAATTCTTTTCCTAGCATGTTTCCTTAGCATCCAGTAGTAGTAGCTGTCCCTCRCCTGGCACTTCTCTTCCACATATCTCCTGGTGCTTTTCAGAGGAGGTGAACACTCACTTCCCTAGTTCTGAGAGGATGAACGTGACAGCCACAGTCCTTCCTAGCTCTCAGTAGCTGACGATGGTACTAAGCCCTAGGCAAGTCTTGGCATGTGTATCCTCGTTCATGCAGATCGGTAGATGTGGAGGTCCTGGGTTCAGACTGTTTCAGCCCAGCTGGAATTGTCACAACGGATGAATGCTCCGAAGACAAAGGTGCCTCACTTGGAGCATTCCCATTTAAACCCTGAAACATGGAGCCCCTCTGCAGCGCCTTGGCTGCGGTGATGTCCTTCCACTTCACAGCAGTGAGGACAGTGCAAAGAGAGATTATGAGGCTGGCCCAGGTTATGCCAGGGGTTTCTGACAAACCAGTGTCTCCAGCGATCCAAGCCAGTAGCCCTCGCAGCTGTTGTTCCCAGCACAGTAATGGTGTCCTTTTGTTTCCCTATAGGTACTATAAGAGCTCAGTAGTGCTGATGTGCTTTGTGATCCCTACCTTCGTGCCGTGGTACCTCTGGGGCGAGAGTCTGTGGAATGCCTACTTCCTCGCCTCCATCCTCCGGTACACCATCTCCCTCAACGTCACCTGGCTGGTCAACAGCGCAGCTCACATGTATGGCAACCGCCCTTACGACAAGTACATCAGCCCCAGGCAGAACACCTTCGTCACTCTGGGAGCCATTGGTGAGTGCTGAAAGACGCAGCGCTGAAGCTGTAGCTCCAGTTAGAGGTTTGCAGGCTTAGAGCAATAACCCCCATCCAGTCCTGTTCCACCCTGGCCAGCGTTTTTGGAAGTCTGTACCTGGCCACCACTTTCAGCCAGAGCTTGGAGGTGGCTGGAGCCTGTGTGTCCTAGAGGATGGCTCCTTTGTTCTGCTACAGCACCCACGTTGAAGGCACTGAAATAATGCTATTTATTGCCCTAATGTGCCTACTGGGGACTCCGAGTCAYGGGAAGAGAGGCGCATCAGCCCTGAGCTTTGGTGTGCAATAATTGGGACCTGGTGATCAAGGAGCCCCCTGGTCTGAGTAGCCCAGGCAAATGCTTGCTCTGCATTGCCCTCGCAGGGGAGTATGAGCAAGAGCAAACTGAGTTCTCCGCCAGCTGGAATAGCTCTCACGAGCCCGCAGAGCCATGCCCAGATGCGGCTTCCCAGGCCCTCTTCCCAAGCACTGGGGATAACAGGCATCTGCCTGGGCTCCAGCCTTTCCGAGGTGGGGGGAACTAAGCCTAACGGCTCAACTTGAACTGCAAAGAGAATCTGCGTTCATGGCAGCGATCCACTGTTTTCAAAAGTCGGTTTGGGACAGCAAAATAGAAAGAAGCGACTCTGCTTCTTACTCAGTTATAAGTTTTCCCTCTTGAAGCACGTCTAGTTTTCTTCTCTGAGTGTTGGGGTGGGAAACATCCCCCTTTATTCTGGGAAACAAAGTCCGAAGCGTTGTGTTATGTCAGATGTGGATCTTCCCCAGGGGTCGGGTCTCTCATAGACAGATGTGGCTGGAGCATGACCTGGCCTGGATTGAGGACTTGGGAAACAGGCACTGGGATGTCCCACCCAAGTGTATCTCTAAAYGCATAAACCTGCTGGCCATGCAGCCTTCAAAAACTCTCTCTTTTTCCAGGTGAGGGTTTCCACAACTATCACCACACCTTCCCGTTCGACTACTCAGCCAGTGAGCTGGGCCTGAAGTTCAACCCAACCACCTGGTTCATTGACTTCATGTTTTGGTTGGGGTTAGTTACTGACCGAAAACAGGCTCCAAAGGAGATGATCCAGGCTCGCAAAGAAAGGACTGGAGATGGCAGTGCTTGAAAAAGTAAYGCTTCTCTGTATGTCAGTGCCGTTGTATATGTGTTTGTGTGAGGGGTGCGCGCACCCATGTGCGTGCACTGGATTTATTTTCTTCTGGTTAAAGTTAGTTTTTTCAGATCAGTTGGGCCAAATTAATTCCTGAGGTGACTCCCTCAAGAAAAGATTCAGCCCCAGCTTTTTTTTTTTTTTCCTATTAGTTGTCTTATGTCCAAACTTCAGACTAGTAAGTGTAAAAATGTTATATATTATTTAATATTAGAGTTAAACATGAGAGAGATTTGGTTTTAGTCACTGTAGTTCTTGTCCAAATACATTGTAATTTGCTTGTTCATGGTAAACTTGGCAGGTCTGAGGAACTAACTATCCTTTCAAAGTGCAGTTCAGGGGAGAATTTGTTTCTACTATTAATCAAACRTGCTTTTGAGACATGTTTCTTGGAGGGGACAAGTCAGGGCCCAGTGTGCTGTTTAAACTACAAACTAATGGAAAGGAATGCTAACAGCGCCAAAAAAAACAGGATGTGTAAGGGGAAAAATCAGCCTACAATTAGTTAGACATTTGTTTGAAAATCTGCTTTCTTCTTTATGTTAGCCCTGTTAGCCAGACCAATGCGCTACTGTCTTTGCTAAATATGAAAACCATTTACTGCTGAGCAGGCTTTTGTGTTGAAAATTAGTCTCTATACAGGCCAAAATACCAACTGATGCTAATGTTGAGATGATTCCTTTGTTGTCGCATATACATTGTAATTTGTAAAAGTATAGAGCTCAACAGTGTCTTAAGCCAAATAAAGCTTTGATTTCAATGTTTGGAGACCTAAGTTGTCTTCTGATCAGTCATGGCCATCGATGCATGCATATTTTAGCTCCTTTTGCACAAGAGGCCTCTTAATTTCTTTTTCTGCCTTTGACTATCGGGTCTTTGAAAACTGACCTTTACCTAAGTCAGAGTCTCTACTAATATTTCAGCTGCATGCAACATCCATTGGTTTCTGAGCAAAATATAAAGCCAATTTCGTAGCTCCTGTATTTAACAGTTGCCGTGTTCGGAGAAAAAAAAAAAAAAAAAAAAAAAGCATGTGGAATTAATGGGACATATAGCCTTTTGTGTTAGATGTTAGCCAGTGCAGGAGAGAGGCTTTGTACTGTCAGCACTGGAGCACTTTTGAAGATAGAGGGCATGATTTTCATTTATATATAAGGTCGTTGCTCTGCCCTTCCTGAGAGGGAATGCCCATTTTCCGGCTTCCTTAGCCCCACGCCCTGGGCAAGGCAGTGACCTCAGGATAACTGAGAGTCAGGCCAGATATTTTCAGGAAAGATGTAGAACTAAAAAAAATTAAAAATTCTTTTTTTCATTTCTTGTTTTCTAAATGATGCCATATAATATAAAAGAGTTGTCTTTATTCTGTATTTCATCCGGCGGGTGTTTTAACAGTGTTACTTTGCCATTAATGATGTGTAAACTCTTGAGTGATTTACAATAAACAGTTATGAATTAGACCGGCCGCTGAGTTTCATTTTGAAACTTCTCCAAAGATGCATGGCTTTTATGCGTTATACGTCAGTACTACAACAGTGTTAGACTTTGCGTTTTTTAGCATTCGTTTAGCATAGCCAGTTTCCGAAATATCGACCTTCCTCAGCATTTGTGCATTCTTCCTTAGTGGAAGAGGAGTGTTGCCAAACCTGCAAGTACTAAGAGATTTGATTACTTCTGGCTTAGTGGCCAAGCTGAAAAAGAAGAGGGAAGAGAAATTTCAAGCTGATATAAGCTTGAAAGGAGACCATGGCGAGGTCTTGCATGTGAAAATTGCACTTTAATAATTGAATATTAGTCAAATGTGACTGCAGAGCATTACTTTGAATAGAAAGATTAAATACTTTGTTTAGATTTTTCTGCAAGTTCTTCTCTCTTTTGCTGCTTTCTCAAACACAGCTGAAATCTGCCCGAAGGCCTGGGTGTGCCGGAAGTGTGCGTCTCAATGTGCAAACATTCGGAGTCGAGGCCTTTTGACAGACAGAGGAATTATACACACACGTGGTAGGAGATGTCTCCCTCCACCACATACGGTGCCTATGGGGTGCTGAGGGCTGAACCGGTCTCCCGAGAGCCGTAACCAGTCAGTTAGAAACACTGGTGTGTTGGAGCATTTCTTCCTTCCTCCTGTGGTTGACAGGCCCATTGAAGAGTAGCAAAATTAGTGGGAACCTAACAAAAAAATGATGTGGGTGATGGGTCTGGACTTGACGTTTGAGTGGAGCAGTGAAGTTTGGAAAGCGCACAAACACTTAATTTAACAGGCTATTTATTCATTTTGTTCATGCAGTTTCCTGTCTGGAGAACTGAAGTGAATGCAGTTTACAGGAAGCTTACATGCAGCTCTTCCAGTTAATCTTTATCATCATTTTAGATCCCCTTTTATTTATTTATTTATTTTTGTTTTGGTACTGCTTTTACTTGGACTTCCCTAAGCTGATTCCTGTCAAGCACATGGTGTAAGAAGAATAACTGGTCCTACAGAGAGATCCATGCTGTTCTGAACCTCTCTGACTAGGTGAATATTTTTTCCCTACAGGTGAAAGAGCAGCAGCAACACAGGATTTAGGAATCCGAGAGTTTGAAACCATTTGCAAATGACCCATATTTTTGAGAAACTGAAAGTAAGCAAAGAAACATTCAAAAAAAAAAAAGAAAAAAGAAAAGCTGTTCCATCAAAATGTCTTGTCTTTGAGTTTGCACTTCATGAGTTCCTGTCCCTCTACCTTAAGATCTCCAGGTAAAACTAGTGTGGTAGAGTTGATCAAAAAATGCCAGTTATCTTTTGCAGGAAAATTACATTTCCATTTCAAAAAAATACCTTGAGTTATGGTAAAACAAAACCAAAAAAAAAGCATGGAGGTTTTGGGTTTGGGGTTTTTTCTTTTTTTTTCTTTCTTTTTTTGGAAAGCACTTTGGACATGCTCTTTCCTCTTCCTCTAGAGCAGTCTTATCTTCCACTGCAAGGCAGGTAGACCCCATTCCTTCCTGCAGGGCAGCGGTGAGATGCCCCCACTCGGGGACAGTCTCCCTGTCCCCTGCAGGTCTGTGGCACAGCAGCTACACACAGAGATGCAGGGAAGTCCTGTGGCCTCTATAAGGCAAGGCATAGAGGGCTGCACTGGGCTTCAGCAGCTCTTGTGGTGGCCTGGCAGTCGAGGACCCCACTAGCACTGTGTGGACAACACAAAAGGATTTAGGGGCTATTGGCTGATGGGTTGGGCTAAACTAAGAATATGGTGACTTCTGAGCTTTTTGCAAGGCCTCTTGTTCTGTCATTCCCTCATCTTCTCTTGTCCATAACCTTGTTTTCAGCACCTTATACCATCTGGTATAATATCAAGTATGACTGAGATCAAGAGCTGTCAATTCTTATTTGCACATTTTCCCCTCTCGTGGCTTCTTGCAGTGTTAACTGAGGGTTTCAAAGCTCTTACCTTCTGCATATAACAGCAGCTGGCTCATTTCTACCTTYTCCCTGTAGTCCATGAGGTTCTTGGGAAATGCATTGTTGGCTCAGAAATCAGATTTGTTCCTTCCCATAGCAGAAACCCAAAAGCAGGTCACCTGCTTTCTGACATGTGTCAGCTTAAGGGAATGCTAAGCCAGCCGGTGGAACTTGTCAAGCTCATTAAAGGAGAATTTCAGTCTTAACTTAGAGCATGTACTTGGCTAAGCAAATATTGATGAAATCCCGTCAGGGCTGTGTATAAACACAACAGTCTGAGAGCGGAGCAAAGCATGCAAAAATGGAGCAAGGCCAAGGCTGCAGTTGTTCATGATAGCAGGAGTTTCCGGACTCGATCAAACCTCGTCTCTGCCTGGCCTCCATTAGTTGTAGAGCTTTAGTGCGAGCTCTTTCCTCTGCCCCCATCTTGCATGCTGTGGGGGTCTTTGGAGGGAAAAGGTTGTGCGTGGTCAGCCCTGGGCTGGTGACCACATTTCTGAGCAACTTCAAAATATCTGGTTAGAGTCGCAAATTGCTTGATGGTAATGTAAGGACATGCAGGCAGCTGTTCAGGTTTTCTGGGCGTTTATGGCAGATTTCTGCCAGCTCGCTTCAGTAGCTTCATCCTCTCCCTTTAAAGCAAGAGTGATATCTGCATCACTATCTCCTTCTACAGCTTGTAAATACAATGTAAATGCAGTCCCTTGGCTCAGGCGTCTGTACGGCTGATCATTTTTCAGACCCAGTAATCAGCAGCCGGAACACGGCTTTTTGAAAATAAGCCTGACAGATGGGAAACGCGGTTTAACTTTAGGTATTGCATTGCGTTGACGGGGTGAGAGGCTCCCTGGAATAAACTAATCTGAAAAACCTTGTATATCCAGCCGTGCAGGGCTGATGATAAAGGTTGCTGGGCTGTGGCCTCAAAGGCACAGCTGGGCTGTTCATATTGGCTCTCCCTCGCACCCAGTTCAGCTTCTAGAAGAAAGCTGGCTCTGTTATCCATAACGATCGGGGCTGAGGCTTGCCTGTTGGCTCACGCTTGGGCAAGCTGAACAGAGATATATTTACTGCAGCTTGTGAGCTGCTTTTATGCTTGCATTATGGTCGCTTCTTCTCTCTTGCACAGTGGTATCTTGGATGCTGAATCCCATTGCACAGGGCGAAACCCATAGGAGAAAGCACGGAGGGAGGGATGGGCTGGTGTCCGCGCAGCATGCAGACTCGCGGGATCACGGGGAGCGCTCTGGTGATCTCTCCACACGCTGTTTTGGAGCCGTCCCACGAACACCCGTGAATTGTTCCTCCTCCTGTGTCCGTGATTTAAAGCCTCGTCTCAGGTCCTCCTTGCAGCATGTTAAGAATGCTGTATGTATTCATTTCCACAGTATTTTAAGCTGCAAGAAAAATTTGCCCTTTGAATGCAAAGGGAAGAATATGCCTACGTACGGAGAGTTTGCAAATGGCTTGCACCAAACAAAGCTGAGGGGCTATTGCCTGTTCTGGGCAGAGACACAAAGCAGCGCTCATAAAGAGCGGGGGGATGCTACCTTTTATCAAATCACAAGGCTCAAGGCATGTGCTTTAGATCTCTGTTTTGGGCAAAAAGATGGGCCTTTTGAGGCGGTCTGTACGAGCAAGTGCACGTGGGGGCCAAACTTGAATTTGGACTGTGAATTCAACAGTCCAGCACCACTTTGCTTCCAGCATTTCAACATTGCCACTTTCTTGCAGTGAATTGGGGTGAGTTCCTTCAAATTGTTGCTCTAGCCCAAATTCCCATTGAACTTTTGGCAGCTGGAAAGCATGGGAGAGCTGCGGAGATGGAGCGCGTGGTCCAGGGGGACTGGGATTTGGGAATATCACTCCGGGTGAGAAAGGGCACTTCGCCCACGACGACCCCTCTTGGAGATCCTGAGGGGCATGTGTTAATGTAAAGCAGGGGATGCCCGTGCTCAGGCAGCATGCACTCAGCAGCAGGGCATTCAGAAAAATGAATTCTATCAAAATATTTAAAAAACTGGATGAATGAACAGATGGCTTGGATGAGAGATGATCTAGCTAATGAAATGAAGACCATCACTTAAAAGTCATCCTCAGTTTGGGGTGGAAGGGAGCAAGATGAGAAAACCAGATGGTTAAACTCTCTTTCGTACACATATATCTCCCAGAAATGAAAGCAAATTACCAGCAATTCCCTTTTCATTCTTCCTCCCCTCTCTTTCCCCTCATTCCCCCAAAAAACAGCCCAGCAAAACCGTAGCCAGGCTGCAGTGGTAAATGGCACCCAGGGAGGGCTGCAAGCAAATGGGGAACTTGCTTGGTTTCTCTCTGAGCTTGAGTGAGGTCTGCCAGGGGGTTTTGGTGCTGTGGCAGTCTTATTTTTCACATGACAAAATATCTCTGATGCCAGGTCCTGCTACTCTACCTCCCATGTCGTCTCATCCCCAACCCCGTGGACACGGGGCTCGGGACTGTCGCTCCCCCTCTCCTTCGCCAAAACAGGCACAGAYGTGGAGCCAGTGCAAAATCAAGTCTTAATTAAAAGCACTGATGTGGTGAAATTTGGACAGGGAACACCCACGTGCTTTAAGGCATCGGGGGGAAGGAAATGTTAATTAACAGGCTGCAAAACAATAATTTTGAACATTTGCCTGTGTTTGATCTGGTCCCATTTCTGGGCCAGGCGAATTTCCAGGTAGGCTCCCGGGGGGGGGGAAATCCCCCCTGCCTGCGGCCCAGCAGGAAAAACCCATCAGGGACTGAGGCACTGAAGCTAGGCAGGAAAACAGGGACTTTTCAGGTGTCCCCTCTCCTGCTACCCCCCTGCCTGAGCCCTGCAATCACACCTGAAGGGGGAACCAGTGTGGGCCAAGGGTCAGGACAAGGTTCCCAAGACAACCCAGCTAGAGAGGTCGATCACACCGTGACGCGGAGAGAAAATTTTCAGTCACGCAGGCACAGGACTAGTCTTGGGATGAAAGCCAGCCATCAGAAATGCCCTTTTTCTAAGTGGTGATTTTTAATTTCTACAAGGTCGTCGGCAGGCTTGCCAGCGCCATGCATTTTCCAACGTTTAAAGGGACGCCATCTGCTCAAAAAAGAGGTCCTGTGAACAAAACAACTTGAATGTTAAGAAAGCGAAATTGCTTTAAAAGCCCATATGCTGCACTGCCTCTTTCTTTCCAGCTTTGGCTGGCAGTGGAGGTGCAGTGACTGAGTCTGTTTCTGGTTAGTCACTGGGTTTTCCTTTCTGGGCAAAGCCGCTGGAGCTAAGCGTTGCCACTTCTTGCCTGTTAGGCAGAAGGCAGAAGGTTGCCTTAGTGGTTGAAAGCAAAAGGTCACTTGAACTCAAAGACCTTCCCACCCTGGGGTAAAATTAGTGTTACTGGTATTATCCATGTATACCTAAAAATCTTCCTGCCTTTCTTTGCCTTGTCACTGTCATCTTGTAATAGCTGCCTTACCTGCAAATAAAAATAAAAGGGCATTTATTATTAATCAGAATTTGTATTGCAGTTGTTAGTTCCCCAGCTGTATTTCCTTGTTGCAGCAGATGCTGAACAAGCAGTACCAATGTAGCTGTTATCTCAGCGTTTCGGCAATAYGTGGCGGGTGACGGGAAGCGATCGCGGGAGAAGACGGGGCGGCAGGGCTGGAGAAACCCGCCGTTGCGGAGCTGCGCGCCGCAGGCACCTTCRCAGTGGCGTCGCGTTTGGGGAGGTGGCTGTGGCTTTGGGCTGAGTTCTCAGCTCCACCTATCTYGGAGGAGGATAAAGGCTATTAACTTGGATTACAGGAAACCACAAGGCCTGTGAGCTACAGGGGAAATACGAGGAGATTAAAATTGTAGTATTAACGGGCCTCGCTAATTGCTGGAAACATTGCCTGGCTGACCAAGGCTGGGAGGGTTGTTTTCCCGTGGTTATCAGCAGTGGCGAGCTTTGGAGGCTATGCTCAGCGGTCCAGGGGAGAAGAAAGGAAAGAGAAGCAGTGCTGGGCAGTTGCTTATTTGTTACCTGTGCCTATTTGTACCTCCTCAGCGTGGCAGTGCCACACAGAGCCGCAGCATTCGGAGGAAAACCCTGGCAAAGGTTTCTGGCTGTTTGGGTCTTTGCCTGTTGCCTCGTGGTGCTGCARGGGATCCAGGAGCCACAGTCTCCTCGGGGCGTGCGGCCAGAGCCAGCGCTCCCGGGAAGGGGAGCGTGCTTTGCCCCTGGAAAGGGAGCACGGGAAACCCTGCTCCGTAACTCATCGCCCCTCAGTGCTGGGGGCACGCGACTGCCTTGTGTCATTAAGGGCGCGTTTATAAGCAGCAGCACCGGCTAAACCTTGGCGTAACTACTTTCTTATTCGGCTCTTCGAAGAAGACACAAAACAGGAACCGGCCT
>NW_020449086.1:1156388-1184876 GCF_003343035.1 Apteryx rowi
CCCCCTCGGCCCCTCACACCGCCCCGCTCCCGGCCCACTGTCCCCGGGCGGGGAGGGGGCTGCCGCCGCTGCACGGCTGCGGGAGCGGCGGCGAGGGGAGAGGTGGCGGTGGCAGCCCCGCTGCCGGCGGGGCACCGCACTGTCCCCGTCCCCGTCATCCCTGTCCCCGTCCCCTCGGCCGGTGCCCCACGAGAGGGGCAGCTGGGCCTGCTCCTCGTCCTGGCCGGGCCTGCCCTCCGCCAGGGTGCCTGCTGCCCCCCTCTCCCCTTTTTCCCCGGTGTGTAACCGGGCATGTGAGCGCATGGCCGACCTGGTGTTGGTGGAGGTGGTGGACCTTGCCCCAAAGACGGCTTCCCCGCGCCCCGCGAGGGCTGGTTATACCGGCTCGCCTTGGATGTGCGCGGGTTGGCGCTGGCCTTCCCCGAAGGTTATGCAGGCAGTTCAGCCTCAGGAGAGATGCTCGGGTCTCCCTGTGGGGCATGGTCCTTGCTTGTCACCATAGGTGACAGTGCAGGAGGTCACCAGGGAAGCACAGGTTTCGCAAAGGGACATCTGACCTGAAATAGCAGCTGTGCCTGAATATGCAATCTGTGCACTGTGCAAACCGAAAGGCTGAGAGGGATGGAAGGGTGTGAGAAGAAAGCCCGGGTCAGCTGGCAAGCAGGGCTGCACGTGCCAGCAGCAGAGCATGCAGTTAAAAGGCTCCACATACTTAATCTAAGCTAGAGATGAGTCAGGGAGGCCCACGTTGCCTCGCACGGGATGCTGGCTGCACCAGCGCAGAGGCTTGCCGATGGGGAACAGCTTACGTCCCTACCTTAGCTTGCCCCGTGCATTAATCGGAGGTGGCGTGCTTAGGTGCGTCACTGATGTGTGGTCCTCTCCTGGAGAGGCTGAGAGTGAGAGCTCATCTGACATAGGGCACCAGAGGTGCTGCAGCACTCAGCTGCCTTGGGAGGAGCTGAAAGCCTAATGTTGTCCTCCCTGGAGCTTGCTCATTTCAGGCAGATGGACACAAGATAGCCAAGACTGGTAGAGCCACTTGACAGCAGACAAGCATGTACTGTCTGGGGCCCAAAGGAGTTCCCCAGGATCCCGTTATGGACAAGACCTCCAAGGTGATGATCTCTGCATCCGTCTTGTTCCTGGGCTCCTCCGTGGCAGCTTTTCCGCTGGCTTCTGTCTGAAAGGGGCTTGAGGGATTTGATGGCGACAGAGCTAGGCAGGGCCATCTGTCAGTCTACCACCTGGACCAGCCACCTTGCCATCTGTGGAGACATTCATACGGGTTGAGGCTGTGGGCTTGAGTAGTTTAGTAGGCTGTGGCCTGGTAACTCCCCAGGAAGGGAGCAGATTTCAGGGAAGCCCCTTCAGCTCTGCTGTGGTCCCTCAGGGACCAGCTTGTCACTGGTGTCGCCCGACAAGGAGGTCACTTGGGACCTCTGCATTAGCTTTTCCTTACAGCACTGTGCTTGTACCAGACCTTTGATTCAGAGCCCTCAGGCTACAAAGGTGGAAGAAAGTCTGAGTTCATCTTCCTTTCAGTTTGTTTTTGATTTTTAAACAAAGCTTCTAGGGAAGGTGACCTTAAGGACTGCCTAATTAACGTTCATGCAGTCCTTATGTCATAGCAACATACACGTGTATGGTTAATTATAAATAGCAGCCCAACATGGAGTAGGGAAGTATGTAAAAGGTACRTACATACCAACAAACTGTCTATTGTTTCTTGCTTAAGCGATAATACTGCCTTAAAGAAGGGGACTTGATTCTTGCTAGCTTTCTGCCTTTGGGTAAAGGACTACATAACTGGAACTTGTATTTGGTTAACAAAGATCTGGCTTCTGTTGTCACTTTAGTGCTGTTAAAAGTTAAATTCTTCAGAAAATCCAGTTCTTGTGTTGTTATTCGTATTCTGCTGTCAGCATTTTCCGAGCTTGGGTGATGGAAGTCAATTCACTGGTTTCGTTTCCCCTTTTAAGATTCTTTGTGCTGCAGTGTTTGCTTTTCGGATGAGGAGCAGGGATGCGCACTTGTGTGAACACAAATGCTTTCAGTTGTTTTTTCTTGGAAGAAATGTCATGTCCACAGTTTCATCTCCCCCCCACCCCCCCAGCAATTTCYGGGCAGCTCGAGTTTGCAAGACTTACAATTTGGCCCAACAGAGACACTCTAAGGTCCTGATCCTGYGACCCAAACTGAAACGATGAGTTCCGATTGCAGGACAAATGTGAGTGAAGGAGCAAAGTCTGTGGGAAGCAGGAGAGATGATCCTAAGTGATATATTCAGGGAATAAGTGGCTAGGAGCGATGGCTGGCAGGTGAGAAGGCTGCCCTGTGGTTGAGACTCTGGACTGGGACTCAATACATGCTCCTCCATGCCACAGATTTCCTGTGTGACCTCTGGGCAGCTCTAAGACCTCATTGTCTACAATGGAGATAATAATACTTGGATTTGACATCGTCTCAAGGAGCCTCCCAAGGGCTTCTAGGTGCCCAGCTCCCCTCACCTTGGATCTCTGCAGGCCTTGTATCTTGTCATACGAGGTGCAGAGTTTAATGCACGTTTCCGTTGCCGAGGTTGCCCCCAGATGGCTGTGCCTACAGTGGGAGGGCGATCGCTCCTGCGGCAGTCTCTCTGCTAGAGTGGTCTTTGCACCACCAAGAGCTTCATGCCTTTGGTGGAGATGCAGACCAGGCTCCCTGGGCGAGGACTGGCCCTGTGTGCGGGCTGGGAGGAGATCCTGCACGCTGCCCTGGCCTCCATGATTCCTCTCCTGCAGGCGGGAGCTGGTGTGTCACAAAAAGCGGGTGCCTCCTCCCCAGCGCAGAGTTGCCAAACCAGGCTCCTGCAGGGAACAGATGGTGCTTCAGGACCTCAGATCAGCGAGTGCAGTGGAAGAAAAGACCCAGGGACTTTTTGGCTGCCACTTGAGCAAGGGTCAAGCTGCCTATCCCAAGGGAAGTGACAGGAAGAGAGGAAAAGCTGGGGAGACTTGCACAGATCTGCTGCAAYGGTGGAGGAAGTTCTGATGTCCTGCTTGCAATTTCCTGAGCTGGGACAGATCCAGGTAGCTGGGGAGGGGCCTTTTTCCCTGTCTTCTTCCCTGCTCCCTGAAAGGCACCGCTGGGGCATACCAGTGGCTGCACAGTCTCTTTAATAGTGCAGTCCTCTAACATGTGAAGGGCCTCCTCTGAATGCCCAGAAAGCTGCTAATGCTTTCACCTCTCCTAATACTTCATTTTAACAAGTGTCAAAGGGATGTGAATTCAAAATCAGTCATTCTTGTGTCAGCCTTAACAGCTGATAAAGTGCAAAAGAAGAATGAGTATAGTGGGTACATTTGTTAATGTATTACTTTGGTAGTGCAAGGAGTCTTTGGAATATTATTATTAATAATAGTAGTAATATTTTACTTTCCTCAGGGAGAATGAAAGTCTTCATTCACCAGCACTGGGAAGATCTTAGATCCTTTTGCAATGTTGCCTGTGCTTTTTTACGTCTCAGAAGGTGTTGCCTGATTTTACACTGAAGTAAAATCTGTTGGGTTTTTTTGTGTGTGTTTCGTAAAGGAGCATGGCTTATCCCGTTTTCCCCCAGCCCAAGTCAGAAGAACCTGTGTCCTGTCAGTTTTGGCACCGCAGGACTGCAGGGGTGCACTTTGTCTGGCCAAGCCACTAGAGATGGACACGGCTCTGCCAGGGTCTGAGCCTGGAGAGCCTCCCCTGGGTGTGAGCCCAGCAGGAAGGTCTTGGCCCAGCTGTATGCCCTCAGAGGTGGTTTAATGTGGTCTCCTGTGTAACACAAGACTCTGTCTCTGGAAATATTTCTAAAGATAACAGAAGTTTTAAGCCCTCTGGACGTGAGGGACAGACTGGTTGCAGCAGGCTTGTAGGTTTGGCCCCTCTTTAGAGGGTGAAGGCTGTTCCCCATCCCACCCTGTCCACTGCATTCACAACAGGTTTGCATGAAGGAAGTAAAACACTGTGTGGCACCTTCCTCCTGTAGCTACCCCAAGCACCACACAGACAGTGATTTATGATTGCAACAGCCTGGGAGACTGGTAAATAAACATAACTAATCCCTACAGGTAAGGCCACTGAGGTAGCAGTGAGCACCATAGAAATGCCCATGAATGATTACTTACTTGGCCTGTGTCTCAGGGTAAATGATTTCCCTAGGTGCAAATGGGGCCAAACCACTGGTATTGTGTCTGTCAGTCTTGTTTTACCTCCTGCTCTTGTTCTTTTGCCATTACCGCTAATGGTGTTTGCACTCCGTCTTGTGTAAACTCATGGTTCAGGATGTGTCTGCCTTGGAAATGCGCGCGGAGCAAGTAAACACAAAGCTCACTGTTCTGCAGGTGCCACCTGAATGTAAACCTTGGGCAAATAGGTGACACTGGTAGTTTGCACGCTTGACAAACTCTGTGCCAGAAAGGACACCCTTAGCGTAATGAAAAGAGCTAAGTTGCGGGTGCAGCACGCTTGTTCCTTGATGACCTTAGTTTGCCACCTAAAAAGAGAAGGCCCAAGCCACTGCCGAGGCAAATGCTGAACCGGTTTGTGAAGGAAAATTGCTCTTCCACGAAACCCTAAAAGTTCACAGGCCTAGGATGTTTTTCCCCATTCCTGACAAGTGCAGACTGCTTCACGTTTACACTTCTGCTGGTGGTGCCCACTGGTGGAACCGAAACTAATGATGCGTAGAGTTGCAAGGTTTAATACTGTGCCAAGCAAGGAAAAAATGGAGCTTGTGCTTCCAGCTGGTGGGTCAAAAAGGAGGGTCAAAAAGGGACAAGAGAGGTGAAACGCCAGATGAACACGAGGAAGAGCCTTTTTTATACCGTTTGGAAAGCTGTATAGCCTGAGTGTATTTTTCATGTTTGTTGTGGAAAGAGCAATGACAGGGTAACAAGGGAGAGGAAACCCACAACTGTGCTGGCCTTCCAGGGCATGTACTCTTTAATGCATAAACTACAGGAAACAGTGGAAATATAACCAGGAATAACTGCTGTGTGAAGTCTTTTCTGCAAGTGACAGACTTATTCTGTCTTTCCTGACCTTCAAAGCTGTGTGTGATTCCACATCACATATCTGCCTCTTTCTTCACCAGGTTTTGCCTCCCTGTTGTGCCTGCTTTGCCGCTCCCGACACTTGAGTTGTTTTCCGGGTAATATGACAAACCTTTCATGCAGGCATCCTATTCCCTTTCATTGTAGTGTGTTCTTGGCTTTGCTTGCTCTGCCAGATTAGAAATGCATGAAGGCACTGGAGTTTTTGAACCTCAGGAGCAAACAAAACTTGTCCACAAAACTCTGTCAATCTATGAATATGCTGTTGAAATCACTGTACCTTGTGCAAGAGAAACAGCTGTTCTCGTTGTTGCTGGTTCAGGCAGAGGTCTTTGGACTGGGGTGGTTGAAGTGGGTGTTGGTCCCTGGATTGCATGTCTGCAAGGTGCCTCAGACTTTCTGAGTCTTTGCTGGAAAACCGACCTGCATTTGTTTGTTATTTGCAGAGCAGGGAAACGGTTTTGGAGGCTCTTTCCTCACAGCATAGCTTAAGCAGGGATGGCCTTGTTGTCTTTTATTTAATGTGGAGATAAATAGCAGTTCTCGTTCTCCAGTAATTCACCTCTTTGGTGCTTGGCTGGGGCTTTGGAGGAAGTGCCGTAGCAGTGCAGAACTAGCTGTTCTCACAAGTCTTTGGTACCAAAGGGTTGGCTAATCATTCACGGGGAAAATATGCCCTTTGGGTGTTGGACTGTGGGGTTAGATCTGTTTTGAGACTCTGTTAGAGACTTCCAGTGCTTCTTAGGAGTGGCCTGGCTGAAGTGGCCCCAGCATCGAATTCAGCTATTGAAGAGGTGTTAAGGCCTCTGTCCTGGATCACGGGCAGACCAATGTGCCCGTATCGGAAGGACTTGCCAGGGGCTGTTTGCCACCTGCCTTGCACGGCTACTGAAATCATGAGGAGCCGGCAGGGCTGGATATGGTTGCAATGGGCGCTCCCAAGCAGAACGGGGCCCTGGGGCAAACGCACCATGTCTGCAAAATGCAGTGCTCCTCAGCTTGCTGTCGGTCTCCCTCTAAGCCCTGACCACTCCAGTCCTTCTTCGCTGCCTGTTGACTGAGCCATTTCTTTCTGCGCTTCTGCCTCACACGGCTCCTGCCTCTGCCTCGTTTGCCTGTTGGAGGCCCAGGCCAAAGGCCACAACCACCCAAGCCCTGGTCGTTACAAAAGCGGGACCCCAGGGGAGTCAGTGCAGGACGATGTAGGTGCATGGGTCTGAGCGCAGCACTGCAGAGGCCCGCAGAACTCGCCTACGTTTTTAGGGTGGTTAATTATCTTTATTTGTATTTTATAGTGTCTAGGACTCTGGTCTTGAAGCAGGACACACCTGATTGGTACAACACCAAATGCAAGGAAGGCAGCCCCAGCCCAGAAGAGTTTACAGTCGACGTCTCTGGCTTTAACACAGCAGCGCAACACCAGTTCCTAAATGGCCTGTAAGGACTCGTGCATAATTGAGTGCATAGGTTGTGTGGCAGCAGGAAGCAGGAAACAAAGCGCATTTTTTTTTGGAAGACAGTAGGGTGCAGAGGGGTGGTGCTGGCCTAGGGATCCATGGGTGCTGGGGTACTGTCTCTGGGTAGGATTTGCTATCAGTGGCGTGGGGTTCTGACCAGGGTGCTTAGGAAAGGCTGTATATTTAAATATATAAATACACACACACACACACACGCATGCATATTTACAAAATTGATAATGAATTAATTTTCTACAACCCCCAAATTTTTCCCAATTTTGAAGTAAGAGGAGTTTTTTGGTTGAAAACATTCTTTTTCCATCTGAAAATCAGGCATCAGTTGAACTAAGCAAAGAATCTGTGTCTTAGAATTGGGCTTCAAAGGAGAATTTTTTTACCTATTTAAGGTCATTCCCACCAGTTTGCACTCCTGCCAGAAGCCTGGGCATTTTCTCCCCAAGTAAGCTTGGATGGGTCTAAGAGAGACAGTGTGGGGAAGTGGATGCTAACACTGCCTTTTCTGACCCTTTTTTTTGATGACTAGAAGGTTTCTTTCCTTTGATGCGCTTCACCCATCTCCATTACGTTTGTGCGGGCCAGAGCGTTTCATTAGCACGCTGGATGCATATGCAGCATGTGAAATCAGACATGAAATAGGTAGGGATGTTTCTCTGGGTGAAAGCGTTGCTTCTCAACATCATTGCAGGATTACTGAAGCATCTCTCGCTTCCTGTGCATGCAACCTGGAGATGCCTTTACCTTTTCCCATAATGCTCTTAAATAAATAAATAAATAAATATGGCATTTGGGCACTGCACAGCCTGGAGAGTGTAGGGGAGTCCCTGGAGCAAGCAGAAGGTCATACCTTGCCAATGCATGGGGGAGAGCTTCTTTTCCCATTGTCCCACTATTTTGTTATTTATTTACAAGTCTCTGCCATCTCTCATCCCTCTCATTGTGCGCTCAGGCCAGAAGCCCTGAGATAAACCTGAAAACACTCTGTGTTATTATGTTGGTATTTGTGGCTTGTGGGTGGCGGGTGACGTAATGTGCTTTTTTGTATCCTTTCTGTTATAATGATTAGGTATCAAGTGACTGTGGCTATTTTTATTTTTAAAAGCAAAACAGAGCTGTAGCAGGCTGCCCCTGTCCCCCCAAAAGATAAATTGTATTTGTTCCTCTTTGATTGTTACTGATTGGCATCAATTTTTTATGACTTGCTTTATGTTTTGAACAGTTTCCTCCTTCTCCTGGTGCTGTTGCTCTGCATCTGCAGTCTCTGAAATGACTCAGTGGCCCAGTGCTGTGAAATGCAGGAACATTGCTCCGGTTGATCACACAGCTTGTGTACAGGCCCTTGAAATGTATCAGTATGTTCTAGTCTTAAAAAAGATGTACAGCTCTGTTAATGCGATAATTTTGTTCCTCCTTATTTTCCTGTCCTCTGGCGAAATCAACTTCAGGAAGAGCCTGTAACTTTGCCTGGCAGATGAAATTAAGATGCTTATATTAAATGAACCCTGAGCAAGCGGCAGTATATGTTTGGTGAGCTGCCTGCTGCAGCTGAAGTGCGTACATTCGAGGCATAGGAGCTTAATTGGTTGAGGGGGTGTAGTGGGGCAATGGTAATAAAGCAAAGCAAACAGCAGATCATCTGAGCAGATTTAGAAATAAAAATGGAAACAGAAATAACGGCGTAAGTCTATGCTGAGAGAAATTCTCTTCTCAAGAAGTATCCTTTGGCAGGATGTATGTGAATGTGAAGCCGTTTGCAGTCCTGCGCCCTGTCCCGTGATGGCTGGCTGCAGGAGCACGCCTTGGTAGGATTTTTGCAATGTTGGTGTGAGGCTGCGTATCCAGATGGACTGGAAAACCATGGCGCATGCCTTTGGGAACGTGGCCTGACTCCGGCTGAGGTCAGCTGCGGAGCTGAAAACGCGTTTGTATTAGCCTCTGTGAAGCCATTGCACCACAAGGGCTTTCCGTTGCCAAAGGCCTTCCCATGAAAAGCTTAAAATTGGAAGACAAATGGCTGTGTGCAATTACCAACTGCCTCCTGGACACAGTATGTTTATTTGAGAAAACATGGGTCTGTGGAGATGGCTGTTGTTGCCAGCTGGAGTTACTGCTCTGATTTGGCGTCACCGGTCATGGTAGCGATGCATATCTGAGCTGTTCAGGGGAAGGCTGGCTTTGTCACTTCCCTGTGGAGCATTTAACCGACAAAGAAATTGTTTCTACGTTCCCTGTGGAGAATTCGGGTTATTTTTCCTATTGCTCTCGGCCTTTTATTTTGGCTCCATTGCTGTGGTGCTGCAGAAGGGCGGTCATTTGGGTTCCCTGTTCTCTCGTTGCTGCCGGCTGCTGAAGGTGCTGGTCTTAGGGTATGCTGGGGTCTCCCAGCTCGAAGCCGTGAACATCGGGGCCGTCTGTGGAGGGGACAGGTTAGCCTGAAGACAACTACGGAGAATGATCTCTGCCGAACAGCAGTGCAGAGTGAAGGGAGGCTGGCACCTGCTGAGGTTTTTCCTTTGGAAGGAAGGGAGGCTACAGGTAATTTTTCTCCTGGGCACCTGAATAACACAGCAGGGAGCAAATGAGAAGTGCCCAAGTGTTGAGTTCTGATTTTAAACCGTCTTCTGCCCACATGAGGATGTCGAAACATCTTCAAGCACGTGTGAGTTTGAACCCCATCTCTGTTAGCAGTTCAGTAGCTCTTTTGGGATATGCTTTGCTTTGCATGCTTTGCAATAGTCCAGGACTATTCATGGCCAGAACTGAGGCAAAAAGGGGTCACTGATCGGGGGAGCGCAGAGGATAGAGGGCTCAGTGTGGGCTACAGTTGTGCAGAGGAGTCTTGGTTTTCACATTTGAGGGACACCTCCGTTTCCGGGAAGGCTTTTGGAGGCAGAGCAGCTGAGTTATGCTGTCGGGGCAACACATCTGGCATGGGTAACACTTCCACACCCTGCCTGGGTCTGTGCCCACCTCCAACATTTGCTTGCTGATAGTTTGGTTGGCTTTCTGGGTAACGCATTGCTGAAAGGGGGAGAAAGCTCCCCTGAGGGCTCTGTCTGACCCCACATGGCCAGCCCTGCTGTGTGGTGGAAGGTGATAGATGAGGAGCCCCGAGACTGTGGGCAGGCTGCCTCCCCTCTCAGGGCTCGTCCGTGCCGTCCACCCGCGTCTGTGCGGGGAGGGTCACCCTGCGGCAGCGCTGGCCTCCTGCTCTGTGCAGAGCCTGCTTTGATCTCGTGGGGAACCTCTGGGGTGGCAGCAATTTTGTGTATGAAAGGTCAGCTGTGTCCATACAGACATCGCACATCTCCTTTGCTCAGTCTGAGGTGGCAGAATGGGAAAAAAATCCTCACGGGAGAAAAGRCGGAAAGAAAGGTGAGGGTGGATTGCTGCTGTGGTTGCCCTGGTTTCTCATGGCTGGTGCAGCGGGCAAGCAGGCTGGCGCTGCTGCCAGGGCCCGGGTGAGAGGCTGGTGTGCCGGCAGGCATGGAAACGTGTGTCAGCCTAGGTGCCTGATGTGCCAGGGATGTGCCAATGGACAGCATTAAAAGGCATTTGGGGACATGGGAAACCTTCTTTCCCACTTTTGGTTTTTGTCCGTGAGATGGAGGCAGCTCGCTCCTGCGTGTTCTGGCAGCTGCCAGCAGCGCCGCTGGTCCAGCCATCGCCTCCCTGCTCGCTGCCTGCGGCTGCTCCAGCTCACCCCGTCCCACGCTGTGCCCAACCCCGAGGCCGTGGAGGAGATGGGCCAGCAGCAGCATGCTCTCCAAGGCAATATTTTACCTACTTGGCCGCATTGCACCAGCTGTGAGAGGCGGCTTGCCCGGTCCTCGGTGCCCTGCAAGAACGGCCGGCCTGATGCGAGGTGGTATTTCCCAAAAGGCTCAGCCCTTGCTGTACCGAGCTCTCTGGGACACCTGGAGCGGGACACCGTGCGGGTGCCTGTTGTGCTGGCTTAGAAATGCTGCTGCTCCTCTCTGGTGCAAATCCAAATGGCCATGATGGGAGGCATCCAGGGATATGTTTTCTGAGGTGTTGCTTTTTACCAACTGGAAGTGTTTCACAGAACCGGCCTCCCATAGGGATCCTGTGTTCTGTGCTGATCGTTYGTTTAATGTATACTGATTTTAGACATCATTTTCTGTTAGCTGTCAGTGGAAGGAGGACTCTGTCTGCTGTGGTGAAAGTTAAAGTCAGGGCTGTTTTCCAAGGGAGTGACTCCACCGAGGTGTCCCCTGGCTGGTGAGGTTGGATACCAGTCCTGACCCCCCCCTCCACTGCAGGGGTTCAGAGCAGAGTAATGCTTAACTGGACAGCATTTTCGTATTTTCCCGCATCATCCTGGCATGGACTCGCCATCCGTGCGTGCTCTGCCTCACTGCTCTGCCCAGGGGGAAAAGCCCTGTGCCGCCTTGCTTTCCGCACCATCGGCGATGCCGAAATAGCTCCAGGAGGCTGCAGCTGCCTGGCTGAGATGCATGCTGCAGGGCGGAGGAGCTGTGGCAGCCCATTAGTGAAGACAAGTGTTATTTCTAGTATTTGCTTTTATTGCATAAATGAATCCTTTGTACCTTTTTCTGAGGGGGGAAGGGTGCAGGATAAGATCTGCTTTCCGCTGACCTAAAAGAATCATGTTACCTCGGCTTAGACCGTCACCGTAGAAAACGGGAGACTCAAGAACGGCGTTAGCAGTAATTACAGGAAAGCAAGGCTGTCGCAGGAGGTAATGGGGACCAGCCTGCTCCCCTGCAGCGGGGCCAGGATCGGGGAAGCCAGCGGCACCTACGGTTCCCGCGCGGCAGGGCGCCAGCGCGGTGGCACCGGGCTGCGGCGGGCTGGCACGCACCCAGCCCCGCCGCAGCTCTGCCAGCTGCTGCGTGGAGCAGGCCTTGTCGCTGCCGCTACGCGTCTCCGGTACCGGAGCAACGGCTGCCACCCGCTAAGGGATGCCGCTGTGCGCTTACGGGGGCTGCAGGAAAGAAAGGCAAGTGCAGCGTCGCACAGCGTGGCTGCAGCTGCGGAAAACCGAGCTGCAAAATGCTTTGTGTGTCCTTTGTGGAGGGAGAGGAATAGAGATGAGATGGGTGGGGAAACCTCGTGTCTCCTCATTGATAATTTTTTCTGTGTGGTTACACGCTATGGGTCTGTGTAAACACAGCAGCTTTTCCCTTGACATATTTAATACTTGCATGATTCATGCTCCCTGTATGCCGTTATCTCTGCTCCCAGGCCAGTGAAGAGACCTTATTTGATTGCTTTTCTTTTAAGGCTCGTAATTCCGGATTGCTTGGGGCTATCCATACAGGCGGCCCCAAATCAGGGCCTCGTGATTTTGTGCAGGCGCGGCATTGCTCAGGGTACGGCAAGGCCCGTGGGCCCGTGGGCTGACGGATGTTGTTTTGCACCCCTGCCGAGCTCTGCTGTCACGGGCCCGTCAGCCTGGCCGAGTTTGCATCTTGCCGCTCTTCTGCCTCTTTGCAGCAGGGCTGCCGCTGCCGCTTCCTTCGGGGTGGCCGCTGGGGATGAGAGGGAGCCAGCTCGGATTCGGCCGGGCAGGCTGTCAGCAGGTGACGGGCCCCGGGCTGGCAGGGAGGACACGGGGAAGACGGGCCAAAGGGCGGGTGGCAGCAAGCGTGAAGCTGCCGTGCCCTCGCCGCAGCCGTGGGGACCTCCGTGGCCGTGGGACCTGCCTGCATCCTCAAGGCTTGGGGCGCCAGTACTCGGCTCTGCTCTGAGGGCGCCCAGATGCTGTCTTTAGCTGACTGCTGTGGCTGGGAGGGGGATTGCTGGCCGTGTGCTCTGCAGAGATGAGGGGCGAGCGCACACGTCCGTCTTCCTCCAGGCTGCAGGCTTGGCGGAGGCAGCGTGCATGCGAGTGGTGACGGCACTGGGAGGGAGGGAGGGGAACTGGGGCAGCGGGGCTTGGTGCCCGGCCGCGTGACCTTGCGCAAGCGGCCTAAGAAAGTGCTTTTAAAACCACCCAAATTCTGTAGGTGTGTCTGAAAAGTCTCCCCCTGGCGGGGCTCGGTCTGCCTTGGTTTTTCTGCACAGCGCGGCTGATGCTGCCTGTGTGCAGCAGCTTAGCTCCTTATGCCAGCTGTGACGGTGGGAAAGGTTTGCCGTGCCCGGTGCACTGGCCGTTACGAGCCGGACCCCCGGATACTTTGGCGCCTGCTTCGTAGATGCTCCTGCTGCTTTCAGAAGAGGGGGACAGAGAGGGAAGAAGGGTGCCTGTACTCCCTTTCCTTTGTTTTCACTTTGTGCTTTGTTTCTAGCAGGTATGGACGGGAAGAAATGCAGCGTGTGGATGTTTTTGCCTCTGGTGTTTACCCTCTTTACGTCAGCCGGATTATGGATTGTGTAAGTTACCTCCTGCCAGTTATTTRGGAGCACAGGTTAGCCTGGGGCAGCCTGGAGTACTGTTGCGGTGTGGGCTGCGTTGCAGTAGGCAGGGTCTTTCGGGGACGCTTTGCCCTTGAGTTTCTGAGGGGCTGGAAAGGTGTGTGATAGCCTGTGTGGGGCAGGAGCCAGTCTGTGCCAGGGCTAGCTCAGAGGTACAAGAGGGGCCCGCTCATGGCTTGGAGGATCACATTTACGTCCCTGTGTTTCTTTGCTTCCCGGGCCACGTTTCTGACCTTGCCTTTTTCCTGGTGCATGTTACTGGGAGCTGAAAATAAGGCAAACAAAAATGCAGAAATCCCCTTCATCACCTTCTCTTTAACTGACTCAGCAAAGCTCTTGGAGAAGTGCTTAGGCCTTGCTTTGGGAAAGCACTTTGGGCCGCAAGCTCAAATTCCTCAGCATCCAGCACCGTATCGACAGCCTGCCGGGAGCTTAATGCTGACACCTCACTTTCACCCTTATATTTCTTAGCAAAATTCACCCAAGACTTGCATTTCCCTAAGCTGGGCTCTCCCCAAGCAGGCAGGCAGGCAGAGCGTGAATTTGGGAGCGATAAATGTGCCATTAGCAGCTATGCTCAGCCTGAGAAGGGGCTATGTTGTAGGTGATGGCTTTGCCTGTGGGTCTGTGGATGATGTTTTTCAGCAGCGGGGGCAGCTTAAGCCGTCTGTCTGACCCCCGCTGCTTGTTCTTCTTCTTGTCCCATCCCCTCTGTTTGTCTGAGAACAGCTTTTTGTGGGGAGCACAGTGAAGCAGGTGAGTGAAATGATTCGATGAAAAATGAAAGCACTCCCCTGGGTGGTTATTTTTAACCCCGTTCAGTTCAATGACCTCGTTTCTCTACCTGACCATGCACAGCAGATGTGACGCAAAGGTAGACCCGGAATTGGGATGGGAAATGAATAGTGAGCCATCCTGCCTGCTTGAGCAGAGAGAAACGCAGGCTGCCTCCAGCAGGGCCTGATTTGGGCTGACCTAGGGCCAGTGGGCTTTGAGGCACTTTGTCTTGTTTGAGTGATATTTGGAATTGCAGGTTTTACACTGTTTTGGTCTTCTTCCCCATTTGACAGGTACTTTATAGCAGTGGAAGATAACAAAATTATTCCTCTAAGCGTGCCAGATAGGTAAGAGTTGGTTGTGGTTTTTTACTCTATCTAAAATCAGTTGTTTGTTTAAAAACACTAAACAGTAAAAGCTAAATGAGGGAGAAAATCTTGAATCTTGGTTCCTGTGCATTTATGTCTCCTAGGAAACCTGGTTCCAAAAGACCACCTTATATAAGGTAAGTGAATAGTTTTCTTCCAATTATCATTCTGATTAATGGGTGTTATTTACTTATCTTTGCTATCGCCGAGTTACAATGATAAATTTTATATTTTCAAAGTATTGCAGGTGATGCACCTCCTGCAAGCTGTGTCTTTAGCCAAGTCATGAACATGGCAGCATTTCTAGGTAGGAACTACAAGGAGAATGTTTCTTTCTCTCTCATTATTCGTTTAAAAAAGTCATTGGAACATAAGTAACATCCAATAAGTACTGTTCATGGATCTGATGATGTGAAATCCTTTATACTGCTGTTGCTACTGATTAAGCCAGTATTATTTTGTCTTCATATGTAGAAACACAGAATGAAGCTGGATGCATTGAACTTTTAATTCCCTTGTGTAKTTCCCATCAGTGTTTTAGGAAAAAAATCACACAATTTCAGGGGAGTAATATTTCTGTTTTCTAAGGATCCTGTCCTGTAGAAATGGAAATGAGAAAGTTCCTGCAGGGGAGCTCACATAGTCACAGGGTTGCTGCACCTAACAATTAGCTGAAGATGAAAACCAGAAAATCTCTTTTTGTGGAGAGCAAAGTTATTCTCTTTTCCAGGATTTGGAGGATACTGATTCTCCAGAGCAAATTGTGAGAGAGTAAATTAAAACAGCTTTTGCAATTTGGATAAAGGTGGATATTTTTCACTTACAGTGCCCTTATTTTTCTAAACCATGTTTTTGGTATTATACCAGAGTTTGTGTGGATAATATAGATCTATTTTGCTAACACAGACAATTTGCAATAATATGACCAGTGTATGATCAGTCTGAGCAGAAGCATAAGAAGGTGTTCAGCAGCAACCAGCAAAACATCTCAACTACCTTGCTTTTCAGTGCTCTGTTTTGAATGCCAGCCAAAAGCAAACTGATTGCTTAGCTTTCTGTGTGTCCCAAGCAGTATTCCCGAGGAAGTGCAAGAGTAAACAACATAAAAATGTCCTATGGTTATGCTATGACATAGCATACATCATATACCATACATCATATACTATATCATGGCCCTTTGGCTAGAACTGCAGCCTCAGAAGGGCTGTTCTTCTAGTCTTTACAGAAAACTAATGCAATATTCCAGGCTGTTTATTTTGGTCAGCTTGGAGAAAGCTTGAAAGATCTCAGCATGTTCATGGGACCAGCTCCTGGTTCCAGTGGATGAGAGGAGACACTGGGCCCTATGGTAAAGCCTGCAGAAATATGTATATGCTGGTCATAGGTTTTCTAATGTGGCTGGAGTTTGATGTGCCTCTTCCAAGAGAGCTCACTGCTAGTCAGTGGAATGAAACTTGACGCAAGCCCAGTTACTGTGGTTTGAGCGCATGGTGTGTACTGAGTACTGGGAGCTTCACAAGTAGGAAGGTGCTCTTCTTTTCCCCCAAGAGTTTTCAACCTAGCTCCTAGAGAAAACACAAGGAGGAAGGGAAGCCAGGGGTCTGGCGTTACCTGGGTTGGAGGAGAACGTCTTCCTGTGTTTCATGTCTTACGTGACTAGCGGGAGGGGGCCCATGCAGAAGCACTTAGCTAGTCTGCTGGCAGCCAGCCCTCTGCCCCAGGTGGAGGGCAAGGGGTCTGTGCATGCCCTGGCCAGGTAGTTACTGCAGCATGTTTTACATAATGAYGCACCTTGCATTCTCTGTTTCTTCCTCAGCGCTTGTCATTTCTGTCCTGCGCTTCATTCAGCTGAAGCCCAAGGTGCTAAACCCTTGGCTGAACATCAGCGGCCTGGTGGCATTATGCCTGGCCTCCTTTGGGATGACCTTACTTGGCAACTTTCAGGTACTGCGCACCAGGCTCTCCCCCTCTGCACACCCGTTTATTAGTACTTAACCCATTCTTCCTCCTCGGACCTCTGTGTCTGTGTTGTGAAGTGTTGCTTTTCTCCTGGATCTGATCTAGTAGGTCTTTGAACTACCTGAGATGTGAGGTCTGGAGATAATGTGTCTGGCTGTGTTCCAGACCTCCGCTACCTGCTCTGCCACCTCCGTGTGCCACAGTAAGTGGCTCCAGCAACATGCTGAGATGAAGGACCCTGATAATTTTTCAAGTATTCCCAGCAGGATCTGCACCTGCATACTTATGCTTCATGTGCCAAGAGCCAGGAGCCGGAATCTACTGAACCTCTTGAACCCTGGGGTTTGGCACAGATGGTCCTGGATAAAAGGACTGAGCTGGAAGTCTACATACACATCTGTGTTAACAGATCCACGGCTGCCCACGCAGATTTAGCATAGAATCTTGTGTCCTTCATTTAAAATGTGTTTGTTGATTAAATCTACCTCCTGCTTGTCCTCAGGCTGGCCACGAGAGGGATGCAGTAGAGAAATCCTTCTTTTCCTGCTGTGATGGGTGCCCTGGCTGAGATCCCTGTAATGCTCGTACTGTTCTGCTACATTATCAGTACAGACAAACAAGCTGTCAGCTGCACAAGCTTGCTCTGTAGGGTGATGAGTCCACTGTGATCATGAGGCTGTGTCTGTTAGGCCTGCAGTGAAAATCAAGTCTTCGGAGTTAGCGGCACTCGGGTTTCCCCATCCCACTGCTGTCTCTGATGTTTTGCCTCCTGTTGGGATGCAAGTCACGAGCCCCATCTGCTGAGACCTGAGAAAGGTCAGTGTAGGCCAGGATCTCTTCTGGCTTTGCAGGCAGAAAGCTGTTTTTCCTGCTAATACAGAAGAGGTACGAGTTTTGTGAAGGGTGAGTACTGGCTTGTGTTGTGGAGTGGCTGCAGGAACTGTGTGTCCTTTTCAGTCTTTTTGTGTGTGTGTGTGTGTGTGTGTGTGTGTGTAATGAGGTGGGAACTATTTTGATTGTTTTTGACTTTCTCTTTCTAACTCCATATGGCTCTCCTAGAGTCAGGGCACCAACTAAAAACTTGCAGTCTTGCTTTTTCCTGAAAGCTTCCCAGCTGGGAGCTGAGGCTCTTTGAACAGCCTTGTATAGGTGTGAGAAGGATATTGCTTGTACAGCACAGGCACTGGGAAGCAGTTTCAACCTCTCCTCCTTTTACTTTCCCCTCAGAGCAAATGCCTGTTCTTTAAAAGCAGATACTTTGAATCATTCTAGGTTATGTCTTCCGGAGTAATAATCCCTGCCTTGTTGCTTAGCTGTATCCTTGCTTAGATCTCGTGCCAAATCATGAAAGTATGTGGTAATTAGACCTCAGTCCATGCTTTTTTCCTGCCTGACTGCTGAGCTGAATGTGGCATTAAATCCCATTTTTGGAAAATTACAGATTGGGATGTTTTAGAGAGATGTTAAGGCTGTGAGTCCCATGCAGTGCAGGCTGCCTTGGGAAAGCCAGCTCAGCCCCATTTTTGTCTGTGCCATCATTTGAACCAACTCTTAAAAAGAAAAAAAAAAAGTGGGGAGGAGGAGGGGGAGAGATCAGTGAAGGCAGAGTAATAGGCTGTTATTTTGTAAATTGTGGCTTGTTTGATGGGAATTTGTTAAATCACAGAAAGCTGCAGGGAGGAATTATGGCTTTATGGTTTCTTTCCTAGGGGATCCTCAGAGGCAGAGGGAAAAGGGAAATTGTTCAGCCTAGGTCTTGCCTGTACTGGGCTTTCTGAATGGGTTTGCATCCTGGAGGGATCTCTTTGCAGACTCCTGCTCATTAAGCCCGGCTTTCCTTTTGCCTTGCAGTAGCGCGTGGTCACTGAGCCCAGTGTGACAGGGGAACCAAGGGATGAAGAAGCACTTGCCCTCCAGAGAGGTTGGGCTCTCGTTGCCTCAGACCCTGGTGGCTGAGGATGGGTGGGAGAGGGGACAAGCAGTCAGCTTTTTGTTGGAAGAAACTTGGCAAACCAGGAGTATGTTTCTGTGGTTTGGCTCATGCTAGCTGAGAGGCGGTGTCAGGGCTCCGGCTGCTCTCTGCGCAGGCAGCGCTGCTCTGTGCAGCTGGTGCACAGTTGTTTCCATYGCATGGAGCTGAACAAGACCCCAGTGGGTTGACCTTGCCTGTCCTGGCCATCGCATCAAGGCGGGGAAGGATTTCTTTCTGAGCACTGTGTTGGTGGGCCTTGTCAGGTTGCTGCAGAGGGGGTCCCCAGGAGCTTGCATTTTCCACTGTGCTTGGTTTTGGGCAGAAGATCTGCTTGACTGTGACAGCTGTCCACTCATCCTGGTTACATGACACCTTACATCTCAGCCAGAGGAAATGATACAGCATATCTGTCTCACACCCCCAGTGATTCCCACTCTTCTCTATCCCACCCCAGCAGCAATCCAAGCTGGCCAGTAGATGATTTCTGTTGTGCCCGAACAATAACAGTCCTGTTTCTTCCTAGCTTTCCAATGATGAGGAGATCCACAACGTGGGCACATCGCTGGCCTTTGGCTTTGGGACCTTGGCATGCTGGATCCAGTCTGCCCTCACCCTCAAGATCAACCTGAAGAATGAAGGACGGAAAGTTGGGATCCCACGAGTTGCCCTGTCGGCCAGCATCACCCTTTGCGTGGTGCTCTGTATCCTTTAGTCTTGCTCCCTGGGAAGGCAGGTAACCTAGATGTCTGACTCTCTCTGAAGCAAGGAACATTGGGTCTTCTCACATCCATCCTCAGATCTCAAAGCATTTCAGAGTGATGCTCATCTTGTCTATTGGTGTAATCTTGTGGTTGGTTCCTTTGTTACCCCTGTTTTACATGGAAGCACCGCTTCACAAATGGGCTAAACCCTCACTTCCCCCATATTTTTAAAACTTATTAGTAGTGATTTCTGAGGTGGTTATAATATTGAATAGTAGCTATGTGATTTAATGGCACTACTGCTTACCTACACAATAGCATTTAAGATCATGCAAAATATGGGGAGAAAAATCTCAGGAGAACAAACAAACAAGGGAAGAAATCAGGTTTCTGAAGATGAGAAGAATTTGTGTCTGTTAAAATGCTCCAGGGTGATACAGCCAGGTCTGTTCTCTAAGATGGGTATCACACTCAGAAGCTGCTGGGTCACACCAGCTTCCAGTTAGACTGAGGCATTTTACCAAGTGGGATTTTGGTAGTGGAGTCTGCAGTCTGGGTGTGCTTGCAGTTTCCTCTCCACCTTGTCCTTATTGGTCCCAATCCAGCCCTTCTTTTTGCACCAGCTCTCATGTGGACTGGAGGGTTGCTTTGGTGGATCAGTTCACTGCATAGCTGCATCAACATTAGTGCCGGGGCAAGTGAGAGGACAGGAATGAACTGCCAGAAATAAGCTAATCCCCCTCTTTTGGGGAACAGCCTGTTCTTAAAATAATTCCTGGGTCGCTTGGCTGCTTTTGAACATATCAGCAAGCGTCCAGAAGAATAGTAGATGGTGTGGAGAGCTACTGTCAATCCCCTCTTAAACTTCCTTGGAAAAGTTTGTAGCTTSGCATCATGCTTTGGTGTATGTAAGGTGGGAGTTTGCCAGGTGCCTGTGGTGGTCCCCTCCTCTCCCTTTCTCCAAGACCATGGCTCTCCCAGGGTGTCTCTGGCGTAGGGCTGCACACCAGGAGCTGTGACGAGTTGGGCTGGGCACCCACTGTTGGGATGGGCTGCTCCGGTGAGTCAGGGCTTAGCTGCTCCTGCACTGACACGCTGGGTGCTCCCAGCCTGGCCCTCCCCAGCCTGGTGCTTGGCACGGAAGGGCTTGGGCCCTCTATAGGAGGTGAAGCTGAGGCGGTCCCACTTCCCCCGTTGGCGTTGCAAAGGCTTGGGGCTGGCTCTCCACACTGTGCAACCTGAGCATAACCTTGGCACTAGAGGGGACGTGGGAGAGCCTTGAAGCCGGACATACCATGTGGGCACAAATTAGGTTTGCTGATACTAAGCCCAAGCATGGCCCAAGATGAAAAGCCTCTGATTATCTGCTCTGTGCAGTTAAAGGATGGGAGAAGCTGCTTGTTTTTTGTTTTTTGTTTTTTTTTAAACCTGTGAAGCTGTGTGATCTTGTGTTCTCAGAGTGCAGAGGAAATCCTGAGAGATAGAAGAGCCCGTAGGTTTCAAAAAGATCTGCAGTGAGCTAGGGCTGTCTGCCAGGTCAGGAAGGTATCCTGTGCTTTAGAGGAGCTGAGTATTGCTCTTAAGGAGCACTCAAACATGACACAGGACCCAGCAGTGAGACCTTGGTGCCAGGCAATATGCAGTCTGAACACGCAYGTAGTTGAGCCTGGAAGACAGTTTTTTGGCTCTGGCAGTGCTCTTTTCCTTTTCAGTAAAACATGCCATATTGTGTAGATTAATGTTTCCAGATTTCACAGGAAGGGCTGATTTTGCAGGTGATCCGAAGAGAAAGGAGGATTGCACTGCRTAGGTTGTAAGGTATTCCCATAGCCTGAGGTGCAGTGATCTGATCCAGTCCCTCCGGGAGGTTCCTGCAAGATAAGGGTGCTAGTCTGGGGCCCATAGCTGGAGCCCCATCTCACTGGTTCGCTCACTGATCAGTTGTGTGTTCAAGCAAGTCACTGACTTCTTTTCGCCTCATTCCCGCAACAGATGTTTGTCAGTGTCCCAGCTCCTACAAGCTCTCCCAGGACATTCTCCCTGACTGCCTCTTCCAGATTTCATCCTAATGGTGCAGGGCATCCACATGCATGCTGCCAGGATCCAGTGGGGCCTGGTGATGTGCTTCCTCTGCTACTTCGGCACGTTTGCGGTGGAGTTCAGGCACTATAGATTTGAGATCGTTTGCTCTGAGTACCAGGAAAACTTCCTGAGCTTTTCCGAAAGCCTATCTGAAGCCTCCGAGTACCAGACGGATCAGGTGTAGCCCATCCTCTAGCAGTGGGGAGGGGGGCTGGTGTGTTCTTATGGGTTAAACATGACCTCATTTATACTTTTTTGATGAGTTTGTTTTCCATGTGCAATCATGACCGTATTGCCAAAGGGCTCTGAGGACAGCTGTTACATTAAGAGCCAAACAAAAATACCTGTCTGAAGGAAGAGGAATGGATCGTTTTGAACTGCATTGTGAGAGAGCACAAGTTTATGCTACCAGTGACTCTTTCTCAGCAGCTGCCGCAGTCCTGTTGTTCAAGACATGCAACAGCTGGTCCTCGAGATGCCTCCCTGAGGCTGGCACCCCAGGACTGTTCTGCAGAGGAGGGAACGAAGGAAAAGGACCTCTCCAGGCACAGAGAGTCTGCAGAAGTTGCCAGGTCCCAGGTCACTAGACTGCATCTTTTTTTGTGTGTAGCATTGTTTTGTTCACTTTGGATATGTGTAACTTGGTAGGAGTGAGAAAGCGGCCGTTTCTTCTGGACTTGGACTCAGCCAGTGGAAGACCCAAACGAACTGGCTTTTACTGTGAGCGGGCAGGCATTTCTTCCAGCCTGCAAAGCAGCCGAAGGTAAAGCTGGGTTTGGGTGAGATGTGGCTGTTGAACACAGTAAAGAGGCAGCGAGACTTGACTGATGCCGCCTTGTAGACAGGTGGGTTGTGCACACACCAGCGAGGACGATGCTCTCCACCTCTGTGGGCCACTACGCTTGGCTTCACCTTTCAGACTCAGCAGCTGGTACTGAGCAAGGAAGGTGCTGAATTCAGACATGACTGCCTGCCTGTACGCTCTAAACATGACCCAGAGAAGGTTGCTTTCTGCAAGTATTTAGTGCTGCCACCACATAGCACGCCTAATGTTTCAAAAGCCTTTTTTTTTTTTTTTTTCATAGACAGGGAAAAATGTTGTTTTTAAAGACACTGGACTTGCCTGCAATGGAAACATACATTGCAGGTGGGTTTTACAGGCACAGATTTATTTTTGCTACGCATGTGCTTAGAAGTCAAGTTTCAGAGATGCTAATGCTAGGCCTAGGCTCTGCCTAGGCTCCAGACCTCCCAGCGTGGCCAGTTTTCCTGAGCAGGGTCTGCCACAAGCTCTGGATTCGAAGGCTGAAGTGGGCTTCCAAGGAGCACAGGCCCGGCAGGACACAGCATGGGAGCAGCGCTTCCCCAGGGCTCGGGGGACGTGGCATGGCAGCTGCAGGAAGGAACTGGGGAAAACAGAAGGGCTTCTCCCTCCCCGTCCCTTGGGGACAGGGAATCAACCAGTCCTTTCCTCTGAGCTGAATGACCAAAACCAAGTAGTTTTGGTGGGTACTCCCAAGTGGTGCTTGAATTGGAAGGCTGGTTGAAATACAAAAATGAGAAACTTTTCCTGCAGCCAGGTGGGCTGTTTTTCAAAGAAGAAGCAGAAGCACAAACCCCATGTCTGAATCCCCCCGAGTTTGGGAAGGCTGCTGTATTGGTCGGAGGAGAAGGGAGCTGTTTCACATGAGCACCGCTGCTGTTTTTCCCCTGCGAGCCAGGCTCAGCTGAATTTGCATCACTTGGCTGAGCTGACATGGAGCATCTTGTCATCCCTGCAGGAAAATAAGCAGAAATGAAAATGGTGGCAAAAAGACATTTGAAGGGGAACTCCTAACCCATAGTGGCATTTCTGTCAGAAAGGAGAGGGCACAGGGGAATTCAGTGCTCTGCAAAGGTCAGAGTCCTCTGCTGAAAGCAGAGATGATGAAGAAAAACTGTCAAAAATAGTGTGGACAGAAAGCTTTCAGCCAGCCCTTTACTTTGTATGTCTTGGGCCAAAACTTGCTCTCAGGCAGCTCCATTGAATGAAGGGTTTACACTGGATTGCTAAAGGCTCCCCCTCCTTCTTTTAGCTGTGGTGTTAGCGGGAAGCTTTCGTGGAGGGAAGCGCCAGGGGTTGCGTTTAACCGCACRGGGGGCCGGCAGGGCCATGGAAGGTGCCCTGCTGCCCAGGCGCCATCACGGAGAGCTCTCCTTGGGCCGGGGGCGGGAGGGGACCAAAAGACACTGATGGGGATTCTCTTACACAGGCACACACTCAATGCATACGGAGCAGAGAACTGTTTTGTTTTAAAGGTGTTTTACTGTAAATAGTCCACTGTGACTTTTTTTTAAAATCAAGTACTACTTTCAGTTTTATCATTTTATATTTTGGAATTTTATCAAAGAAAAAAAGACGATGTTTGTGATTTTTTTTTTTCCTTTTCCTATATGCAATCCAAACTGAAATTCAGGTTTTTTGGTGATAATTCTGTACATTTCTTACCGTATTTCTAACAGCACATTTCAGTACAGCTAAATGACTACTGATACACACAGAAACATGACCACTAAATAAAGTGCTTTTATGGAGAAAGTGTGTTTTATTTTTCTCCCATACCCCATGCACAGTTTTATGATGCAAAAGGCGAGTTATTTACAATGTCATGATACAAATTAACAGTAACGAAGCCAGGGACTATTCAGCCATGCAGATACACTTATTGCAATAGTTGCTAATTAGCAGGCTCTTTCTAGGAAGCAGATCACACTCGTTACACAGCCTGGAAAGGCATTGCATCTAGCTGCCTCCCAGCCTTACCTGCTACCATCAGCGTTTTACAAGGACAGTGCTGGCATGATGTAGTTCCTCCCCAAATGCCTTTCTCTGGTTTGTTGTCTATACAGCAGCCTCAACAGGGACATCTGTAGACGTACATCAGAGTGCAGGATAGTATTTATATTCTGTTTTGGCCATCTCATCCCCAGAGCTGTGAGTGCAGGCTCACACACAACCATACAGAAATCAGTAAGCAGCAAACGATACCCAGGCGCAAAGTCCCAGCAGCAGGGAGCAGGGCCTTACGGTTTCAGATCGCCCCTGTTACTGCTATTACTTGCCGTAGTCTAGTTGTGCCTCTCACCCTTATACCCCACCGAGCCCCTCTTGAAATCATAAGATGATCTGGGAGGTAATGCTGCTTCCTCTGCAGGACAGGCTAGCCTGCCTTAAAGAATGGACCAGGAAGGGTGAAAGCAGAAAAAAAATGAAGTGCTTACAGGTTAAAAAAAAAAGTTATCTGTAAGTGATGGAGTTACTGATAGACAGGAAAGCTAAACACTGCAATAGAGTGAACACAATGAAAGCAAACTTGTGTTTTGTTTTTATTTACTACAGTAGGAAAAGCTCTGTGAACATCTGGTATAAATTGGCACAATTTAGGCAGGGTATGTGAAAAGGTCTGGGTTTTAATTCTCAATAAATGCAGCAGGATGTGTCCATTACCACCAATTATTTATAAAGGGCTGCTCTCAGCTGACTAGTGCCATGAATGCATGACAGGTGATCTTGGCTACTGAGGAGGAGCTCAACAGGTTACTGCTAAGGGAAACACTTGAGAAACGCAGCCACACTGACTTTGGTGTGCAGCCGGTTGGACCCCACAGCTCAGCACCACTGGGCAGCGCTGTGAGGTGGGTTTAGAATTTAATTTTTAAAAACATATGGACCTAACTTTGAAAGCTTTAACTTAATGCGAGAGGCAGAAATCCCATTTACAGGGTGAAACTTGTCTCTCCCCATAATCCCAATCGGCACCTCTGGGAGTGGGGGGATGCAAGCTTTGTTTGCAGAATGTTTTTAGGAAGGACAGAGCTCACGGTGAGGCTTCTCAGCACCAGGTTGCAATGAGTGACACGGAGGGAAGCATCCCCTGGGCTAATTCCTAGCTGGAAAGTGAAGAAAAAGCAAGGTTTACAGGTGCTGCTGCTCGGACTGCTCCCAGCTCTGGCAGGCTTTTGCAGGCCTCAGTCCTAGTGCATAAGGAACCCCACACTGTTCTCTCCACCACACCTGCCCTAGTTGTGGGTCCAATACATGATGTGGGTTTGGTTTTAAATTCTGATTACTGACATAGTTAACTAAGGTTACACAAGGACAACTGAGGTGAAGCACAGTCTTTTGTGCCTGCACCCCTTTCCCTAAGTGGAGGAAGGCAGGAAAAGTTCAGTGAAAGATGAGATGAGACTGTAATACGATTTCTCGTCGTCTGTCAGTCCTGCGTTGCCTGGCCTGATGACCACAGCCACATGGGTATCCGCTTCCTCAGCAGCATTCGCTTCTGAAACAGAGTGAAGAGCAGAGATGAAAAATCCCCTAAAACACTGAAGTGTTTTTTAAAGGTTGAGGCTTAGAGACCAGCTTTAGTATGCGGCACTGTAGGGCTCTAGAGAACGCCCAGCTCTTAGCAGACCCGCTTTGGATGATGATAGCTGCTACGTAACGCGAGCTGGCTGCCTCGTGACCTCCTCTCTCTCTCCCTGCTAATGCCTGTTCAAGGCACCGTGCAGGCAGCACACACCTATAGCTTGACTGGCATCACAAAGAAGCTGGGCTGTAGCCTGGCATCGGTGTTAGCAAATGAAACACCCGCAATGATCCCTGACCCAGAATGGAAGCATTCTCCACGTGAACAACTGGTGCTTTTCCCTCCAGGCCTGTCCCCGGCTCCCTTTGGCCTCCTAGGCCTGCCGCTCCGCACCCACCATTGTCTCTCACTGGAAAATTCACCCTCTCCAGCAGGGGCCCACCAGGTCACCCACCCGTGACTTGATCCCCAGCAGCCCGGACGTGGCGTGCAGGTCACATCCCCTATGAGGTCTGCACACAGCCCCGGGTGTATGGATGCAGAGGGAATTGTGGTAGCTCTGCCAGAGCCCACCAAGGGATGCCAAGGAGCCCAAGGCCGAGTGCTGGCTGCTCTGCTGAGGGCACTGTATTCCTGCTGGCGAAAGGTGGGCCCTGAGGGGGACAGCTGGTGAGGAGCAACCTGTTCAGCAAATGCTGCCCCAGTGAAATCCGCCTGGTTCACCTCCTGCCCAAAGTCAGTTCTCACAAGCTTCCTTCRCTCCCCAAGTGCAGCAAGAGCCAACAGGGAGACTAAAAAGGGGGAAGGATGTAACTGCAAGCTTCTACCACCTCTGCTGCCAGGGCTGAGGAGGGAATAGGGGCTAACTCCTGGAGACTGAGCTGCCTTGGACTGAGACCACAGTCCAGTGCCATTTCTGCCAGAAAGATGTTCCCAGCTAAAGGGAGGGAAGAAGCTCCCTGGGCCTGGCTCCCTAGGAGTTGACCCCTGGAGCCCAGGAGCAATGTCTTCCTACAGCTGTGCTAGTCTTCCTACAACTGCTAGTGGCACAAAGAACCATGCTCTACGCATGACGTAGCAGCACAGCAGATGTGGTCTGTTCCCAGTGGAAATCGAGCATGGGTCATGAAAACCCCTGACTCTATTCGTAAATGGGGCATGCCAACTGCTTCAGCAAACACCATGCTCCGCTTTAACAGCCTCCCCTTGCTTCCTGGCACAAGGGCAGGTTTTCAACTTGACCCATTTTCCCTCAGTGCACAGTGTCACTCAGAACTGCTGCTGTTTGAGGGCCTGAAAGCTTAAGGAAGGAGCAGGGCAGCATGGCTAGGCGGATGCCACAGAAGTAAGGCGGGCTGCAGTGTTTATGGGGTGCTTGTGGCAAGTTAGCAACACGTGGCTGAAGACCACCTCCCCCCCCTGCCACAACGAGAGCCAGCAGGACTGGCAGGCCACCTACCTCGAGGGACATCGGTCAGGAAGAGGATGTTGTTCGTTGCACACCCAATACTCTCAGCAATCCTTCTGTAGCTCTCGCTTTCTACCTTGGGACCTATTTTGGTATCGAAGTGGCCATCGAAGAGCTGAAAGAGAGAGGAAAAGCAAAAACACTTGCTGGATACAATCTGAAGAGCAGAGCTACGGGGAGTTCTCCTTTCATTCCCACCGCAACAACAGGGGCCAACAGCCAGCTGTCAGCCCTGGCACTGAGCAGATCATGTCTGTTGGCAAACATGCTGCTTTTAACAGGATAGTGAGGAGGCAGAGCTGTACGGAGGGGAGTTTTACAGGTTTTTCTCATTGTCTTTAAGTTAGAGAGAGATGTTCACAAGCTCTGTGAGAACAGGTGCTTGTCACCATTCCTTATGGCACTCTGCTCAGCTTGTCTTTTTCTGCAAGACTTTCCAGAACAGGGACCAACTTAAGCAGAGAGGATTTGCCTGAAATAGGACAATAGTCATCTCCCAAACCCCTGCCCAACTATGTTAACCACACTGCTGCTGACTGCTGGACACACTTTCTGCTCTCACTGGGGGATAACTTGGGGATGTAGAATCCAGCTAGCGTTTTCAACTGGCTGAGCTGAACTCTGCACATCAAGCGCACCACTGTTTTTCTAGCTGAGACTATTCTTGAAGCATTACATCAAGAGCAGTCGTACCCTCCCGCTTCTAGGAATGAACTGCTCTGCAGATGGAGAATCTGTAAGGAAAGTGATAAACCTTATCTACCTCTAGAATATCACCTTCTGTAGAGTAGCCAAACAGAAGCTTCTGGGCCTCAACGCTCCCTGAAGAGTAGATGTAGACCTTCATCCCCGCTTCTCTCCACTTCCGGATGGCTGGAACCACATCTTCAAAGACTCTGAAGCAAAATAGGGCAGCAGGTAAGGACAAACCCAGACATACCTGGGGGAGACACCTTTAGCCACACACTGTGAAAACTGTCCCATCAGTACCAACAAAGACTTCTTTTAAAATCTGCCCAGGGCTTCTGCAACTGGGGAGTGTATTTCAGCAGCCCATAATATATTCTTAGCTCCAGCAGACTGAGCAGCTCATTCACGGCTACACAGACGGCAGCTCTGATGAGCTGTTCCAGACATTTGGCAGGAGCCTCTCCAGCCCCTTCAGTTTGGAGAGGGGAGAAAGGGCTTGGGAACGTGGCCTCCAGCCACTTTCCTGCAGGAAGGAGGAATAAGGGGGAGGACAGAGAAGAAGGCAAGCTCTTGCATCCTGAATCCCACCTGCCTTGTGAGCTACAAAGGTTTAATTTTTGGTAAGAGCTTTGCCCATAAGCTGTATCTGAACAGGGTAAACCCATCCAAATACGCGTAGAGAGGAGTAGAGATGAGATTGCAGCTGCGGGAACTAACTGAGCATCTCTCTGTGAACTGTTACAAGCCAGACAACAAACCAGGAAAGGAGGGTTTTCTAAGGGACACAGATCAGTGTGTCAGTTCAGTGACCAGTTCAAGTTTTACAGCAGTGGGTCAAACATGTCCCTGCCTTAACCTCACTGCAGAGGAGTGAACCGACTCCTCCTGATCACTAGGTACCTGCATCCCTCCCCCTATGCCTCTGGCCTTGCATATAGCAATGGGCAGAGCAGTCCTAAAACGGCAACCACGTTTCACTACCAGGCAGTAGCAACCTGAAGCCAAGCTCAGCAGCAGGGAGCAAAGCTGTGAGAGAGGGAAGGAGGACCAAAGCCATGGCAACCAGTGCGTTGTAACGGACAGGTCTGTCAGTTCCCTCACACCCGTCTCATTTGTATCACGGGATCCCTCCAACACTGCACCTGTATGTATGTAAAGGTCCTTCACTGC
>NW_020449086.1:1184931-1193686 GCF_003343035.1 Apteryx rowi
AACCAAAATAAACAAACAAAAAAACAGACAAAAAAATGTCCTCTCAGCCCTAGGGGCCCACAGCGCAAGCTGAAGGGCAGCAGGTGAGGGAAGCAGCTGTGAACATGCTGTACAATACGCAGCAGCCTGGGTGCACTGACCGCCCCACAGCAGGAGTGCTGACAGCCCCTGCGCTATGGGGAGGCACTGAAGGGGCAGCTGGGGAAGGACACTTAGGAAAGCAGCAGGGGAGACATCACCACTGTGCTGGGGAAAACTGAAGCCAAGAGGATGGTAAGGAGTAACAAAGAGGAGCTGACAGCAAGTACCTTGATGATACCTACGGCGGTTGATGAGGAAAGGCCACCAACAGCCTTAAAAGGGCAGGGAAGTGGTTTGAGTCTGACACAGCAGAAGGATGGAGAGAGGAGAGGGAGGAAGAGTGATCCTCTGGGAACCTAGTTTACATCCAAGTCCAAACAGCAGCCCTCCTCCCTATACCACTATATGTGGCCACCTGAGTTAAGGCCCAAAGGTACTGCCCCAAGAAGGGGATCTGAGCACCTGCAGTGCCTGAAGAAACAGGGCTCCAAAACAGATGCCAAAGGATTGAGAGTTTTACAGACTTCTAGCCATCAGCTAGACCTTTCTTCATCTCTGACTTCTTGACCATATGCTCAGCGCTCTATTGTGCTAGGCATTCAAAAAAAAAAAGTCGTTCCCCCCTTTTTTTTTGTATAGTTACTTACTAAATGTATCTGGTGTCAGCAGAAAATATATTGAGGCCATACAGCACCTGTAAAAACTCCCAGACGCCCTCATGTTTCTGCATGCTGAGTTGAGTGCCTAGATTTCAGCCACTGATGTGCTGGATATAGTTTGGTGAGGGGGAGATTTCAGCAAAGCACATCTCACTCCCTGTTTGCTGCTAGGCAGCAAGGCTGGCTCCATGGTATCTGGGCCACTACAAATGTTTGTCCATGGTATGGCCCTGAGGAAAAGTACTTTTAACAGGTTCTACCTGAAGATCAGTGAGATGTGAAGGGCAAAAGCAAAACCCTTTTATTTAATTTTCAAAATAAAGGCAATCCACCTGTTTATAAAATAATAATTTAAAAAAACAGGATGGCTGACCCTCTTCCCTCGCTTTTGTTTTTTGTTACTTTTTCTGGCGGGTGTTTACACCTTTTTCTATGCTCTTTTGCCTCTTCCTCATTTCCCCCTTGGCAAAATGCCTCAGACTTAAAGATTTATTTTACTACTTTAGGAACCTGAAGTGCATCATTTAACCAAATGTCTCTGGATATAAATAAGAAGATTATGCTTAACTCTGGCGGTCCCTACTTAAATACCCGTGGGTTATGGCTGAAACACAAAGAGGAGCCAGGAAGACAAAAAGAAGTGGAAAGGCAAGAGATACTCAGGTAAGAGATAAAGCAGGAGGAAATGAATAAAAGAACCTGACCCACCAGCAGTCTAGGTTGTTACTCCTGCAAACCCAGCTTTTTAAATTTTGTTAAAAAAAAAAAAAGAGGGAGAGAGGAAAAAAATGGAGAGAACTGTGCAAAGTTCATACTTGAGCCTCAATCTCCTGATTTAGGAAGAAATCTCTGTACCGAAATACAGAGAAATGTTTTGACTTTTTAGAGTGGAAGATACGTGGCTTGGGTCAATGTTCCACTAATCGTGCAAGCATAACTGTCCTGTGTCACGTCTCCATTATGTGCATTCCCACAGATATTCTGTTTCTCAGATCCCCTCTCTTTTATAGACCCTGCCCTGGTGCCTGGAGAACTAACTGTTTCCCAGCATGTACACGCTGATTTTTCCTTAAGGAGAAACACCCTCATCCACCTGCAGTTTTCCCAGTGGAGACTGGGACAATTTGTTCAGTCCCTAGGTCACTGTAAAATATTGGTTCACAGAACACAAAGATTAAACTCAATGGATTTGTGTTTCATTGTAAGATCAAGTTTGGAAATGAAATGACTGCAGTTGGTTCCACAGCAGCAGCGGCCTGGCTTAAGTCGCCGCTGACAGTAAACATATTTGCTTCTCCRCTTAGACAGTTATTCTATTTAAATTTGTACGTAGGGCCGTTTCTGGGACTTCATACAGCTACTCCAGGGAAAGGTTTCAAATGCAGAAGTTACTCACTCTCCTTTCACATGTCCAGTTGCATAGGCTGCCCTCCACATATGACCTTGCAGTTGTTTCAGTGCTGTGGTCTTTCTGTCGAGAGACATCTGCCAGCGCACGTTGTCTACGACAGCCTGGATAACCCTCTCCAGCTCCTCTTCCCCACTTCCGCTCTCTAAAGGAATTGGTACAACTCCATCCAAGCTGGAGTCCTCTAGAGCCTGGAAATCATGAATCACAAAAAGGTGGGGGAAGAGACAGAGTAGTGTCAAGATGTCAATTTAGGAAATCGGTCTATTATCTGCATTAACACATTTCCTAAGTGCAGGACACTGTGCTTCGCATTAAGGACAGGAAGTCAGGGAGGGTTATAATACGGTTTGAATCTTTTCTAAGTCAAGAGTTCATAATCCAGTGGGGTCTAGAAACACATGCTCTGTACTTTCCAAACCTAACAATTAGCACTGCTGTGGTTGTATTGTAAATAGTCTAACAAGGATTATACTCGCTTAAGTATTTAATTACTGAAATAAAGGCAAAGAAGCAAATGCCTGTGTTGGCTTCAGACAGCTACAGGTCTCAAATTGAGGCCATTCCACTGTACAGGGCCAGAACATGCTACCCCACACAGGACAAATCCTCTGCCAACTGCTTTCTGTGCTGCTTCCCCAACAGGTGCCTGGAGGCTGCCGGTGGCAGGTTCAGCAAGGAAAAGGCACCATGCAGGCACCACGCTGAGCTGAGGGAAGCTCTCCTGCTGTGCCTGAGCTACCACCCAAGCGGCAGATGTTCTCGCAGGACAACCCCAAGCTCTGGGGTCCACTCCCTGGTCGGAGAGAGGCAGGTCTTCAAGGGAACTAGCTTCCATGGGGGACGGAGAAGGCCCACTGGCTTGTTTGGAGTGACTGCAGGGGAGTTTGAGTGACCTGAAGTCCCAGGTAGGCAGTAAAAACACATCAAGACATTATATAGCTCAGTTAACCAACCTGTTTCCTCAAAAGACCGACATCCCGCTGGCACTCCTCTTCCTCCCAGTGTGCACGCAGATACTCCTTAATGTTGTCTTTGATGTAAGGGAACAAGGTGTCCTAGGAGTACATAACAAAAACAGGCAGCTYGTTTAATCTGAAACAGGTAAATCTGACTTGGTTTTGAAGCGATCATGCGTACATGCTGGCGAGTATGATTATTTCCCCCACTCACACTTTCTCTACAGCACCACAAGTTACAAAACTTTCTGCCAAAGTTGTCTGTCTGCTTTCAGGCCAACCCTAACCTTGAACCAGGCTTAGTACATATAGATTTGTTTTTTGGGGTTTTTTTTTGAACAAAAGCGTATGTAGCTGCAACTTTTAAATCTCAGCAGAGAAAGCAGCTGGAGTGGCTTTAACAACAAGTCAAGTTCATTCTGAGAATGAACAGGTGGGTCATACCTTTTCCTGGACTTGCCTAAAAATGTTAACGCTCTCAAACAGTAGATGTGACCATGAGTTCCCAAAAGCTCAGGATTTCAAGGCTGACTGGTGACATACTCTGAACTGACAAGTTATACTATTCTATTTTTAATGGGGCCCTTGCCCTCACTGAGGTCATTCTGGAATGAAATTCAACTTGTCACCCAAACTAGAGAACTGTATATACAGTGGCCTTGAGAAAAAGTCTAGTTCAGTAACATTGGGCTCCATAGAACAGGCTTCCAAATGAAATAAAATGGAGGTAGGAAAAACCGTCAAAAGGTAACCACAGACACCTGGGATCTCAAGGGCAACCAGAAATAATTACAAAATCTTTTAATTGCTGGTGTTTCATGGCTGAAAAGGCACAAGCAGCAGCCAGGTGTGTTGAGAGGTAACACCCCTGGGCCAAGGTGGAGCCTCGGGACAAGAGGATGGGCAGGGAGCTCCTTCCTCTGGTACAGAGGACGGATGGGTGGTTGTTTCAACGCAGCACTGAGGGTTTGGCTCTGCTGCCCCAACCCTGGATTTTTAGAAGATGAGGACTTGAGAGCACACTTCAGCTTTTTCTTGGGGAAATATGACTRTTTGGACTTTCTTGGTTTTGCTGGCGGATGGAAAAGCATTAGTGACGAGAAAGCTGGATTTATAGAGCTTTATTGGAATTAGGAGGACTTTGAAGAAATCCTTTCTTCAAAGTGTTCCATAGTCACTCACATTTTTTACTTTAATCAGTTGGATAAAAGCATTTTTCCTTCTCAGTTTCTTATTATTTGATACCTTGAATTTTCACTTCAGTGTTCCTTCCATCAATGGTGATACCATCTCATCACATAAAGAACTGAACTTTTCCTAACTGTGAAAAACTTGGGATGGGGAAGAGTAGGGAGGAAACTAAACTTAACTGATCTCTCCTGAAGCAAAAGAAAGCCAATGCTATTTTTCTCCTCTCTGTATGTCACCTTTAATATTGTCACAGAGCGGAGAACGATGGGATTGATGAACGATGAGTTGACTCCATTTTACTGCCACTGTTTCAGTCAACTGAGTTCCAGGTAATACTGGCCATAGCTGTAAGCGGAAGCTTCTCTGTGATGTACAGGAGCAAAAAACTGGCCAAACTATTAATTAAAAGTACCATCTCAAATGCCCACACTTGTTATTTAATTTTAAAAAAGTGTTCCTGAAAGCATTCTGTAGMAACAAGACTCTTCGATTTTCAATTACTGAAATGTAATCCATTTCCCATGTTGCATATTTTAAAAGCAATGCAAATGTGGGGGAAAGGAAAAATCTTTTTAAAAGCCTAGAAAAATCCCATAAACTTGCCTAAGGAAATCAACAGTCTTGTCATACCTGAAGCTGCATTCTCATTTCCTTTATCTGAGCTCAGTAAGTTTCAAGGTATCTTTTAGATTTGGTAGGAAATTAAAAAGTATCCACTGGGAAGGGGAACTGACTTGATGCCTTTGTGCAACTTCTCTTACAACATGGATTTCAAAAGGTCCTGATTTCTTTTTAAAAGCAGCATTTCTTGCCCTCACACTTGCAAAGAAAAATTTCCAAACAGAATCCAAAATTTCTTGTTTGTCCTCCTAAGTCTGCAGGCAACCTGATGCCGGGACGAAGAGGCACTGCCCCCACGAGTCCGCTGAGGTCATGGGAAAGTAGCAAGAGCGTCCTGCCTCAAGGCCAGTGAGAATATCGGACTGAGTCAGTACTGAGAATTATACTGGTGTTTATTTTTAGTGGCTGAAATAGGAGCAAGCGGATGGGACTGCCTAGTACAAGTTATTTGCTAGAGAGAAAAAGATGAATACATGCCCAGGGAAAGCGGACTGGAAAGAAAATAAAAGCAGCGATTCCAAAGATCTCTTCCTGGTAAGTGGTAACAAATGGGATAACAGTCTAGAAATAAGTCAACAGCTGGAACATAAAATGACCAGCCTGAATCAAATGCTACCCTCGCTCTGTAGGCGAGTTTCCTGCTGCTACCTGGGGAGCTTGGGCTGAAGGGGAACAGCAGCTCTGCAGGCATATCCTGCCCTCCCAACCATGTATCAACGCTGAAATTCGTCTTCTCCCCAGAAGGCAACTCCCGAGCACTGGAGTGCCAAGACCTTATGTCCTTTGAGCACAATCAGTTTTCCTATGTGGAGTTTATGGATTTTTATTTCCTTTTCCTCTTTTTTATTTTTTTTCCTTCCTTTTTCCAGGAGGGACTTCAGTATGACAGAAGACTCAAAAACTCTGGAAATTAGCTAAGTATGATGTCTTTGGAGGACTGAAGTAGAACCAAATTAATTATATTGGTAGCTGAAAACTTAAGCGGAAAGGGGATAAGGAGATTGCAATTAAGCCAATGGGAAGCCCGTGCTGGTTTTTGATGGGGCATCCTTAAGGAGTAAGGTTTTGTGAACGCAGGTTGAGTAACAATAACTCTCTTGGAAGGGTTCATCCGAGGCCAGAAAAAGCTTTCTGCCAAGTGCTTATAGCGTGCAGGTACTGTGAGTAAGGCACTCTGTGGCTGTGTTGCTAAAGGAAGAGGACAGAGGCATGTACAGTGTGAGATAACAGCCTTTGCAATATTCACTTGTGTGTGAAAGCTGCTGCTAAACTCAGTGTATTCGGTGACTGAGTGGATTGTAAAAAGTGCTGGAAGCTGAAGCTGAACTCCTGAAGCTCACACTGGCAAATGTGTTGGTCTGTGGTCCGAGAAATGATACCCGTTTGAAAACTGCAATGATGAACTGCAAATGTGACAGATCACTTACAAATTTCAAGACTGACCCCAGAAAATGATTTGCTGAGTTTCTAAGGCTGTAAGTTTCTGTGGAAAAAAAGACTCCTGGCATCCTATAAAAAAAGTCTATTTCTCCAAGGCCTTGGCTTTCAACAGGTCTCTTGCTGGGGGTTGGAAACCCTTAATAAGTTTCCCCAGGGCAGCTCTAAACCTTAGTAAATTCGCATAGTTTTTTTATTTTGGGTAGCAGGAGACCCAGAGGTGCATGACGCAAAGCTCCTGTAGCTCTATACCCGAGTCCTGGGCATGCTGGGAAGCCCGAGCTACCATCTCGCAGCACCACCGACCGGCCAGACACCTCTGTAACGCCAAATCCCAGAAGCGGCTGCACAAACGCAGCTCACAGGATGGAGAAACAGCCGTGTGAACGAGGACAGCTCTGCTGACTTCCTAACCCATCTCGACTGCTTACAGTGACACTAACCCAGGTAATAAGAATGGTTGTACTTTTACTCTCAGCTTGATGTTCAAGTAGCACGCTGTGATTAGTGCTTGCAGGATTTCATGCAACCAAGGTGACTGTCTGCACGGATATTGAAGGCAAAATTCCCAAAGTTCAGTAACAGTTAGCTCTTTGACAAGAAATCTGGCAAACCCTAGAGGCTAGTTTAGGCTCTAGAATAAAGAGGCTAAACCCTGCTTTACCAAATTACACATCTCCCCTGCCATCTGCTTTCTCTTGCACAGTGGACCCAGAAAAAAAAAAAAATTGGTGGCATATAACATGCAAAAGTTAGAAGCCTAGCATCTTTGCTTAATCCACTTAAATCCAATTTAATGACTCATTTTATTTTGTTATCTTTTCATATTAAAAGTTCTAATGTTAAAGAAAGGATTAAATAAAATTATTAAAGAAAAAATGCCCACAGACCCAACTGTGAACCTTTTGAAGACAAATAAAAATAACAGAGGTGAACTGAAAGTCCAAGTAAAATAAACTGTTCCAAGTGTTTTCAGGATTTTCAGTAAACTGAGAGCCATAATTTGTTTGGCTCCCTGCAACAAAAAGACTTCAGCTAGGAAACATTTTCAGGCATATTGCAGGTATCAGTTATTAGCATGACAACAAATTGGCTCCTAGGTGGTTGTAAACAACTTCCTTGCTCTGTTAGATTATGTGAAGTGTTGAAGCTGTTTAAATTAGAAGATGTCAAGGGAAGGGAGGCAGCTGTAACGCTATCTAAATCTGTAGTCTGTTCAAGAGCACTAGAAGAACATAGAAAGGAAATATGTAGGTCATATTGCTCATCCATTAAACTGTGTTAACAAAAAGACCTAGAAAGTCTTGCAAGCGCATTCACCCCTCCAAGCGTTACGTGGGTCACAAAGTACCCTCCTGTATTCTAAAGCAAAATGCAAACTATCGGCAGAAAACATCCACCAAAAGCTCCAAGATATCACAGAGAGATGAAGGTTAATGACAGGAGCAGTCTTAACATAACGTCCGTTCAATGTCTCAAATACAAGGAAATTACTCCCTTCTATTAAGGGCATGGCAGACACGAGTTGGGTTAGGGCCTGCAAACCTCTGGGAGRGAAGGGGCCCACAGCTGCTGGGAAACCTGCAAATTGTAATAGTCTGTTTGTCCAGACACCCTCCTGGCCTAGCAGACTGTCCGTTTCCTGCGGGTTCGGACCTAAACCAGCACTACCACAACTTTGGGGCCTCCTCTTAGGAAAGGCAAGTCACCCATAACATGCTGGGCGCCGCTAACGTACGCTTGATTTGTTCGTGGTGTTGACTTCCCCTTATATTTGTGCTCTGACCCTTTCCCACGCGTGCCGGAAAAACTCGGATAAATCTCTGATGACATTGGACAGCTGACTATCGCCCTGGCAAAGGGAAAAGGCAGTGGATAACCCAGAGACACTATTTCAGGCTCTCTGCAAACTCAGGCGAGCTGCGGCAGCTCCAGCTAGATGTGCGCTTGGGAAGCATTCCTAGCGACAGCAGCGCTGGAAGGCTTTTCCTGAAGCAAGCCGAGGACACTTGAATACGTCCACATCCTCAAAAGAAATTACTTACTGAACTGCCCTGTATTACCCAGATCTGAACAGTTCCCTATAACACTGCCCTCGGTCTCAAAGGCAGCGGCAGCTCGCCTTCCTTAAAAGCGAGCAAAACCCCCAAACAGCGACTTTTTAAAGGACCTGTAAGAACGTATTTCCTCCGGAAAACAGAAGTAACAGCGTATCAAAGACACTCGCGCAACCTCAGAGATGACCCACGTGGAAAAAAGCCGTGGGTGTAGGGAGGGGAAACGACGAGGCTGGCGCAAGACACGGGGGGACAAGGGAAAGGAGAAGGTGGGGCTGTTAAAATAAAATTTAAAGAAAAGGAGAAAAGGAGCGGCAGGCCTGGGCAGCGCCCGCGGGGCCG
>NW_020449086.1:1194290-1200570 GCF_003343035.1 Apteryx rowi
GCGCGGGAGGGCGGCGCTGATTGGCTGCCGGCGCGGGTATATAAGGACGGCGCAGGCGGTGCCCGGATCTCTTCCGCCGCCATTTTCTCCCCCGCTCAGGTCTCCGCTGACTCCGCCGCTCGCCCGAGCCGCCTTCGCCCCGCCATGGAGGACGCCACCGAGATGAGCGGCGGCCCGGAAGAGTTCGCCGAGGGCTCCAAGATCAACGCCAGCAAGAACCAGCAGGACGACGGGTAGGAGCCGGGAGCGGGCGGGGGGGGGTCGCGCCTCCGCCCTCCCCCCTTGATTTGCGTGGGGGGAGGGGGAAGCCCTGCGGCGCGCCGCCGCTGGGGGCGGAGCCTGGTGGCGAGGGGGCGGGACCCTCATTCCGGCCGCCAATGGCCGCGCTCGGCGGCGGCGCGCGCGCGCTCGGCGGCGGCGGGCCCCGCGCTCCCGCCTTTTGTGTCCCGGGCGAGTGACCGAGTTTCGGCCGGGCAGGGCGGCGGTGCCAATCACGGGGCGTGACGTCACGGACCGCTAATGGGAGCGCTGGTGGCGGGGCCGCGGCGGCTCTCGGGGCCGTCGGGCCGCGCCGGGCGGCGGGGCTCTCCCGGCCGCTTGGAGCTTGGCCCTCCCGCTTCTATGCACCTTCGTGTATTATATGTATTTTTCTCGCGTTTTAGGAAAATGTTTATTGGCGGCCTTAGCTGGGACACGAGCAAGAAGGACTTGACGGAGTACCTGTCCCGCTTCGGCGAGGTCGTGGACTGTACGATTAAAACGGACCCGGTGACCGGGCGGTCGAGGGGCTTCGGGTTTGTGCTCTTCAAAGACGCTGCCAGCGTGGAAAAGGTGAGTGGCTGCGGTGGTGGTGGGCTCTGTAAGCACCGCTGGCTCCCTGTTGCGATTTGAGCTTTTTTTCCCCCTTATATGTGCTTTTTAGGTCTTGGAACTGAAAGAACACAAACTGGATGGGAAATTAATAGATCCTAAAAGGGCAAAAGCCTTAAAGGGAAAAGAACCACCCAAAAAAGTGTTTGTTGGTGGGCTGAGTCCAGACACATCTGAAGAACAGATTAAGGAATACTTTGGCGCTTTTGGCGAGGTAAGGTGTAGCAGCGTATGGACRTAGCTTTGGTTCCCAAGTGCAGCGTTGCCTGTGTTGTCAGGCAGACGAGGCTGGGAGGGAAGAGCATAGATGTGGCTGCTGTGATCTAAGCCTTGTTGGAAACACCTCCGTGCACTTTCTGCTGCTGTGATAAGACTAATTTGTAGCTGTCAAAAGCTACTATAACTGTAGTGCCCCCCTTAGTGGTTTAGCTCACGTGGTGCAAGTTTCTGACTGTGCAGCTGGATGTCTGTAGCAAATTGCCCTAACTAGATTAAAGCAATGCTGCAGTTATAAATGGAACTGGTGAAATGGCCTCTGGAAAAGCAACCTGTTGAAATTTGTTTTTAGCATAAACATTTGACTGCTGAATGACTCTGGCAGAATCAAAAAGCTGATTACAGTTTTCACGTGTTGTTGATATGCAACTTTGCTTTCAGATTGAAAACATTGAGCTTCCCATGGACACAAAGACGAATGAAAGGAGGGGTTTCTGTTTTATCACATATACAGATGAAGAACCAGTAAAGAAATTATTAGAAAGCAGATACCATCAAATTGGTTCAGGCAAGGTAGGGAAGTTCTCTCTCTTAGCATTTTAAATAGACAACTGTTTGTGTGCTTCCCTGAAAGCAACTGATAAAATGGTGTTGAGCTTCTTGATGACTTAACGAATTTCTGTTTTTACAGTGTGAGATCAAAGTAGCACAGCCCAAAGAGGTATACAGGCAACAGCAGCAGCAACAGAAAGGAGGAAAAGGCAATGCGACTGGTGGACGAGGAGGTGGAAGGGGGCGTGGACGGGGTGAGTTTTATGGATGTTGTAAGCAGTATAAATCTTTCCATGTCTATACTGAAGATCAAGGTGGGTTTTAGCTATTCTAAGTTTTGGGTTGTATGTAGGTTTTTAATGCTTGAAAAGAATAATGCAGAAAGTCTATTTGTGAATCTCTTCAAATTACGTTTTGGCTGTTATGACTGCAGATCTGTGTATTAAAACCTCTGTGTGCATTGAAGTGGTCAAATGGCAAGCCAGATTTAGGATATTCTTTTAAATCCGTAATTTGCAGCTTAACTAAATGGATGGTACAGAATGTGCAAGGATACAGTGTCGGTTGATAGGTGAGAAATTCAGAGGTATTTGCTAAAGAGAAAGATAGCAAYTTATCTACCCCATGCAAGTATGAGTTAATGCATGGTCCTTAAAAGTCAAGCAGACACAGCTAACATAATGCAGTAAAGCTGATCTTGCATTATAACTCGATGCTCAGGTATTTCATGATCCAAAGATGGAAGTTAAGAAGGCAAAATGGCAGGAGCTGTTAAGGTGTTTGTTCTCAGTATGCGTGCGTACCCACATGTGTTTGTGTGTGTTGTTTTTTGTTATGAGCAGAGCTACATGCTTTTTTGTGTGTGTGTGTTTTTTAATTATGCCATTGATGATCAGATCTTATGATGCATCTCACCCAAATGAGGTGCCTCAGGGTTTTTTTTGTTTGTTTTTTTAACAAATAACTTTGTCCTGGATTATTGGAAAGGTAAGAGGGGTTTTTTGGGTAATAATTTTAGTACAGAAAGACAGCCAGTTAGATTAAGTGGCTTATGAGGGGAGTAGGATTTGAGTTATAGAATTTAATATATTAAATGCTATACTTGGTTTCAGGTCAGGGGCAAAACTGGAATCAAGGATTTAATAACTATTATGATCAAGGATATGGAAACTACAATAGTGCTTATAGTGATCAAAGCTACAGTGGCTATGGAGGCTATGACTACTCTGGGTACAACTATCCCAATTATGGGTACGGTCCGGGATACACAGATTACAGTGGTAAGTGGTTTTGATTCCTAAGTATCTTGTTTCTAACACCTCTCACTCAAACACGTGGCTCTAAAAAGAGTAGCCATTTGAGTGTTATATATGGAAAGAGTGCTTCAGATGGGTAAATCAAATACTTGAAAAAACGTTTGTCTCCCCTGTGTTCTCCGCAGGTCAACAAAGCACATACGGAAAAGCATCCCGTGGTGGCGGCAATCACCAAAACAACTACCAGCCATACTAAAGCAGTACATAATACTTGAGGAAACAGGTGTGTATATGAGTGCGAGGTCCACTCGGAGTATGTGTAATCTAGTTTAAAGATCAATAGACAAATGAAGAGTAAAAACTTGTGTAGCTTGACTTTTTCTTTAATTAAACTTTTGTTAACTTAAAAATACTTTTTTTTTTTTAAACCAGCTTTGCCTACAGTGTCTATAGATCTTTAACTCTGTAAAAATGTGACTTTATCTTCTTTAGTACTTCAGAAAAACATAAGAGTTTTTCTGTTTTGCGTTGTGTACCAGGTGGTCTAGAGGAATAATTAAACTTATTAGAAGTATTAACAGGTAAAGTACTGAAATGGGTACAACTTAAGGAAAACAAGAATGTTGTCTTCTAACTCTGACATTATACCTTGTTTGTACCCGCCAGCGGGAACTTCATTGCAGGCCGTGTGTCACCCTGACCACGTCTATCTCTGGGGTCGCACGTTGCAGGCAGAGCGCAAGGCATACACCAGAAAACGCTGTCCTGTGGTATGGTCTCTTCCAACTTCATGTACCAGCGTAAAGATTAAAGTGGAAAACTTCAGACTTTGGCTTCTTTTTTTTAATCTTTTTGGAGATTAAGTGTCTTAACTTAAATGGTTTTTTACAGGAGTTAAAGTACATAAATGCCTTTACAGCTTAATCATTTGGTCTTCTGTTTAGTGTTGTATTTCAATTGTGGAACCTCATTTTAAGTGTGCATTCTTTAAGATTTAATGCTTGCTTTTTTCTTTTTATAGCTAATAGTGAAATCTGCAAACCAAAACGAACTTTTAAATCTGGAAAAACATTAAAGATCATATGCACGTGGACTGTTTGAGTAAAATGCATCTGACTTGTTTGTACAGTAATCATTCAGATGAATTCACAACAAACAAGAAACCCTTTTGGCAGTGTTTTGGCGCAAAAAAACTGATCCAGAGCCTGATTAATAGTTTAATTTGGATATATGGTGTTCTGGAACAGCTTCCTAAATGGGTTGAATGGCTATATTTGGGAAGATAAATTATTGATGGGTAACAACCTCTTGTGTTACCTTAGTAAATATGCATATGATCTTTAACAGTGAACAAAGGAATATATAGAAGACTTAAAGCAGTTCATGAAAATGGACCTTTTAACGATTCTTGTAATAACTTGCACATATCTGACATCTACTCTGTCTTGGTTTTTAGGTGGAGATACTGCAGCAAAGCCATCTTGCAGAGCTTCAGGAGTGAATGGAGAGTGGTCTTCGTGACATGAAATGACTATTTTGTAAAAGACTTTTAGTGTATGACACAACAGTGTCCAACTGTATATAGCGGCCGATTAGTTTTCTTTTATGGTTTTTACTTTTTTTGCCATTCATGTTATGACACAATGTGGACTTGTGTTTATACAAACTTTTATTTGTATGATTTCATGTTAAAGAATTCTCTAATAAATGCTTACTTAAGTGAATTTAGCTTTCCAGTGTTGGCTGTCATCTTACGTTGGTATATCTAGATTTGTTTCATATGTGTGGAAGGGTAGATACCTTTCTGGAGATCATACATGACCCAGGTACAATACACCCCACTCCTATTTCTGCCTCAAAAACTACAGTGGGAGTTGAGAAGGTTTGAAAAGTCAAACTGGTTGTAGTTGGTGCCTTTAGTTAGCATAACTGAGGAAACTGCAGTGTTGTTTATTGCCTGCTGTGTTAGAGGAAACAGAGTGGTTGCTGGTATGCTGCTGCCAGCTTTGTAAACTTCAGGGAAGGGATCTAGGACCACAGCAGCACCTTTGTTCTGAAGGGCAGAGGGGACTGGATGGGGATATAAGCATAAAAGTTTTGCCCAAGGCCTGGAGCTTTGCAATACTTGGCTGTAAGTTTTTCTCTGTACACATAAACACCAGTGTCTACTCATACATCAAAAATATACCTTGTTTGTTTAGAAGAGTGCTTGTTCAGGAAAGTATGAATGTGAGTAGCTAATTTGCAAGGATCTAGTCTGCCAAACATATCCTTAAAGGGGATTGTCTAGAGAAAGGTGAGTTTGGTCAAGTTTTCCTCTAAAAGTTTTTAAACTCTATTCCTGCCTCTTTTTCTTTTTTATGTTTACTGCTGTCTTAGAAACCTGGTCTTTTGCCTTACTCTTTCTCTTGTTACAGTCTCATGCGGAAGGCAGTTACATAGAAAGGCTTCTGTGGATTAAGCAGTTCCCAGGTCCAGGAAAGTTTGCGTTATCTCAACGCTTTGTGCTCAGGCTGGACATGTGAACCCTATCTGACACCAGTGCCTGGGACAGAGGTGACAGTATGTGGCTACTGGAAGAAGCCACAGCCTTTATGACTTTGGACTCCCAAACTTCTTCAAAGTACAGATGCATGGAAAAGTTAATAGCACTGCCTCCTGGGAGTTGCAAACACTGCTCCTTGCCATTAGGATGTTGTCTTTCTCCTGCACTTTTTCCATTAATAGCATGTTAAGCAAAAAATTTGTATAAAGGAGTCAAGCTTTGTGTTAACCCTTAGCAAGTTCTCATACTTTATGCCTTAAATTTAAAGGTGACTTTTTTTCTTTAAGGTTTCAACATTTTGGTATCTTAAGGCATTGGAATCCCATTGTATCCCAGTAAGATTGAAAACAGGCCTTTTTCAGGGAGTCCCTGAAGTCGCTGAGTTAGGAGGAATCAGCCCTGCTTCATGACAAGTCACGGTTCCTCTGCTGCGAGGCGCTGCACTGCTTGAGAACCGTACAACGACCATGCTGCGGCAAACCAGCAGTTAACATTAAGACATGGAGAAGCGTTTGGGAGCTTGTGGGATACAATCAGTCACCTGCCCGAGGTGTGACGCAGGGCCCGCGTTACCCAAAACTGCGGCCCGCCGGTGAGTTGCTGCAACGCCGGCGGCGAGTGGAGGGGCCCTGCTGCCTACCGAGCCCGCTGCCGGTGCCCGCGTTCCTGAGGAGGGAGGCGGTTTAACCGGCTCGGCGCGGCCGTTACCGCCTACTGTCGCCGCTCCCTCTCTATGGTTCGCGGCGCTCTGGCCGCGCCGCCCGCTCTCGGTGGTGCACTCAGAGCGCGCGCCAGACGGCGGCCGCCGGCCGGCCCGGCTTTCCCCGGCCTGCCCCCCCCG
>NW_020449086.1:1200875-1208375 GCF_003343035.1 Apteryx rowi
GGGCTGGCGGCGGCGGCCGGCGCGGGGGGCGCCGACGGGAGCGGCGGTGGCGGCGGCGGCGGGATCGAGTCGGAGGGAGCCAAGATCGACGCGAGCAAGAACGAGGAGGACGAGGGGTGAGCGGCGGCGGCGCGGGGCGCCCTGCGGCTTTTGTCTCCTCGGCGCGTCCCGCGGGGACGGGCGGCCCCTCTGCCCGCTCCGCGCCCGCGGCGTTTGCTCCTCCCTGCGCGGCCGTTGGTGGCGCGGCCGTTGGCGGCGCGGCTCGCGACCCCGTTTGTTTACTTGGCGCCGCGGCGACGTCACGTACCGGGCCGGGCTGCGGGGGCGGCCCCTGCTCTGCCCCGGCGCCGCCGCGGTGCGCCGCTCGGCTCGGAGCTCCCCGCTCTGCTCTTTTTTTTTTTTTTTTTGATTGTTTTTTTTGGTGTATTTCGGAGTTCGGGCCGTGGTTACCGAAACCGAAATGCGCGGGGCTGGGGGCAGGCGCGGCGGCGGCCGGTGCCTGCCCGGAGCCAGCCCTGCCCGCCCGGCGCGGCCCGCTGTGGGGCTGTTGAGGCGCTCACCCCGGTGTGCTCCGTAGGTAGCTGGCGAGTCACGTAGGGGCTTTTGAGCGTAAAAACAAATTACGGAGCTAACGTGTTCCTGGTCAGACTGGTATCGAGTTTGTTGTTCAGCACTTCGGGGAACTGGCGGTAGGACTGCGCTCAGGTTTTGTTTTGGAATTACCAGGAGCTGTGCTGTCCCGGAGTGCAGAAAGATGCTGTCCAGAGGGGAGAGTTTCATGGCTGGGGCTCTTGTCAGCCTTACTCCCAGGACAGTTTACGGTGACTAGTCCGGAAGTGTAGATCTGCTCTGATGCATGCCCAACTGCAAAAAGTCTTTTGGGGATGTCGTTTCTTAAAAATTAACAACGCAATGTGTGTTGCACGTTAAAATACCATGTAATTTCATGTCGCTGCGTTCTAGTGATGCACTCTTTTTTAGTGTTGCCCTATGTTGGAAAAATAGGTGTGTCAGTTGCGCCTCAGTGAGGGGTGTGACGCAGCTTGACTTCTTTCTAGCCTAAACTGTGTCTGCGCTTCGAGTCCTAAGTAGAAGGAACCCATTTTTCTTGGCAATATAACTTTTGTTTCTCTGTGCTCCAGCTCACCATAGGTAGAAATGTGCTTGTCAGAAAGACTGATCTTATGGGACTTGCTGTGAGGACGATTGTTTTAGATAACTGCTGAAGTTAAAATTCACTGCAATGGCAGCTCTTCGTCTTCTGAAGATCTCTGCCGGGTGCTTGGCATGGGGCAGAGAATATCTTTCATGCAGTACATAAAAATCAGTTATAATAAATCTGGTGACAGGACAGACTGCTGCTGTATGCTGTCTCCTGTCTGGCTGGTAAGGAATTAATATTGCAGATGCGTTTTTGATCAAGGGAGAAAATAAAAGCAAAGAAGATTAGCTAGTTATGCCTGGATACATTTTCTTGCTGTTGTCTATTTGCAGTTGGGGTTCAGTATTTCCGAAATGCTGAGAAGATGAATGCTTTGACTGTACTTTGCAAAAATCCTGAGTTCCTTTCTGTTTTCATATTGGTTATTTGGTGGTCCTCCCTTGCTGCCAGTAGTCTTTTTAACTCCCTTTGTTTTTAGCATGTTAAACAAGGATTCCCTGCAGCCGAGCTTTACTGTTTGTGGCTGTTGGTACAGTCAGAAGTTGAAGAAGTCCTCTTTTCTTTTGTGTAAGGCTTCAGAGGGTGATTTGAAATAGATCTTCTCTCTGGGGAGATGCCCTCGTTGGTGGGCAGAGCAGGGAGAGGGGCTTGCCAGGTGAAGGTTGACTCTGTCCTGTGGAGACCTGCTGGGAAACCTTCCTGCTTTTGTAGTAACCTGTGATATTGCTGAGAGCAGGGAGACGGCAAGAACCTTTCTTGTTTGAAGAGTGTTTTGCTGGTGTTAGTGAAAACATCAAATAACTTTTGTTTGCTTTTGGCCTGTTCTTAATGGTTTTAAGTACCTTTGCAATTCTCATATTTGTTTTACCTTTTGCTCTTAAATACATACTTATTCAAGTATTTTCATTAGGAAATGCTTTTTTTCTTTTTTTCTTTTGAATCAACATAGCCTAGAAAAAGTTGTCATTGAGTGGTGCAGTGACATTGGGCACTGATTACATTGTAACATAAGTGATTTGTGGCTTAGTTTAGTCTTTTAGCTGATGATAGAGAGTTTTTTGACTTAGTGCATTTTATTGTTAATGCTATTTAAGAAATGAAGTATTTGGATAGCCCTCTTTGTAGTAGAGGGAAAACAGCACATCCTAAATAGTTGCTGAATGCCAGTGCTTTCACGTTTCCTTTGCAGTAGGAATCAGAGGCAGTCTTCAACAAAAACAAGTGCGCAAGTTCTCATAACCTCAGGTCTTCCTTGGTGTGAACTGTGGACTTCAGGAATCCATATGTTGGCAACTACTAGGAAGCTTCCTGATCAGCTTGGTGGAGGAAGGCTGAAGCTATTAATTGCAGTAGTGTGTATGTTCTGTTTAGGCAAGTCCATAGTTGGAAAGCTTTGCCAGTATGCTTCTGGTAAACTATTACGGCAAAATATATGTGGTCGTATGACATACCAGCCAAACTGTAGTTCGAGAAGTGTTTTTACAAAGTAAAATAGTTTACTATTTTACAAGTGTTAGATAGCACAGTGACATTGCACGTAAGTTGTTTGTGTGCTCACACTGTGTTGTAGCCTTGATCTGGCCTCAGTTTTGCAAAGTAGCAGTAGTCTTTTGCTTTGTTGCTGCGGTGGTAAGCTGCAGTAATCATGTTGTACTCGATCTGTGAATGCAGTTCCAGAGCAGCTATTGCACACTGGTAGAAAACTCTGCAGAAAACTGTCCATTTCAAATGTGTGTGCTGGGTCTGTTGTGCGTGTAGGGATACAAAGTAGGTCTTTGTGTGGTCAGGTGAATTGTTTGTTGATAACTGTAAAGCAGGTGTTAGATATATCACGCAGCAAGTGCACCTTCTGCAGTAACCACTAGAGTATCAGTATCTCCCATGTGTCATAAATATGATGCTGTCTTCTGTTTTTTTTTTTCTTTTTTCAGACAAAACAAAATCGGATTGAGTACTACTGGTAAATGCATGGATATAAAGCGTCTTTTGAATTACTAGCCCTACTAGTATGAGGCTGCTGTGTTACCAGCATGAACCAATTTTTTCCCGTTGGTCCTGAAAACAATAAGATGTCATGCTAGAACAGACTTTTGGCACTGTGCTGAGCAACGAGCTGGAGCTAATGGGAAAGATATATAACAGAATGGGGAATTGGTGCCCCTTCTGTGTGTGGTTTTTTTGTTTTTTTTTTTTTAAAACTTCTTGTAGAAATGGGTGAAGCTTCTGCACCCCCTCACCCATACAGAGGATAGATGTTTCAGAAGCCATATGTTCTTGTTCTCTTAAGGTTGCAACTAATTCARCAAAGCCCGGAATTAGTTCATATGTGCAGCTTTGATTTGAGAAAGTTTGGCATGTGAAGCCCAGTGYGATTAGTGCAGGAATATATAAGTAGAAAGTGAAGGAGTTTGAACCATGTTACTAAGGCTTCTCAGATTTTCCCRAAAGAATATGTACAATTGTGGAATAAGTTGGAACGGTTAAAATGGAGAAGGTTTATAGGAAGCATTCTTGAAGATCTTAATGGATCTTACTTTTTTGTTTTGAGCCTGTTGTAAAATCTTCCTTCTTGGTATTAGAAGAGATCATCTCAAAATGAGTCTTTTGAATGGGTGCATGACCCAGTGGTTGGATAACTAGGATTATTCCTTTCACGTGCTTGTTTGCTTGGCTTCAGGTTGATGCAAACCATGAAGTGTTCCCTTTTGAGGCACAGCCTTACTGATGTTATGGAATGGTCATGATTAAATTTCAAACTTCCAGGGTGCTCTTATAATTTAAAGTCATGGTTAGAGATAGTTACTGTACCAACTTCATCAACAACACTAGTCCTGTATACGGACAATTTTGGAACTTTTTGTGGTGTTTGTACTGGATTAGGCCAGGTTTGGGGGAGGAAAATTAGTTTTGAGCATCCTATACTCTACTATTTTTTTTATTTTTTATTTTTAAGCTGTTGTTACTCATGGGATTTATTTTGATTCCAGTTTGCTAGTACTAAGATACGTCCAATTCAGGCTAGTATGTAAATGCTCATCTGTAACTGCACTGCCTTATAACTCTACTCTGCCAGTGTCTGTTTCAAAAACAGCTGTGTGGGCGCTCTGCAGATAACTAAATAGATTTAAGCCTGTGAATCTGTAGTGGTGGGGATGCAAGGAAATAATACATATCTTGATATCGCTGTTTGTGGTTTCTTGGGCCAGCAAAATAGATAACTGCAGCAGAAGATGGTGCAACACTTTTGCATGCGTGTAAGCCCATATCTAATCTGGCCAGGATCATGTAAGTAACTTCTGGGAAAGTGCAGGCCTTGCTATGTGTGCGTGGAGTGTCGCTGATAAAACTTTGCTATTCCTTAGATTACGTAACTGAGCTCATAAGGCTCAACAGTACAGGCTTTTAGGGTAAGAAGCACTAACGGATTAACCATCTTGTCTTAACAGGAAAATGTTTATTGGCGGCCTTAGCTGGGACACTACAAAGAAAGATCTGAAGGACTATTTCTCTAAATTTGGTGAAGTCGTAGACTGCACTCTGAAGCTAGATCCCATCACTGGGCGATCAAGAGGCTTCGGCTTTGTACTCTTTAAAGAATCGGAGAGCGTAGATAAGGTAGTGTTACTGTAACTAATCAACGTGCTAAATTCTAGGCAGCAAAAATTCTAGGCAGATGCTTGTTTGTGTAGCTGTTTGTACATAATCTGCTAAAGGTGGTTTTGCCATGCAACAAACTTAAGATGATGCTTATTGAAAAGTCTTTTCTCTGTCTCCTTAACCACCTTACTCAAAATGCGGTGGCTAAGAGCATCAGCAGTTCCCAAAGGGTGGCCTTGGATACTTGCAAGGGAGTGTATAAGAACATTTTGGGACTTGCGTTCTCCAATAATTCTGTATATAGATATGTTAGCTGCCAGCGATTGTGAAAGATGGAATTTGCAAAGCCATCAGGCCTCTAAGGTCCAGAACTGGAACAGTGCACTGCTGGCCCTGGGACTAGTACTGGCTTTGATAGATTAGGGCTTTACCCAAGCAAAAATGAGCTATTAACCTAAAATGGTAGAAAGTTTTGCCTTCAGTGTTCCTTGGTGATATATAAGCCACATATAAAGCCCTCCTTTCTTTTTTGGAGGCTTGAGGAGGGGATCGTAGACTGTTTCCTTAGAAATGTTATGTCCATATTTCCTTGGCGTGACAGATGGTTCCAGATGATTCTTGAAAGGTTTTGGTAGACTGTCTACGTAGTCAGTGAGTAGTGATCAAAATGATAGGACTGTTTGGTTTCATGCAACAAATGATGAGTGTAATAAAAGTATTGAGATCATGCTTGGTTTTGTTAATGCTGTCAGTTTAAAGTAACTGGTCCTTACTTGAACACCAGCGAAATATTTAGCTTGAATTGCAGTTAAGATCCTGACACTTGTTTTAACTTTCCACAGGTCATGGACCAGAAAGAACACAAGCTAAATGGAAAAGTCATTGATCCTAAAAGAGCTAAAGCCATGAAAACAAAAGAACCTGTTAAGAAGATTTTTGTTGGAGGCTTATCTCCAGACACCCCTGAAGAGAAAATAAGGGAATATTTTGGAGGTTTTGGCGAGGTATGTGACAAAACTGAAATATCTGCTTCGATGTGTAGAACTTGTGCCTTCTTCATCCATTTAATAAGAAAGCCCTCATACTCAACCTGTACTGAAGCTACCATAAGCTTAATGGCCAATATAGCTCCATGTTATTAAGTATTCAGAAGTGTTTGTGAGCAGAGGCTTAATTAAAGGCTTTGATTTGCATCTGTTGGCAATATAAATTGGGTTAATGGAAAAAGGATTGATATATGTCAGAGATTCAGGAAGTGATTCATGGGATGCCTGATGGTCTTGACTGGGGTTTGGTGGGGGGCAGCCTTTCTGAGGATGCTGCTTTGTACAGCTGGGTGAGCTGCTCTTCAGCCACCCTAACTAACCTACCTGCTGGGGCATGGATTCAGACAGCTTGCATAAGTTCTGTGCAGCTGCGTATTGTCTCTGTGTCCCCAGGTTTTGTTGGTACGAATGAACTAGGCTAAACCTGTATGGGCTTGAAGTTGGCTGCTTTTGCTGTATTAGTTCACGGATGTTGTCAGTATCAGGTCCTGACAGCAGTTCAGTTGGCAGGGACCGATAACTGAATTCCCTGCCATCTTACTACCTTGCAGATGGTTTGCTTTGCCCTGAAGACTTTAACTGTCATTCAGTAAAGCTGAAATCCTGGGTACCGTATGTAGGGAAAACTTCCCTCTAATGTGTTTGCGGTCTGGGGTTTAAGTGACAAAAATTGGTCCTAACGTGTAGCTGTAGCAGCGTTATGGATAAATAGAACTCTGAACTTGCTCGAAGTTAAATCTGCTTAGTAGGAACTTTGAAAATTTAGGTCTGCTCAGGGTTTGAAATACCTAGTTACCTCAGTGTTAATCGAGCTAAAACTGAAAGTCAAACTGAGAATACTTGTCCAGCACAGTTAAACCATGGTTTATGAACCCTGTTTTGTAAGAGTTCCTGAGTGGGAAAACAGTGGTATGCGTTTGAGGAAAAAGATCTTTTGCACAATAGGAACATGGCTTCTAGTGATGTCAATGAGTGTAAAGCCCTATGAAGCAAGCGCATTATCGTATTCAAGTTTCAGTAAGTTCAGTTAAGTGATTTGAGCTGCTAAAATAACATGTCAAAACACCATGAATGGCAAGATAATAGATAAAATAACTGTCTTCTGCCAGGTCGAATCTATAGAGCTCCCCATGGACAACAAAACTAACAAAAGGCGTGGATTCTGCTTCATTACTTTCAAGGAGGAGGAACCAGTGAAGAAAATAATGGAGAAGAAATACCATAATGTTGGACTTAGTAAAGTATGTGGAGTTTTTTTCTAGAGGAACCTAACACTGATAATAGAGCAAATTACATTCCCAGTTACATGTGTTTTGGGATAATAGTCTGAAAATATCTGTAAGCATTATTTCTGTGATGTAAGCACGAAACTTCTGAAGCTTTGACATAGGTGCTAGGAATGTGATCCTACTGTGATCCTAACTTTTGGACTGAGAGGGTTTTCAGTGAGGTTTACACAGCCCTTGTGAGGAGAGGGCTGGGCAGCAGCCTATTTGTTCATGCTGAAGCTCCCACGTTCCCTTGCTGTTTGGACCGAGTGCTGCATCACTCCTCCGCTGTATGAGGCTTCACCCCATTTTTCAGGTAGCTGGATCATTCTGCAGTGTTGCACATGGAAATATGTTGTTGTTTTAAGCAAAATGTAACTTTTTCTTGGAGCCCTTCCAAAACTGGAATGAGCCTGGAAGTTAGGCT
>NW_020449086.1:1213375-1227895 GCF_003343035.1 Apteryx rowi
CCCTTCAGAAAAAAGGGAGACAGAAGTTAGATTTGTTTCATATGTCTGCCATTTCCTTAGCAACGCTGGATGATAAGTGGATTTCTTTCATTGTGGATGTTATTCGTAACTGAGTGGAATTAAGTCCTGAGCAGGGAGGGAATTGTGTTTGCAGTTGCCTCCTCCAACTGGCAAACAGCTGCCAATCTTGAGACCTTTCTGAAATCCTTAAGTTTGGTCCTTGCAACACTTAAATAGGGACTGCAGATGGGTTGATCTGACAAGCACAAGGTGGATTTATGTGCTCAGAACAGTTGAAAAGCATGGAGAGACAGCATGCCTTCTCCTTCAACTTCCATTTAAACTCTAACATTGACCTGTGCTTTGTGACGCTTGATCGGTAATTTCCACATGTATCCGAAAACCTGTAGCATATTCTACAGTATATACCAGCAGTTACTAATAAATGTATTAAAGTCCTTCTATTTTTCAGTCTTTGCCTAGTTTGCAAAAGCACTAGAGTCTAGGAATGTAATTTTTGTCCCTAGCCTCCATTCTTCCACCCGTGAAGTTTGTGGGGCTGATACTTTGTCCAGCTTCCCTTCCATGTTCAGCATCTCCCATACCCGTTGACAACTTGTTAACGGTAGCTTTGTGCACTGCTGGGTCAGTGAAAGCATACTTGTATTCTTTGTTACTTAATGTGTCGCTGAGGAGCCTGGGCCTGTGCAGTATTAATGGAGTAAATTCATTATGGAAGGAAGCTCAACAGTTCTACGTAGGCATAAAATGACTTATTGAAGAAACTTCCCTGGATAACCTTTTTGTTCTCATGCTGCAGTTAGATAACTCAGTAAATGCTGTGTTGGGCTTTTTGACTCGGGGGGGGCTGTACAACACCAGGTATTGATGCAGTGTGAGCCCAGGTAAAACCTCTTAAATGYTTGAGGGATCAGCTTTGTCTTGGCAGGCTTCCTTCTGCGTTGGGTGTAATCTAACCGTTAGCCTTAACCTTAAGACTGACTGTGTAGAGTTCATCTCCTGAAGCAGACAAGAATTTAGCATAGGCTCCATATTGTGTCCTGTGTTGTGCTGTGAAGAATATCCCCATAGAAAGAAGACAGAGTGCAAGAATCGCAGTGCAGCGTGTTGGTTCTGTAACACTATTCCTAATTGAAAAAGTAAGGAAGGTGAATCACATGTCAATATTGAATTTCATAACTTCTTCTAGTGTTGAAGTCTCCCAAAAATGCACATTTGAATACTTTTATTAATCAATGTGATACAGGGGGAAGATCTGTCAGCTTTCTCTCTGTCCACTGGCATTATTTATACACTGCCATGCTTTCTTAATTTGTAAGCTATAAATTGTTTTATTGGCTGAGCTATTTGGTTTTTAGGTGTACAAAAAGTTAAGCCCAAACTGTTCTGCACTTCGGCTCACTAGAGCAATAAGGAGGGATGTTTTCTAGTGACCTCACAGTCTCAGTCTTACTGATTGGAGTTAGCATTTTCTCATCCAGGAGTTATCTTGGCAGTTAATGCTAGTGTCATGCTGTCTTGGTTAATAATAGCTGAAAACAGTGAGTGAGTTTGATTAGTCACTGTTAAATGATATACTTCTGGAAAACACAAGGTTAGCCTTGCCTTTTAATGTCTAATAGTTAAATCCTGTTAGATTTCATGCTCCAAGTTACAGGTGATGATTTTTCCTTGCGTACTTTTATAAGATAATGCTGTGAACATAGTTCTTCACAAAGAAGGGTTCTCCTACCAGTACTTTGCAGTTAGAGGCAAATCTTGAATCTGTCTTTTTTTTTTTTTTTGCTGTAGGACTCAAAACACTTGAGTGTGCAAGTACAGGCTGCATGTGCTGGACAGCCTGACATTTTCACTTTACAAGAAATAAAATAAGCTAGTAGAATGTTTTTTCATAGACAGGCCCAACTAATTCAGTTGCTCAGAAACTGGTAGCTGCTTTGTTAAAACAAAAAAAACCTAGGAAAATACTGCTCACTTAACTTGAAAAAATGTGGCTCTCATTAAGTGCTGGAGATGAATATCTTGTAGCTACAGCAAAATTCTGCCCTGGAAAATAGTCCAATTAATTGATGGCTGCAAATCCACAAAAACAAAGGGGCAGGGAATAAACTGACAGCTCAAATACTTACAGTTTTAAAATGGCTGGATTGTACCAGTGGGGGAATTGTAAGGTCTCTGCCAGAAGTCATTAGTTTTCTTTTGGGTTGTATTCTAAGAAAGTGTAATTCTCTTCCAGTGTCCACTCCAATAGTATGATACCAAAATTGAAAATGAAGCTGTAGGAAGCCAGTAAATAAGGAGGACTTGTGTAAGGACATTTGGGGGCAAATTTATGATTATTCAGTTTTTCTATGACCTTTTTTTTCCTCTTTAWATGAGGCCAGGGTCAGTAGCTGGCTGAAAGTAGCCTGTTTTCAAGGAAATAGGCAAGATGGGAATTAGGGAACAGAATGAGGCTCTGCTGGGGGGGAGCAGTCCCAGATGGGATTCTTTTTGACCTTTGTTTTAGGAGGAAGCTTTGTGCTGACTCAACAGAGAGCTTGGTTAGGCAACTTCCCTGTGTTTACTTGTATGGTGTTGTATTAAGTGCTTCTGTGTAAAAGAGTATCCAGTCATTTCTATAGATCAGGACGTGCTTTGTATTCTTTTGGATAGCGAAGATTTAGTTAATTCAGTGCTGGGGAGATGCAGATGACTAGCAAGCTCCCGGTGTGCTGTGGTAATGAGAAATGCTGAGGAAGGAGCTCAGCACAGAGTCTGGGGAAGGTGTTGTCTGGCAGCTATTTTACAAGGTTCAGACCCTGTAACAGTGCACAGCATGGCAAGTAGGAAGGCTTGCTCTGAACACAGCTGTCCTCCTTCTCTCTCAAAGCTTGTATTACTGTGCAGAAAACTGTCCCTGGAGAGACTAGGCTGTTTGTATAGAAGATGAAACAATGAGCGGAGATGAAGTTGTTTCATTTTTGCTTCTAATACTTAATGGAATTGTGTCCGGATTTATACAATGAAAGCTTCTTGACCATTGCTCTGAAATTCTACATATGTGCAACTCATAACAGGTAATCGGATTTATGGAGGTAAAACAGCACACCTTAGCTTTTTATGTTCATTCTGTAAGTATTTTGGATGCTTGACTCTGGCGGAATGGAAAGAAAAAAAAATACTCTTTTTGGTTTTTGTTTTGTTTTTGGTGGGGTTTTTTGAGTCTGTTCCTTTGACTGAGAAATATAGCAATGGCAAGACTACAAACTTTGCTGTCATCTGGCTAAAATAACTAGTTGTCCATACACATTAGTTAAACAGATCCAGAGTAAAGACGTGTGAAACACAATCATTTAATCTCTGCACAAATGTCACTATTCTTCTCACAAAGGAAAATGATACCAGGCTTTCTAGGAGTTTTGAGGATATTCTTCATTAGGAAGGGAAGCCAATGAAGAATACTGGGATTAAAACTGTAACAAGGAGAATGATGAATATTAAAACAAGAAGGAGAATGAACAGAATAATCATAATTCTGGACTATCTTCTCCACATCTTCCTGGAAATTCTTGTGGTTTTAGGAAAGTCTTAGCCAGAAAACAAATGTTGAAAATACAGTATTACTTTTTCAGGGACTAGCCTATGAAGCATTTTTGCACCTAAACCCATGTCCTAAACTGCTTCATAAGAAATATTTAGCTCCCTCAGCAGACTTGGGTTAATTGTGACTTTTTTCAGAGACGTACTCCAAAGGTAACTGTGCAAAACAGTAAGCCTACTGGCTTTTTTTTTCCCACACAGTGTAACTGGAGCAAGTGATAAACTGAAATGATTTGGGTTTTTAGTTTTTCAGGATTAAATTTCATCTACGTTTTGTAGTGGTCTCAGGATGGCATTTTAACCTTTTAAACGTACCCTGTAAAAGTGAAGGCATGATAGGCCTCCTAATGCATCTCATTTCCTTTGTCAAAAATGTTCGTATGAACAACTTCCATAACGTGCCCTCTCTACACAAGCTTATTTTATAGTTGGGCAAATAAGGTCCTGTCTTCAGGATCTGAGCAATAACTAGTAAGAGATCATCTTGATGATGCAACATTTTTTGGCTGTGAGCCCACAGTGGATGCCTGATAATCTGTAAGGTCCCAGGAGTACAGAGTTTGCCAAAGATTTCACTACATGCAGTCACGTTAAATTCTTTTTTTTTAACCTCCTTACTTGTGTTGGTACCACCTTCCTAGACCTCTTAAGATGATTCTTATATGATTGCAAACAACCTGAAAAGATCCACTCTTACCTCTGACACCAGTAGTATGCTGTTGTTTAAGCATAACTACGAGTACAAAGATGTCTCAATAAAGTATTCTCACTGGATAGTTGATTCTGGGCAAAGGATGGACTGATCTACACTTGGAACTAGAAAGGCAATTGGAATTTAGACAAGTAGCTAAATCATGTGGGCAGTTAGGCAAAAAGCTATATGAATTCACAGTGTAATAGAGAACAGAGACAAAAAACCCATGAGCTGAGAGAGAGCATCAGTACCACAGTTCGGAGGTTATCTAGGGCATCAAGCAGTTCATTGGGGTTTTCTTCTTTCCAAACTGTCATTTATGTGGGGGGTAAAACTTAATCCCCTCAATCAGAGCTTACAGGCTAGCAACTGTAGTATCATTTGGCTCCTTGTACTCACCTGCACAGGAGAAGAGAGCAAGTATTTTCCTAATAGCTACTGCTTCATCAGTTGCCTTTGAACTGCTGGCATGGGAGAGGGGTGCAGAAGCACAATACAAGCTCCCATAGTGAAGCTATACCAGCACTATATGTTCTTAAGACTGGGAGGGCTTAGCCCATGGTTTTGAAAAAAGATTCAGTACTTGTAGGCCATGTGTCCTTTGTCCCTTATCCTTAGCGTATTTAGGTGTCTAATGGATACCTGCGAAGGAGAAAAACAATCCGTCTACGTTTGTGATGCGGCTTTGATGCATTTAAAAGCAAAGACAACTCTTCCAGCTTGTGTATGTGGGGAGAAAGAAGGGGCAAACTCAAAAGGACAATCTAATAGTGTGACACAAAGCAGTGCTCATATCAGGCTTCTCCTTCGCCAAGACGCCTTGGAGCCCCCGCGGGTCTCCACAGGGGCCCCCCGGGGCCTCTCCTGCCCCAAAGAGGTGAGAGCTTGTGCCACCGCTCGGTGGCGCCCCGGAAACACTAGCGTCGTTATGGGAGCGGCGTCCCGGCAGCGCCTCCGGGGAAAGTCTCCCCTTGCGGAGCCTCCAAAAGGCGAAACTCTCCCTTTTGGCGCCTGCAACAGAGCCGCTTTTCCCCACTGCGCCCTGCCGGCGCCGGCGGAGCGGGGGGACGGCGGTGGTCGATGGTGACCGGCCGCGCGCCGCCGCCCCTCCCCCCGCCCTCCGACTAACGGCCGTTTTCGACCGTTGGGGCGGCTCGCGCGGGCCGTTGGCGCCGAGCCGCTGACTGGGCTGTGGGGAAAGGGGTGCGTGTGTGGTCGTGGCCCCTTGTAGCGGCGTTCAGCACCACGGCACCGGGGCGGCAGCCGAGGCGGGAGCGCGGCGGCGAGGGCTGACAGGCGGCGCTTGGCGGGGCCGCCGGAGCACCTGCATCGTAGGTCGGTGGCCTCGCCCCGAAGGCAAACGTTTGCGTTTAGCGCGTTTTTCTGATTTCCCCATTTGTTCTACAAAGGGTACAAAAGGGCGAGGAGTATCTTTTCCTTTTCTTCTCTCCCATTCCGCTAAATGCGTTGTTTTCTACGTTATGAATGGAAGGGAGAGGAATCGGTTTGTATGGAGGTATTTTGTTAATTTAAGAGCCCTGCGGGCCTCTCTCTGCCTTTAGTGAGGACAAACTAGCGTCTGGTCCGCTCCCAGCCCCGGATATGGCTTTCCCCAGCGCCCAGGGGGAGTGGGAATGCAGGGCCGTTTTCCTTGTCAGCCTCTTCAGCATAACTCAGCTGTTAAGTCACCCGTGGAGTGATTTTGGTTTTAACAGATGGTAAGGGAATGGCCTTACTGTTTCGTTAAGGGCTGAGGCGATCATATCCCATTCCTGTTACTCTCGTTCCCTCAGTGCAAAGGATTGTCGCTGCAAAAGTGGGTTTTACAGGTGGGTGCAACTGGAGGGCTGGAAACTTGTGCGTGCAAAACTTGGTACCTGGGAGGCAGGAATATATGAATGGGAGAAACAACCAGGATCTCCCTGATGGTGATCGCGGAAAACCAGCTTTCCCTCTTGGTGACAAATCTGGTTCAGGAAGTTCCTGTGCACTCCCAATCAGTGTTTCTGCTTCTCCTTCGGGAAACGTTCGCTCCCAAATGCCAAAGCAATTATATGTGGAGCTACAATATAAACTAAGGAGTAGATGGAGAAGAGAAATTGTTTGGTTTTCCACTTTGGTTTTAAATTTTGGTTACTATTTGTGCTTGCAGTGCAAACTCCCAAAGAGCTCCAGTCTTCTTAGGTATAAAAATGTTCCGCTAGTGCTGGGAGAATCTGTACATGGCTTTGCATTTTTTGGTAAAACTCAGGAAAAATAGGGCCTGTTGAGTCTCTTAATTTCTTAGGAATAGACTTACTGAAAATCAAAAGGTTTTAAACACTGCTAAATAGAACACAGGCAAACAAAAGAAAAAAGATATGTAGACTGAATATACTAATTACATAACAACTCTGGTCCTAGCTTAGCAGTACTGAAGGATATGATCTTTGAGTTTATTTTAAATCTTCATTTTTTTTCTGTCTATTTGCAAAGTGGTGAATTCTGCAGAGCATTTCTTGAGCCAGCAAATCTGCCCCTGACATCTGTACTTAAATTTTCCAAGTTGGAAAGTGCTAGCTGTATTATGGAAAAAAGAATTACTGTGTTTCACTGCGCCTAGCAAACACTTTCGGTATTGGTACTCTGAGCTGCTTGGAGCAGATGGTAGTAACTTTTCCTCTAAACCAAGTCAGATGTATTTATTTTGTTTTGAGTTGGATTTCTCTTTTGTGTCCACTTAAACTTAGTACGTTGCTCTTCCTGTTGTAATAATTAAACAGACTGGTGTGAAGTCCCCCAGGGACTCAGGAACTCTTTTTTTTTTTTTTTTTTTGGAAACTTCTTTTTAATCAGACTTTTAGTTTCCTGTATCTTTCTGTCATTCCTGCTCCTGGAAATCTGTTGGTGAGGCAAACTGTTTCTGAATGACAGAATTGGTGGAACAGTTTAGAACCTGTTTATTGCAGCTGCTGTAGCTATATTGTCCAAGTTTTATTTTTATCCTTTTTGTTGAATTTTAAATCGTACTTTATATTCCTTGCTCCTCTTTAAAGTGTCTAAACATGCATTTCCAGCTGAAGCAAAGAGGCATATTTGTCTTTAATAGAGAGACCAGTGTATGGCATCGGATCATACCATACCATACCATGCCTGCCTCTACSAGGGATTGATGAAATCTTGGCTTCATTCAAATGACTAGTAAAACTCTGATTGACAAGAGCAGTTGTTTTTTTTTTTCTCAGTCTTTTCCATTTTTTTTCCCCCCATGTAAAGAGAATGGGGCCAGACCCTGGTCAGTGGTGCCCAGGGGCAGGATGAGAGGCAACAGGCACAAACTGAAACCCAGGAAGGTCCGTCTGAACATGAGAAAAAACTTCTTTACTGTGAGGGTGACTTGAGCACTGGGGCAGGTTACTCAGAGAGGTTGTGAAGTCTCCATCCTTGGAGATATTCAAAAACCATCTGGACACGGTCCTGTGCAATGTGCTCTAGGTGACCCTGCTTGAGCAAGGGGGGTTGGACTAGATGATCTCCAGAGGTCCCTTCCAACCTCAACCATTCTGTCATTCTGTGAAATGAAGGTCAAAAGATCTTATTGGTGAGTGTTAATGGTGGGGAAGGTAGGGCAAAGACCTATAAGATTCTCTTCTTCCCCCCCTTTCCAAGCTTTAATATGCCTATGCCTCATTTCTATTGGTAAATTATTGCAGAATGGTAATTTTTCTATTATGTCTTTATTGCTGCAAGCATGGGTCACTGTTTTTTAAATATATCACCTAAGTAATTATGGATTTTTTTTCAATCATATAAATAGAAGTTTCACTATTCTTAGCCAATAACCATCCTGAGAGATGGAGGGTACTGTTAGATCTGATTAAGTTTGCTGGAAGTAGGAGATGAAGAGACTCCTTGCTGCTGAGGATTTGGTTCTAATGGCTGCGCTCTCCTCTCTGAGTCTGTTCCTCTCTGAGTCTGTACTGATCAGATGCTTCTATTTCTTCCTGGCAAGGGACGTGCTTCTTAGATTGGGGTCCTGATGGGAGCTGTCCAGAAAGGAACATGTTTGGTCCTAGAGAAATCTCAGCATTATGTTTTTGTTCCTGGTTGGACTAAAACTAGTTTCTGTACTGATTAAATTCCCCACTCTTCATCCTGGGTAAATTCCAAGAAATTTTGTTCAGAAAGCATACCTAAACATGGTGTTCCCAAGGCTTCAGAGACTGTTCCACCACACACACTCATGGTGGATATTTTGGGGCAGGCAGTCTCCAGGTCCCAGGTTAATTGTGGGGAGTTTGGAAAGGCTCAGAGCCTTTGCTCCAGCCAGTGTTGGAAAGTTTTCTAGGTTTTCTCAAGCAGAGGCTATCCCACACTGGTGAGAGCAGTGCGTAGAACAGCTCTCCTTGAATTCCTGGCAGACTTTTCCAGGACTTGGGGCTCCCTGAGATTGCACAGGAACTCCTGTTTCCGGTACGATAAAATGTATCAAACCCCAAGTGCTTCCAGTGAAACATTTGGAGTTTATTGCTAAAAGCTTAAAAGTCTTGTTTGTCAGAAAGTATCTATCCAAATATGCTGGCCTTTAGCATTCATCCAAGCAGKAACTTGCAAAAGAGCTGATTTCCTATCTCTTATTTTCAAATAACGGGGTAATGTTGGCTTGTATGTTACTGCCGTTGCTGTATTTGTCCTGGATCACCTGGGACAAGGAACCAGTGAAGAAGGGAAAGGTCTGCCTTGTGTGAGTGACGAGCTGCATCGTATGTGGAAATAAACAGGATGAAGGACTCGAGCTTGTGGATTTTGCTATTTTTCACTAGGGGGCAGCATTTATTTTCCTTTAAATTCCTTTTTTTGATGTTCTTAGTACACGTGTAATGGAGAACTTTTTTTAAATAGTTACACTTTGTATAGATGAATGTTCTGTTATTTTTTCATCTGCATTTTTAGCGTCATTAGAGCCAGATGCACCACAGATGTCACTTAATTGGCAGAGTTATCTTGCTTTGCTGGTTTCTGTTGAAAGAAAATTTTCATTTGGAAGTGCCGTAAGCTTGGAGAGAAATTCTGAAACTGGGATATTGTGTACCCTTGGTGTAGTTTTCAGGACATTTCTTTATTTTTCTTTAAGTATGCATATGCACATAAAAGGCCATTAACTACTCCATTTCTTGTTTGATGCGCTATTTTCTATGTAAATGTTAGGAATGTTTAAAGGACACTGGAATAGAGGGGATTTTCCTAGTCATTGAATCCAAATGTGTTTGGTATGAAAGCTACTATAATAATGATGATTTAATAATTTTATTCTATCGACATAGATGAGCCCATGAAATTCATCTCCTTGCTTAGGATTGCATTGAGTTCTGTCTTAGCTTTGTGATTCTGTAACTGGCTGCAGAGCACTTTTTGGAGGTTTGTTCCTTTTCTTAACCTCTCTGCATATTTACAGAGGTAGCATAGGCTTGTGGAAAGAGCATTTTTAGCTGGATAACCTTAGAAAAATCACTTTCCTTTGTAACTCAGTCTAATTTTATAATAAGGAAAAATTAGCCCTTCTTTTGTCTACTAGTGAGAAATTATACAGGAATCTGATGCACTTGTTTTATGTTTTAAGCAGATCTGCATATGATTTTTTTTCTTGACATTATATTCAAAAGCATTTACAGTAGACCTAAAACTGTTCCTACTTAAGCCAGTGGAGGAGAAGTCTAACTTCACTAGTAATTGAGTTAACCAAGTACTGAAAAAAACCCTACCTTTAGGCTCTCAGAAGCAGACAATATGGCTGAGATTCAATTATTAAATGTGTCTAATAATTTTCTGGTGTCGTTTTAGTTTTTTAGGACATCCCACTTAGCCCTTAACTGCTGCCCAAGAAGGGCTTGGGTTTCCTGTAAATCCTGTGTCATATGTGCCAGTACCCTGCAACTATTTTGGATACGCGTGAAGTTGCAAATGTCATGAGATGGGCAGCTGAACTGAGCTCTGTCTCTTCATCTCTGTTTGAAGAGCATCTGTCAAAGCAAGGCTTGGATCCTGTCGCAAGCTTTAGGGCTGCTGCATGGTAACTGTCTACATGCATAATCTTGCCTTCTGGTAAACATGAAGAAATTCAAGGTAGTTTGTTTTCCTCTGTGAAAGAAGGAAAATCTGTTTTGCATTGACTTTGAAATCAGAGCTTTTCTGGGGATAGTTTTTATGGAGTAGCTGCTATGCTGTAAATATATGCCTGTGCTCGCTCTGTGTTACACCACAGTGTGCATTGCTTCCCTAAGCCTAAGCAAGGAGACATAAATACAGCTAGAATACATGAAGTAAAAATGAAGTGATTGTGAATGGTGAAGTCAGTGATTAAGTTTATCCAGTCAGTAGTAGAGGGAAATATGCAATTGGTATCAATTCCTTTATCTGGAAGTTTTGACTTTTAATTATATTTAAAGTTTAAGACTTGACTACATATCACATATTGAACAATCACTGAAGAGCGAGGTAACACTCAGGTATAGTCAAGTAGGAGAAGAGAGTAAGCAAGTTCCCTGCCTGGATCAGCTGAGGTAAAGATTTTGTAAGCTCTAGGCATAAAAGTGTGTGAACTCTTAGAAACACCTGTTGTTATCTGGTCCAGCCCAAAACAGGAAGATGAATTGCATGTTCTGGAGACTTTCTCTGCTCCTGTGTAGGGGAAGAAAGCAAACTCTGTTTCTCAGTGTTCTGGGCTAATACAACCCTTAAAAGAAAGAGGTTTTAAGAAAAAAGGATTGGTTCTGAATTCTGAAAGGAAAGGGTGTAACTGGAACAGGGCACTTCACAGCCTTTTCCCAAACAGGTCACCACTGCAGCCCCTGGCTGCCTGAACCCTGCAGTTTTTAACCAACACAGCATTCGTGTGTGTACTAAATAGATGCTCATGCATGAACTGATTGGGCATATGTAAAACGACTGGTGCCCATGCATAAATTAATCGGGTGCTCATGCATGAGGTGTTTGGCCACTCAAACGTAAATTAGCTGGACACTGATGTGTGAGCTATTTAGGCGCTCGTGCTTAAATTTATTTGGGTCTCGTGTGAAATAATTGGATGCTCCTGCATAATTTGATTGGGTGCTCATGCATGAAATAATTGGGTGCTCGTGCATGAAGTAATTGGGTGCTCATGCGTAAATTGGTTGGGCACACATGCATGAACTGGCTGCATGTTTGTGTGTGAATGCAGTTAACCCAGCCCAGCATAGGAAGTCACACTGTTACGCAGATCACTGCTTTCTGCTAGCTGCCAGTTTGGGACACACAACTGTCTCCATTCACAYGTCTCCTGTCTCGAGTTATGGCTGGCAAGCAAGGACAGAGCAGTATTTCCTGAAAGAATTGGCCCAGAGCAAATCCAGGAGAGTTTAGCTGTTTTCATGGACCAGCTTGAGCTTCTGGCTAGTCAGAGCTTGGTGGTGAGGCTGCTCTGCTGTGAACAGGGGCCTCACTGTAATGCGAGAGGGAGCTGGCCCTGGTCTCCAGCTTTGCTTGCCTGGACTGAAGGATCAGTCACCCTCCCTCCTCATTGCTTCTGGCAAAATTATTTGGGCAAAGACTGCAGCCCTCCCTGACTGCCTCAGGCTCTCCCTCATCTCCCAGGAGCTACTGCCCCGGGTGGCTCCTTTGTGCCTGGAGCTGTGATGCCCTCATGACCATGTTCCTGTGAAGATGACCCGTTCCTGAGAAACGCATCCCCTGTTGTCAGTTCCCAAACAGCACCATCCACAGCCTTGGTATTGCTGAGTGCTTGAGGAGCTGCTGCTCGCTGTGCACATCCACTGCTTGTCTCCTACTGAGTAYGGAGCCTGCAGTCACCATTGCACAGGGACCGTCTCTTGGTTTTGCATTTGTTCAGCAGCAAGCACAGTGATACCCTGTTCTGTTGGAAGAGCCCCCAGACTATAGAAATGTAACTAATAAGAGTATGATGATGTTGCGTAGCATCCGACACTAGCTTTTATTCTGCTACATCAGAATGAATCAGTGCTACTACATTTGAAAAGATGTTGATGTTCTTGGCTGGCTGTAGAAATAGAGTAAAAATCTGCAGCCGGTGTTAAGTAAAAGCCTATGACTGGATCCAGTTAGGCCATGTCAGCATGGATTTTATAGTCAGCTAAATAAATTGACTATTTGCATTAGTGACTATATGCCCATACCCTAATAATTTCTAATTTGCAGGGTCTGTTTTCTGTTGAAATTTTCCCCTGTCCAGTAAAGGGGAGCTTAAATTTTCCTTTAAAATATGAACTGATATGAACTTTCCTTTAAGATATGAACTGTCTCTCTCCTTCACCTGACGACCTGTTCTTATGGCATGTTTAAGACTGTAACAGGTTTGAGGTATCCAATTTTTAGTTCAACTTTGTTCTCCTTGGAGAAGGGATGCAAAACTTCATGGAGGAAGCAGAGGGAATGACACAGACAAGCATGGACACAGGTGACAAGCCTGCAGAAGCCTCCTTTTTGGAGAAAGTCAGGCGAAAAGGCAGAGGAAAGAAAAGGCCAAACCAGCCCCCCTGAGAGCAGGTCGCCTCTGGCTCTGGGGTCAGGACCCAGACCTGGGAGGGGCTGGGAGCCGCTGCTCAGGCCAAGTCGGTGACCAGACCCCTTCAAGGAAACTCAGGAGATTGGAGTGATTGAGGGGAATGGGGAAATTTGGCTTTGGGGCACTTTGGAGTCCTTTGCCTGCTGCCCTACCCGGTCCCCTGCCCTGAGTGGGCGTGGCCCTGGAGCACAGCCCTTATTGGCTGGCAGGTCTTTGTGAYGTGCACGGGCGGGTCCCAGGGCAAGCCTTAATTGGCCAGCAGCCTTCTGTGATGCGCAGGGGCGTGTCCCCAAACAGGCCCTCATTGGCTGGAAGCCCTCTGTGATGCAGGCGGGCGTGTCTGGGGCAGGCCCTCATTGGCCGCAGCGCTCTGCGGCGGTGAAGGTGGCGCGTACGAGTGGGTCCCCACGGTCCCGCTCTGWTCTCACGCAGGGCTGGCGCAGCAGCGCTGTCCCTGGCCCAGCGCCATGCGGAGACTCCGGGCACTCCGAGGTGAGGGGCTGGGGCCGGGCCAGGGCCAGGGCCAGGGCCAGGGCCAGGGCCAGGCTGCAGGAGATCCCGAGCGCGAACCCCCAGCACTCAGCACCACTGAGCAGAGCTGGCCATTTCTGATGCTGCGGGAACTCCCCTGAACCCTACAAGTGCACCAGCTACTCAGAAGAAAACCTCCTCCTTGCTCCCATGCAGCTCCCTCCAGGCCCTTGTTTCATGCACTTTCCACCCAAGGAGCTAATGTGCCCCGACCGTGAGGGAGATGGCAAATGGAGCAAACCGTGGAGAGCTGTTGGTCTGCTTTGCACTTCCACACAGCAGTGCAGGGGACTTAGAGGCTGCCTCATGAGGAGTCAGGCCTGATGGGCTTGGTGGCTCTGATAACATCCACCTTGTTTCGGTAGCAGAGGCCCCCTGCTTCCAAACCCAGCAGGCTCTGGGCGTTATGCTCGCACGATAACCAAGGGGGGATGGGACGTCTGTGCACTGGAGTCTAACCTGCCGCTCAAAGCAGGACCCGCAGGGCCTTGTCCGGTCACGCTGTGAATATCTCTGAGGATGGAGATCCCACAGCCTCCCTGGGTGCCTGTTCCAGTGTTTGACCACCTTCACAGAATCACAGAACAGTTGAGGTTGGAAGGGACCTCTGCAGATCATCTAGTCCAACCCTGCTGCTCAAGCAGGGTCACCTAGAGCACATGGCCCAGCATTGTTTCCAGACTGCTTTGGAATATCTCCAAGGCTGGAGGCTCCATAACCTCRCTGGRCAACCTGTTSCAGTGCTCTGTTACCCTTGCAGTGAAAAAGGTCTCCTTATGTTCAGATGGACCYTCCTGTGTTTCAGTYGGTGCCCRTCACCTCTCATCCTGTCCCTGGGCACCACTGAGAAGAGTCTGGCCCCAGCCTCTTGACACGCTCCCTTCAGATACTTATACACATTGAGAAGATCCCCCCTCAGGCCTCTCTTCTCCAGGCCAAACAGGCCCAGCTCTCTCAGCCTTTCCTCRTAGGAGAGATGCTCCAGTCCCTTCGGCATCTTAGTAACCCTCCACTGGACTCGCTCCAGTAGCTCTTGCATTGAGGAGCCCAGAACTGGACACAGCCCTCCAGATGCAGCCTCATCAGGGCTGAGCAGAGGGGGAGGATCATCTCCCTCGACCTGCTGGCAATG